>NW_024711292.1:1970892-2083392 GCF_018991925.1 Homarus americanus | reverse complement strand
AAGATAATTTACATTTAACATTATATTTTATCACGCCAGATACATATATAATTACTAGAGCCTTATACATCGTGTAAACCTTGACTTGGAATGCTCTGTTTTACCTGTGTTATTTATGTGACTCTTAAGTTAGATGTATTATTATTATTATTGTTATTATTATTGTGTGTGTGTGTGTGTGTATTATTATTATTATTATTATTACATCACCACTATCACCACAACTTACACGAACATCACCAATACCGTCATAACAACACCCACCACAAACCACCACTACCATCGACTCCACAACCACCATCACCAAAGCCATCACCACTATCACTAATACCACCCCCACAACAACCAACACCACCAGCACCACCACCATCACCACTACAACTAACACCACCCCCACAACCACCACCAACACCAACACAACCATCACTACTACCACTGACACCACCCCACAACCACCACCTTCACCATCATCACCACCACCACCTTCACCGCCACCATCACCACCACCACCATCACCACCACCACCACCAGCACTACCACCATCAGCTGTGAGTAGCGGAGACAGACAAACACACACACACTGTAGTTGTTCAGTATGTCTCAGCAACACGCTGCCGGGGTCGCCATCACAGGACTGCATTCTTGCCACACTGGCGATGATGACGTGACCATCTTTTGATGATAATTTTTCACACGATAAACTCGTACAAATCTTTAAATTTTGGCCGCGGTGATCGTGTGTGAGGACGCCTTAGAGGCCAGAATCCTGCGGCACCTTCAGGAGGTTACGCCCACGTTCTCTGCTCCACTTGGATTGACAAAATAAGTTCGCTAATATATTCCTGTCCCTGTCCTATTGGGAAACAAAGGCCGAAGCCTCTTGTCGAATCTCGGAGACATATCCAGCCTTATGGTGGAGGTGCTCAAGGGTGTTTATCCCGCCTTGGTAGTAAGGGAGAGGTTGTGTGCCAGCGGGCGGGACCGTGGCAAAGGCTTGAAGGAATGGGTAGCTGGGATTAGTGGTGGGCGCCGTGGGCTCTGGGACACGCTGGGGATTAGAGGTTATCCTGACGGTCCCCAGCCAAGATGCTCACAGGACCCCCACGACTCCTCCCTAGCTTCCTCCTCTCCTCTTCGCCCACGACTTCCCTTATCCTCATCCTCTTCCTCTCCTCCTCTTCCTCCTCCTCCTCCTCCTCGCCCACGATTTTTCCTCATCCTTATCCTCTTCCTCCTCATTCTTTTCCTCCTCCTCCTCCTCTTCCTCCTTGCACACGACTCCTCCTCCTCGTCCACTCCCCTCCCCCCATTATCGTCTTCCTTCTCGCCCACGATCTGGCTGACGCTGTGGGTGGGTGGGTGGGAAGATGGGTGGGTTAGGGAGAGATGGGGGCGGGTAACTGCTTTCATCTTGCCATGTCTTCCTCTCGTAAGCCTACAAGGAGGTGGGTGACCCTCCTCCCCTGTGTTTGTGTCGTCTTCCTCGGCATTAGCTGGTCTATCGAGAGGCAGTCGCTACAAGGAAAAACGAAGATCAATTACCTTTCCTTAAGTCATCGTCTTCTCAATATTATGGCTTTCAAAGAACACTGATCCCACTCTCAGTTTCCCCGACCAACTAAGAGGATCCTTTGCGATGTGGAAAGACCAGAGCTGCCTCTTTTCCCTTTCCTAAGACCCCGCCGAGTCTCCATAAATCATGTCAGTTCTGCCACTGTAAACTTCTGTGAATTTGGCCAAGTCTTTTCTAGATATAATAATGTCTGAGACTTTAAGACACTTCCTCTGCTTTTACAACTTGGAGCTGGTAAGAAATATCCCGCCTTTCAGCTCTCAGCAAGCGACACTCCCGAGTACCAGACTTATATCATAAAAATGGCGAGATAAATAAATAAACTTCTTAGGATTTCTATGGCTGTCCTGGTCTCTTCTTTTTCTTTATTTTGATAATTCTTGAAGTAATAAGAAGATCTTTTGAAGCTTCTAGACGCTGGCGTGTCTGGAAGTGCCTCCGAGGGCCCACACTCCCTGCTATATCCAAAGACAAGATCAAAGGCTTGAATTTTAATCCACTCGAAGTTGGTGAGTCGTTTTTGGCCGCTATGAATCCCCGTATTACGCTTCTAATATGCACACATGAGTTTCTTTTTAAGTATTTGTGCTTCAGTAAAGTTGTTCAAATACTGGCGGGTGTGTGCTGAGGTAGAGATTGTGAGGGAATTACTTAGAGAAATGTTTATGTCTGAATCATTGATAACCTTTGCCCAGTATTTGGAGTATCCGCCTGTCTGTTAGTCTGTTTGTCTGCGTGTTTTTGTAGTGATGTGTATTCATCCTTCAGACATTCTGTCGACAGTGATACTCTGATGATAAAATAAACTTACATGCTTGACTTTAATAGATTCCTTTGGAGGGGCCGAGTACAGCACACACACACACACACACATATAGGATAATGACGAGAAAATACCAGCGTTTCGTTCCCTGGCAGACGTAGCAGTTCCTGTATGGGTCAGCAGGTAAACAGATTAATGAATTATATTCCTGGGTAATGGTCAGCTCATGCACCCTTGACTGACGCTACTCGACAACACGGCCTGGTCCACCACTTGCCTTCCTGGACCAGTTCCTCCCCACACACTAATGTAGTAACGATGGGGAGAAAGATAACATGCGTGCCTCTATGTATATTACCCATGTATTACCTCAACCTACACCATACCAATTTTAGTAAATCATGAATAATATTTCCTTATATTAATTCTATCACCATTATATTCCATTTTTATATTATTTAGATAATGTTCAATCAGTATAGTTACCATAAACAGAAGAAGCAGCCTATGACACGGGTGTCTGGTGGTGACTTCTGTTTGGTTGTAGTTTAAGGATTGTACACCCTGACTGAATCACTCGGGGGTGTTTGAACTGTAATTGTGTATTGCCTTCAACCCCAACGCCTCTCTCTCCCTCCTCCCTCCTCCTTCCTCCCTCCTTCCTGTCCCTCCTCCTCCCTCTCCCTCCTCCCTCCCCTTCCCTCTCTCTCCTCCCTCCCTCCCTCTCCTCCCTCCCTCTCCCCTCCTCCTCCCTCCAGCCTCCTCCCTCCTCCTCTCCTCTCCCTCCCTCCCCTCCTCCCTCCTCCCTCCCCTCCCCTCCCCTCCCTCCCCTCCTCTCTCCACTCCCTCCTTCTCCCTCCTCCTCCTCCCTCCCCTCCCTCCCCCTCCCTCCTTCCCTCTTCCTCTCCCCTCCCCTCCTCCCCTCCCCTCCCCTCCCCTTTCCCTCCCTCCCTTCTCTCCCTCCCTCCTCCCTCCCTCCCCTCCCTCCCCACCCTCCCTCCCTCCCCTCTCTCCCTCCCTCCCCTCCTTCCTTCCCTCCCTCCCCTCCATGCCTTGTCCCCTCTCTCCTTGCCCCTACCTTCTCTCCTTACCTCTTCCATCCTACCCCTCCATCTTCTTTTCTCTTCATTCCTCTCTTCACTCTGGCCTCCTCTCTGCCCTCCCTTCCCCACACACGGCAGACTTGGTGCTGGGCTCAGGGATGATACACTTGCAGAGGTGTGTGATTGAATATCAGTGTGTGTGTGTGGAGTGTGTGTGTGTGTGTGTGTGTGTGTGTGTGTGTGTGTGTGTGTGTGTGTGTGTGTGTGTGTGTGTGTGTGTGTGTGTGTGTGTGTGTGGAGGCAGCCATTACCTGACCACTGTATCTTCAACAAATCCTACGTTCAAATCACTCCAGTTAATAGGAATGAACGACCATCAATTACGTTCAAGTTTAAGTGTAATTTGAACCACCAATCAAGCGGAGATCTTTGTAGTGAATCGCTAATCAGTCAGTAAAATATAATCCCTAATCCTCAAAGAACTTACGGCGTTGAACTTGTTGAACTTGTTGAACTTGTTGAACTTGTTGAACTTGTTGAAATTGTCCCGTATAGGTGTTGATGACGACTCTTATGACGTCACAACATGGCCGAGACTATGTTAGCTACATGGTTGGTATATCTCCATTATGTGGTGATCTCCTGACAGTCCAAGTCGAGTTTGTCAGCTTGTGTCAGCTGCCGAGAGTTGAATGACACGAGTATTTTTAGGCTGCTGGAGGTGACCGTGGCAGCCTTCAGTTAAATCTAGGAGACAATTGAGACACTGAGCTTTAACCCTCTGAGTCACTAAACAACTTGTGAGTCAAACCTGTGAGTCACTTTAATTTGTGAGTCACTATCAACTTGTGACTCATTTTAACTTGTGACTTATTTTAACCTGTGAGGCACTTTAAATTGTGAGTCACTTCAACTTGTAAGTCACTTCAACGTGTGAGTCACTTCAGCTTTGAGTCACTTTAACTTGTGAGTCACTTCAATTTGAGTCACTCCAACTAATGACTCACTTCAACTTATGACTTACTCCAACTTATGACTCACTCCAACTTATGACTCACTTCAACTCATTACTTACTCCAACTTATGACTCACTTCAACTTGCGAGTCAACGAAGGTAAACACAAAGAAGGAATAACTAGAGAGATAGAGAAGAGACACAGTGGCATAGATTAATGACCCAGGTGACCCAGACAGGTGATACAGCCAGAACAGGTGAGTTAATCATCTTATCTCACCTTATCTCACCTTATCTCACCTTATCTCACCTTATCTCACCTTATCATCAAATTACTACAATACATCATTCAAAATATTACTAAATATTGTAAGTGTTAAGTAAGTATTTGTTAAGTATTAAATGTTTTGTTAGTTATCGTAAGTACCGTTAAGTATTGTAATTAGTAGAGACAGGAAGACGGGTGACAGTAGCGCCAGTGACCTGAGGGGAAGTACCACCTCCTGTTCTCTGACTTTCTCTCTCTTAACTTTTTCTTTGCTTTTGTTTTCATTTTTATTTTGTCGTCAGTAACATTCAGCTTCTGAGTGTCATGGTGTAAGTGGGATGTGTTGGGGTGTGTGTGGAGTGTGCTAGGGTGTGTGTTGGGGTGTGTTGGAGGTGTGTGGAGTGTGCTAGGGTGTGTGTTGGGGTGTGTGGAGTGTGCTAGGGTGTGTGTTGGGGTGTGTTGGAGGTGTGTGGAGTGTGCTAGGGTGTGTGTTGGGATGTGTTAGGTATGTGGGAGTGTGTGGGGGTGGATGACTCGGTGCCTCTGATAGTTGCACCTGATTGGTCACAATATCTGTTATTGTTTTTGTGGCTTCAAGAATCAGACCAAATGTGTCATGTCTATTATCAAGGCTTTATTATTCAATTTAAAAGCAGAATATTTTACCACCAAAAGGTCAACAAATAAACAATTTACGAAACATAGAACAAGCAAACACACCCTCCCCCCCCTCCCCCTAAACATTTATAAAACAATAAACATCTCTATATATGTCACAAACTATATATAATAAAGAAAAAACACCAACGACATAATTATGAAGCAATTAAGTATTTTACAAACACAAAAATTTAATTACCTTGTAAGTATGGGCTCTTAATATCCACTCAATTACATTTTTTGAAAGTTGTAAAAAAAAAAAAAACTATTTGAGTGAGAATTTTGGTTAATTATTTGTCTTTATACTTTCAGGTTGGCCAACAGACTACAGGTGAGTTGAGCTGAGTTACCCCGTGTTGTGAGTTACCCCGTGTTGTGAGTTACCCAGTGTTGTGAGTTACCCAGTGTTGTGAGTTACCCAGTGTTGTGAGTTACCCCGTGTTGTGAGTTACCCAGTGTTGTGAGTTACCCAGTGTTGTGAGTTACCCAGTGTTGTGAGTTACCCCGTGTTGTGAGTTACCCAGTGTTGTGAGTTACCCCGTGTTGTGAGTTACCCCGTGTTGTGTTATAATGTACAGTACGTCAGGTGAGTGGTGAGTTTGTTACGTAAGGCTCCTCATTCATGTGCTGGATAATAGCCAGCCAAAATGTGCCTCTCTCTCTCTCTCTCTCTCTCTCTCTCTCTCTCTCTCTCTCTCTCTCTCTCTCTCTCTCTCATATATATATATACAGATAAGGAACTACAATACAAATCATTTAGTACAGTACAGTCGGCTACAAGAGTCTGGTAACCTGCCTGTGTCTCTCTATACCTAAGCTGAGTTGAGCCGTGTATCAGTATAGCGCCATCTGTGGTTCAGCTCACAAACTACATCTTCAGAAGTATAGACGTTAGTTTTAAGTCCTTTAACTCTCCTCTCTGTGTCTGTTTCTGAGTTTATGATCTACTCAGTGTGTTAAACCTTGAGGAATTTGTCATGGCAAGTTGTTTTTTTTTGAGTGAGTGTTGTGAACTGTTGGCACAATCTGCCAGAGTGTTGTGGCAACATCTAGTGTGAGTTCATTCAAGATCAGGCATAAACAACACTGGCTTCAGGTTCAGGTACTGTACATTCTGGAGCCACTACATGCCCAGTACTTGCCTGCAGTGTGTAACAGAGACGTGATCGACCGCCCAAGAGGCTTGTAGGCCGCCGATCAGTGGTGAAGAAGATCAAGTAAAATAATTTAAAAGAAGAGAAAGTAAATTATACCTGTAAGCCTGATATACCCTGTCTGGTGTTGCCCTGATCTACTGTGGTGGCAGTCTACTCTGAAGTGGTTAGTAGAGACATTTGTTTTTTTATTATTATTGTAATAAAAATAAATCCCTTATAATAGTTGTAAGGATGAAATGATGGATAACGTAGGAGGGAGGAAGAGTAGTGATAATAGTGTGGCCAACAAAAGGTACTAAGGAAATGAATTTAATTGTTTGAGAGACAGTCATCATCTTTTGTCCCCGTTACTTTCTTAAGAATTTGTTACGATAATTTTGTTGTTATATATTCCATTGGCTTGTAGTGTCCTGTGTTTGTTTATGTTTTTCCCATCACGGAGTACACCTTCTGATGGGGGGGGGGTAACTGGCTCTTCCCTTGTTTAGGTTAGGATATAGATATTTCAGTGCGAATATTTATTGAAGCCCCTGCACAACAGGAATATGGATGACAAATTTTATAACTATATTTCTAATTTATTTATAATTTTTGTGTGTGTTTTTTTATTCATATTATTATTGCTTTCTGTTGTCATACCGAGCCTTGTGTTGCTTATGACGTCATTTGTTTTCATATTTGAGTTACTTACACAGGGAGCGCCATCTGTGGTTACCCTTAGACACTATCAAGGATCCTGAAGTTTAAAATCTCGTAGCCAGAGGGAGGGCAGTCGGCAGTAGTTGGAAGGGTCTGTTTAGGTTGAGAAAGTAGTAGTAGTATAATGATGAACAGATGATGTGGAATGGTAGTGAGGCATAAAGTCAGATTAGATGCTGTAATGTTAAATGATTCTGAAGGAGAGAGAGAGAGAGAGATTGAGTAGAATGTTTGGATATTAATTAAAGTTTACAGAAGAATGTTTAAGGTAAAGGCTGGTAAGAGCTGAGTTATGATAGTTATAAGAGAAGGTTGGCAGCAGTGTTATGTTAGTATGTTAGAGTGAATGGAGAGAAGCTGGGAGATTGTGAAAGATTTTTATTTTAACCCTTGGTGGTGGTGGACTAGCGGAGGTACACATGGCACTGTGTCTTGTGAAGGGTAATGATGTTGACCAAGTGAATACATTCAAGTGAGGCTTACCTGGTACACTATGGATAAAAAAAAAGATAAATATATTTGTTTACTCGTGTGGTGGTGGTTGTTGGTTGGTGGAGAGATGGTCTTTGAGAACAACGTTTAGAAAAGTTGGTCACGAAAATGCCGAGAATAAATGAAGATGAACATGTGTGAGTCGTAAAGCATTAATTATAAAGACGAGTTTAAGTACAGAGTAAGTTAAGAACCTGCAGGAAGGTGTGTTGGCCCCTCGCCTTGTGTGTCGTGCTGAGGCCGAGAGCGACAGAGTGTTTAGTAAAGTGACGGAGGAAGGAATGAAAATACAAGACAAATTGGTAGGAGTCGAAAGGTTTATGGGGTAACAGGGTGGACGAGAGAGTACTGAGGTGAGTGTGGATAACATGTCGGGTGAGACGTTGCTTACGGAGATTTATGACATGACAGTAGCCAAGACCCGGGGGGGGGGGGGTGCGTCCAGCTGAATCTTCTTGTGTGTGATAGTGATGATGTGGACAACCTTTAGTGTACAGTACAGTGAGTTGAGATGAAGAGTTGTAAACTATTATGGGGTTAAGGATTTACTTTACTTAATGTTAAGTCACAGTAGCTGTGTAGGGAGGATCTGTACCTGTGTCCTGTACTGCTGAGTCTTGCAGTTGTCTTAAACCATTTATAGCTTCTCTTCCTCGAGGTCACTGTATATATATATATATATATATATATATATATATATATATATATATATATATATATATATGAGTAAACTTGTCCTCCATGCTCGTTTTACTCCACCCTTCCTTCCCCATGGACACCACCCCCTCCCCTCCACATAGCTGGAAAGTACATATCTCATTGCTTTGGTGGAGGTTCTGTGTGGAAATATCGTGCTACCTCACACGGCACTAACGACGTCTGACGCCGGGGTGAACAAGTGCTCCACCACACCTCCCTCGCTCGCTAACGACCTCGCTAACAACCGGCGTGAGGACCAATCGTTAACAATATCCCCAGGTGTAGGGTATGGGGCAGGGGAGGTGGGAGGTACGAGGTATGTAATGAGGAGAGGTGGTAGTGATGGTGCTGAGTGGATGTGAGGAGGCAGCTATATATATATATATATATATATATATATATATATATATATATATATATATATATATATATATATATATATATATATATATTCTGATAATGTGGAAAATTTACCTCTTAAGAAATTATTTAGTTCCATGTGGATGATAATAGTGAGAAAGATTTATTACATTACTACGTGTAAATGGTAACGTCAGCAGTGTTTAGGTACAGTAACACTCTCATCCTGGTAAGATTTTATCTTGAGATAACCAGCCAACAAACTCTCATACAAACATTATCACAACCACAAATGCCACCAAACAAACACCTTTACCGAAATCACAGACTTACCGGAGACTTATACAGCCGTACAACCACTGAACACAATTGATGGCTTTGGTTGTCCTATTTGTTGTGGGTTACGAAGCCAAATATATTTCATCTCACAACCTGACAACCTATAGTAAGTTAATCCCTCCTTTAAATATTAATACCTGGCCTTTTAAATAATCCCTTATGTTTTACTCCACCGTCAACAACATGAGCAACTGAGTCAGCCACACCCAAGAACTCAAATCCCCCCCCCCCAAGACATCACTGTGGCCATTTATAATACTAAGACACTAAGACACTTATGAGGAGCTGTCTGACGTAGTAGGTTAGTTCTCCCTCAGTAGTCAATATATCAGTCTACCAGCCAGACAGTCAAAGATCTCCCACAGTAACATCATGGTAGGACTAAAAACATCATGGTAACATAATCTAACATCATGGTAGACTATCCAACATCAAGGACTTTTTTCCAATAGCATTATAGTCCTATCCACTTTCATGGGAGAGGCCTATCAAAGACCAAGATAGGCCTATTGAACATCATAGTAGGTCTATCTAATACCAGCTGAAACAAACATTATACTAACCAATCGTATTTCTTCTATTTAACATCTTTATCTACCCTTTTCCCTGTCACCTTGTCCATCCTCTCCCTCTCTTACCTCTCTTCCTCCTTCATTCCTTATTCCCACCCTTCATCATCCCTGCGCTTTCTCACCATCCTCCACCTCTCCCTCCCCTTACCCTTCACCCATCATCTCCTCCCCTTCCCTTTCTTTCTCCCTCTAAATTACTCCCTCTCAAACCCTCCCTCCTTCCCCCCCACCCCTCCCCCCTCCCTCCCCCCCCCATCTGATATGGAGATCATCGACGAGCAGCTAATGAAGATGGGAGGGACAGCAGTGGCAGAGGAAGGAGAGGAGAGGAGGAGGAGATGAGAAACCACGGGGGGAAGGGAGATGAGGAGGAGCAGGGGGAGGGAGAGGAGAAGGAGGAGAAATGTGGTCATGGCTAGAGAGGTCAGGTCATGACGTGGATTAGGAGGAGGCTGAGTGTGCACGCGCGTTGAGGGGCGTGAGAGGGGTGGCAGGGATGGGCGTGTGGGGAGAGAGAGAGAGTAAGTGTGTATAGTGTATGTATAGATGTATAATTATGTATGGCTATTTATGTATTTTTAAGGGCGTAGGTGTAAGCTTGAGCGTGTGTGTGTGTTTGTAAAGGCGCTTATATTTACGTACATGCAGCTGTGTGTGTGTGTGTGTGTGTGTGTGTGTGTGTATGTATGTGTGTGTGTGTGAAGGTGGGAGGGTACAAGTACTTTGGGTACACACATGAACATCATCAGCGTACGAGCACACACGTGTATGGGCGTGTATGTTTTGCGTGGCGCGGTCGTATGAACACGTGTCACAGGGCGCGGGCGTGCACGTGTGTGGGCGTGCATGTGCTGTACGGGAGCGTGCTGTACACTGTCCAAGTCTTATCGCGGGATTTTAAAACTTCACCAACAGATTGAATTTTGGGGCCAAACAGTATACTCAATTTTTTTTATTATTATTTATATATTTCGTTTCATTAAGTTACAAAGTTTTTATTTATAGTTATTTTCCATTTACAATTTATTTTATCTTTCTTTACAATTCTATTTTATATTTATTTATTTATTTTTCCAGTTTTTTCATTCGATTTTATATTTATTTTATTTTTTTGTATGGAGTGTGGGTGAGGAATGTGGGGTGAGGAGTGTGGGGTGAGGAATGTGGGGTGAGGAGTGTGGGGTGAGGAGTGTGGGGTGAGAAGTGATACAATACACTACTTGTTATGGTTCTGTCAACTTAATGCTATACAATAAATATTATTCCCTTTAACTTACCTCCAGAAATCTGCCTCATACTCCACCCTGATTTATTTATTTATTTATTTATTATGATTTTCTATGTAATGTTTTTTTCCTCGATAATTAAATGGGTTTATGTGAGATTTTAAATTGATTAGGAAATAGTGTTTTTTTTTCACTTTTAATGTAGAAATTTAATCTGGTCTGTGAGTAAGAAAGATCATGTGGTTAGATGAGATTAGATTAGGTTAGGTGAGATTAGGTTAGATTAGGTTAGGTTAGGTTAGATTAGGTTAGGTGAGATTAGGTTAGGTGAGATTAGATTAGGTGAGATTAGGTTAGGTTAGGTTAGATTAGATTAGGTTAGGTTAGATTAGGTTTGGGCGATAAACGTCATCTGAATTAAAAACAGAGTTAAATATTAATGTTATCATATGCGAACTAATTGCCATGAACGTTGTACCAAAAAGCACGAAAAATTATTGCTATTTGGCAAAAACGGAAATTGCTTTTTAATGACTAATTGGACGATAATCCCTAATTGGCATCACACACACACACACACACACACACACACCTATACCTACATACATACATACACACATACATACACACATACATACATACATACATACATACATACATACATACATACATACATACATACACACATACATACATACATACATACATACATACATACATACATACATACATACAGTGAGCAGCCTGTCTCCAACACACCCCCTCGCTCAGGTACACACAAGTAGTAGATTCATGAATATAATTAGGACCAACATATCAGCCCTGAGACTAATGTATGCTGGCCGTATGTTGTTGTCAATATGTAAATACTTGAGTGACGTTATATACCCTGATCTGGGATTAAGAGGGAGGTAAGGGTGATGATAGTGATGGTGGTGATGGTGATGATGGTGGTGATGATGATGGTGATGATGGTGGTGATGGTGATAATGATGGTGGTTGTAATAATGATATAAATAGTCAATTATTTTACCTCTTCATTCCCCTCCCCTTCTTCCCTCAATTTTATTCCTTTCTTCACCCCTCTCTTCTTTTCCTCCTCTTTCTCCCCTTTACCTACATCCCCCCTCCCCTCTACCCCTTCATCATCCCCTACCCTCTATCCCTATCCCCTCTATTTCCCTTCATTTCCCCCTCCCTCTCTCACCTCCCCTTCTCCCCCTCCCTCACCTACCGTTCCCCCTTCCCCTCACAGCAAAGAATATTCCTACTCTACCAACTGAAGGAATACGTAAAATAGTGAAAATAAAAGAGAAATTAAACAATATAATCGTAGATAATAATTAGCAAAGACGATGATAGAAATAGGAGAAAGAGAGAGAGACAAGAAGAAGGAATAAAGAAGGTGGATAGATAGAGATGAAAGAGAAGTTTGGTTGAGATAAACTGATAAAGATGAGAGGGAATGAGAGGGTGAGAGTGAGCATGGAGTGGGAAGGGAGGATAGTTGGTGTGATAGAAAAGGGAAAGGAAAGATATGTGTAGTGGGAGGGAGAGATGTGTAGTGGGAGGGAGAGATGTGTAGTGGGAGGGAGAGATGTGTAGTGGGAGGGAGAGAGTACAATAATATGAAATAAAAGATATAAAAGGAATTTCAAAAGCAAAGAAGAGATGAGAGAGAGAGAGAGAGAGAGAGAGAGAGAGAGAGAGAGAGAGAGAATATGAGTGTTGTGGTGGTGACGACGGCTGTGGGATCTGCCTATGACAGGCCTGGTAGGGGGTCCCCTCAGCCCCACCCCATTCCCCTCTCTAACCCCCTCCCTCACACACACCCCCTCCCCTCTCCCTCATAACCCCTCATGTCTCTCACACACTCTCTCACCCGGATGCCCTGTTGACCCGCTCCTTGCTGGGAATATTTATTTACTTATTCTTTATTGCCAATGAGAGAAAACAAATATTTCTCTCTCTCTCTCTCTATTTCTCACTTCTTGTCAACCCAATTTCTTTTTCTCGTGATTCATATTATTTTTTTTTGTGTGTCACTTTTTCCCTTTCAATCTTTTTATATTTATTTTTTTCTTTCACTTTTTTTCCTGTTATTCTGTCCTATTTCTTACGAACGATAAAATTCTGTCTTTTATCTCCTTTCTTTTCTCGGTTTTTTTTTTTTGGTTCGATTTATTCCTTATTCATGTTTCCCCTTTCGTATCGTATGACAAATTAATGTTATTTTGACTGTCATGATGTATTGTATGTTATCTTCCCTTTGTTATCGTTTTCATCCTAGTGTCAAAAAAAGTATCTTTACGGAGGTGATCGATAACTTACAAAATGAACACTGTGACTCCCGTTGTCTCTGTAGGGTTATCAAAATCCTTCGTCTGTTGTGTCATATTGTCCAACACTTTTTCTTGAGTGTTGTTTCCAGTACGATAGTTTGAGATGATCAGTGGTGCCTCGGCTTCCCTGATCAGTACTGCCGGGCGTATGACATGATGATAACCCCCTTTTTTTTCTTATCTTAGCCCCTTATTTTCCCCCTCCCAACCCCCTTAGAACCACTATAGGGGTACTATCACCCTACTAGCCAAGTTTGACGATGATTGGTCGAAAGATGCAGGAGTATAGCCAGTACAAACAGAGACAGACGGACTAACAAGAGACATTGACCAATCAGAAACGCTTAATCGATTACATTTTAGAATCTATAATTTCCTCTCTACTATAGTGTAATTAAAGACTCCATATACATCTAAAATAATTAATAGTAGTTAATTACCTTGTTCTATTTACAGTTAATATAGATATCACAAAGGAACAACTATGCTGCTAATTACTGAAGGTCCATAGGGAGTTTTCGATCACCCTTATCATTTCCATTCACAAGGACCAGTTTCTTCACTGTGTCTGCTGCCGTCAATAACGAACACACAACGTAATAATCAAACTCCTAAAGACCAATATCGTCAAGTTTTTCGTTGCCTCTCCGATATTTTGTCCTTTTGTGAATATCGTTATCTAATGAAAACTCGATATCAAAGTGCAATATTTTACAGATGCAAATTAATTATTTAGATGTGCTATGACAATTTGACTATGGTTGTTAATGGTGCAGAATTGTTGTTGTGATTCGTGATTAATTGGTGAGTGTGTGTGTGTGGGGAGGGTGGGGGTGGGTAAGTGGGTCCTGTGTGTGTGTGTGTGTGTGTGTGTGTGTGTGTGTGTGTGTGTGTGTGTGTGTGTGTGTGTGTGTGTGTGTGTGTCCACCAACCTTTGTGATGATTGGAGAGTGGTGGTAAAGACATGGAGGGCGTGGAAGATGTGGAGGGCGTGGGAGACGAAGAAAGCGTGGAAGACGAGAAGGGCGTGGAAGAGGAGGAGGGCGTGGAAGACGAAGAGGGTGTGGAAGACGAGAAGGGCGTGGAAGAGGAGGAGAGCGTGGAAGAGGAGGAGGGCATGGAAGACGAAGAGGGTGTGGAAGACGAGGAGGGCGTGGTGGTAGCCCTTAGTAGACCAGGAAGGACCCTTCAAGGCTCTTAGTGGTCGAGGCGGCCGCCGCTCACCCTCCCCTCCTGTTCCTCCTTCTCTCTTCTTTTCCCCCACCCCTCCCTTCTTCCTATTTCTCTTTCTCCCCTCCTGTTCCTCTTTCTTCCCTCCTGTTCCTTCTTTTCTCTTCCTTTACCCTTCCTCCGACCCCTCGTCCTGTTCCTTTTCTCTCTCCTCCTGTTTCTCATTCTTCCTTCCCGCCCCTCTCCTCCCCTCCTCCTCATCCTCCTTCTCCCACCCTCCTTCTCCCACCCTTCTCCCACCCTCCCTCCCCCTCTCTTCCCCCACCCCCCCTGCCCTGCCCTCATGTCACCAGGCAGGGGTAAAACACTCCAGAAACCAACCTCTCCATTTTCCTCACCCTACAGAGCGTGGAATTGTCAGTCTTAGTATGAGTTACGGAGCCACGTTGTGTTCACCTGTAGTAACAACAATCCCCCACCCCCACAAATGATGGATAATGAAATAAATAGTAAAAAAAAAAAGCACACGCAGTTTATTGAAGACGTGAATAAGGGAATAAATGAATAATACTAAACGGATATAAAATGAATATGAATGTAATTAATGAAAAAAAAAATATAGGTAAATAAGTTTAAAGAGAATATTATTAGATGATAAACAAACTTCTGGATATTAATTTGTTTATACCTGTATCAAAGACTAGCTGACCTGAACACCTGAGGCTTGTCATTCTGGTTGATTTAAATTATGTTAAATGATAAAACTGGATCCGTGTTTATATCATAGTATTTTACGTTAGGTGAGGTGAAGTGAGGTGAGGTTAGGTTAGGTGAAGTGAGGTGAGGTTAGGTTAGGTTAGGTTAGGTTAGGTTAGGTTAGGTTAGGTTAGGTTAGGGTGGAATATACAGTCATAACTATTCTTGAGATGTTGTTAACCGCTCAATTAGGGTCTGGTGGCCTGAGAGACTTGTGTATAATAGTTGTTCCTTAGAGTCTCAGTTTAATACTCACGTAGGTAGATGAGACTATAGCCTCCCCAGGTCACTAAGACTCTGGGTTAATAGTGACGTCATAAAGATCCTGGCCAATGGGGGTCAAAGTAACAGTCAAAATAAACACGGGAAAGTTTATAAACCTTTAACTTCTCTCTGGTGAAAACTATAGAAAGTCTAGTGTTTATGTGTGATTATATACATCCGACAATTAATAGTAACACACTTTCTTTCTTTCTATTTGTGCTAGCTGCTATTTTTCACCCCATATAATTGTTTATCCCATTCATGACCTAAGGTTGCGTCTCTACCTAATCTGTACCGCTAACTGGACTCTTCTAATCACTAGTTACGAATAAATTTTTTTACGCTGGAATCTGTGAACTTACAACCAGTAGAAGACGGTTACATATGTGGGTTAGTTGATGTGTTGTTTATATGTAGTCATGATGAGGCTAGTTAATCCATAGGTCTATTTTTTTTTTTGGGTGGGGGGAGAGTTCTTGGCGAGGGTAAGCCTGTATATATCCCCTATCAAACTCTTGTCTTCGTTGTGGTCTGTGTGTGTGTGTGTGTGTGTGTGTGTGTGTGTGTGTGTGTGTGTGTGTGTGTGTGTGTGTGTGTGTGTGTGTGTGTGTGTGTGTGTGTGTGTGTCGGCCACCGTCCACTAACCCGCCTCGCCACACATGCGGGTACACACAACCACAAGTGGCTCGGGGAAGGAAGGTCTATTATATGAATCATGCAGAATTCCTGATATTTTTAGACTTGCTGGTCAGAGAGAGAGAGAGAGAGAGAGAGAGAGAGAGAGAGAGAGAGAGAACATGTACTATAGCCTAACTTTAACAATTTTTAATCTAATTATCTACACCCTCCCTCATAATGTATCTATGTACATATATACGTAACTATATATAATTATTTTAACACTAAATAGGGATAATTATCTATTGAACCGTAGAAAGTAACTGAGGTAATTTGTTGAATAGTTATTACTCAATGGAAATTAATTTGTTTATGATAAAAATTTGCTCTGTTTTAATTAAGGCGTCGTTGACTATCATAAGGTCGTAAAATTATACATAAAGAGGTTAATGTATTTTAATATTAAAACACAACACAACACAACACAGTACAACACAACACAGCACAACACAGTATAACACAGTACAACTCAACACAACACAGTACAACTCAACACAACACAGTACAACACAACACAACACAACACAATACAACACAGATTCAAGAAACTCGCCAGAAGAAAATGAATAATGACTCAAGCGACCGTGAGTCTTGTAAGTGGGCAAGAGGAGGAGTAGAGTAGTGAAGAGGAGGAGGAGGAAGAAGAAGAGGAGGAGGAGGAGGAGGAGGAAGAAGAAGAGGAGGAGGAGGAGGAGAAGTAGCGAGGAGCGAGGGGAAGGGCCACGCGGGGAGGTCCTTACCACGAGAGACTTCTGTGGTAATTACCCTGTTGGGGGTCTGTAGGGCTCCTCCTCCTCCTCCTCTCTTCCTCACCCCTTCAACCCCTCCCTCCTCCTCCTCCTCCTCCTCCTTTCCTCTTCCTCACCCCTTCACCCCCTCCCTCCTCCTCCTCCTTCTCCCCTCTTCGTCACCCCTTCACCCCCTCACCCCTTCCTCCCCTCCCCGTACCACCAGGAAAGGGACAAGAACAGGAGTTACTGACAGTACTAGAGTAGGATTCCTCACCTGTGACAACCTGAGGCATGATGGATCCTTCGTCACTGGGGATTTGGAGCTATTGAGGATCTGGAGCTATTGAGGAACTGGAGCTATTGAGGATCTGGAGCTATTGAGGATCTGGAGCTATTGAGGAACTGGAGCTATTGAGGAACTGGAGCTATTGAGGATCTGGAGCTATTGAGGAACTGTAGCTATTGAGAACTGGAGCTATTGAGGAACTGGAGCTATTGAGGAACTGGAGCTATTGAGGAGCTGGAGCTATTGAGGAACTGGAGCTATTGAGGAACTGGAGCTATTGAGGAACTGGAGCTATTGAGGAACTGGAGATATTGAGGAACTTGAGCTATTGAGGAACTGGAGCTATTGAGGAGCTGGAGCTATTGAGGAACTGGAGCTATTGAGGAACTGGAGCTATTGAGGATTTATCTTTAGAAATCTGAAGATACTGAGGACAGGGAAGAGTATAAGGCAGCAATCCTATCAGCATGAGTTCCCGCCATTATGGACCTGATGTTCCACCATTCTACGCTTAGAGATGAAAATGAGGAAGGACAAATGAAGATCGTCTTTAGACTATGGAAATATGTAAACAAATCCCCACTGTATGTTCTGTTTTGTTTGTGAGGCATCCTGACAGGAGAGTTAGACCCTTGTTTACATAATAGCTACGGTTATCAAACAAATGATAAACAGGTAAAATCTGGGGGAAAAAACTACAGATATACTGAAGAAATATATTGATAAAATAATGTTTACATAGATCGTAAACATGTAAAATGTATTAATGTCTTTGGAAAAAAACAATATTAATTGATAAAAGATTCGATTAGATACACCAACAATGTTAAATAATACAGGTACAGAAACTTCAACGACAGCAATTAACTTGAACTTAAATTAATTAGGAATAAAGCAAAATACACAATATACTGTCATTGTCATCTTTTGTTGTATGTTCGTACGTTGGTGTTGTGTCAGTATGCGGTCACAGCTTGTATATTTTTGTAGTAAAAGCGTAAAAAATTAATTATAACTCAGGAGATGCTAATTTTATTCAGATTAATATAATTTAGTTAAAACTTCATCCGTTTTCAGATTAATATTCGTGCTTACACTAATTTCAAGAAACAATAAACGGCCGACCAATAACGTGTCTTGTGTTATCACTATTACTCAACAACACCGGAATTATTATACACCAGTAACTAACAACTGTAAAACGAGACTCAAAAAAAAAAAAATTCAAATACAACACCAAAATTAATAATATATACTTTTTTCTCTCGTCTCTTGAACGCTGCCCAGCCGTCCTTTAGGCCTACCAACGACCAGGCTTGTTCAGAGTGCCATACAAACATAAGTATTCTAATAGTCTCTCTCGTTCCCCCACTCCCAGGCACTCACCAACTACGACCTTGGCTTCAACCACGAGCGTAGGGCACTTCATCCATCCAACGGAAGCTGCTACCTCTTGTCTGTACCAGGGCATTCCAGACCTCTAGTAGCCTCCACTTCTTCCCTTAGACTCCCTACCCCCCCCACCCCCTACCCTTTCCCTCCTCCCCCTCCTCCCACTTCCTCTCCCTTTCCCCCCTCCTCCTACCTCCTTCCCCACCCCCCCTCCTTCACTCTACCCCTCCACATTTCGAGTTCTTCTTCGTCTTCTTTCTCTCAAACCTTTTCTGTATCGTGTTGACAAATGATACTTTAGTTTAGCAATTCAACATCATTACCAAAACATTCATATCAACTTATTAATTTCCAAGTTTTTTCCATTTTTCTTTTGTCTTTCTTCTTATTTTTTTTCTTCTTTCTTTCTTTTGTCTTTCCATATTGTATTGTTTATGTTTTTTCTGTATTTTTTTAGTTCCTCTCGATTATCCATTATCTATATTTCTCCCTTCATTATCTCTTCTGATTCTTCCTCTTCTTTGTCTCTCTCATTCCTTCAATTTATCAGTTGTGTTTTTATAAATTCGTCTCCTTCTTCTTATGCCTCTATTTATTATATTTTCCTTACATAGTTGTTTACATAATGTGTCTTCAGCCTATTCCACCCGACCTGACCTGACACACACACACACACACACACACACACACACACACACACACATGCTACACACACACACACACACACACACACACGATTCTCAATTACTCCCATATTGTATAACTGTAAAAATCAATCCTCTAGATATTTTTTTAGGCCATTTTAGTTATATATATGAAGTCAATTATCCTTAGAAGTCAATTATCCAGTGTCAATTATTCGTAATAGTCGAATAACCTCGGCGGGTAGTTAGGGTATTGTGCGGTAAATGGCATAAACAAGCAGGACCATATAATAATCTTGTAATTGATGGATATGAATAAAAATACTCCTACATGGATAGTGGTTGTGGCTGTAGTGGTGGTTGTAGTGGTTATTGTGGTGATAGTGTTGTTGTTGGTGATAGATGGAGAGTGGTGGTGGTGGTAGTGGTGAAAGAGGTGGTGGTCGTGCTCGTCGTCGTGGTAGTAGTAGTAGTAGTAGTAGTAGTAGTAGTAGTAGTAGTAGTAGTAGTAGTGGTGGTAGTGGTACTGTGTCATCCACATCACCTAGAAGTACTTTAACTCATTATGGTACACGAGACACACAGCGTCCTGCACCTCTCACGTTATTAATAAGACTCAAGGAAGAATTAGACCCACAACTACAGTTTATATTTTTTATGTAGTATTTTATTCCAAACTTATATACAATTCTTTACAGATCACCTGAAGATTAACCTAACCTAATCTAACCTAACCTAACCTAACCTAACCTAACCTAACATTTCTGACAGCAAAAAAAAAAACAAAAAAAACGAAAGCGGTTTTACTATGGCAGAAAGAATATCATCTTTTTTATATCAAACAAACATACATTTTCCAAACATAAATTCCTATCTCATGTATTAAAAATCAAAGTTATTATTGTTATTGTTGGAAGAGTAAATAAATAACTTTCCACTAAACAAAGTAAAAAGACTTGTAAGGAAAGTAGTGAAAATATAATGCTTTAGCCAGTACACAGAAAATGTCTCCCCCCCTCAAAAAAAAAAATGTAGTCACAAGTGGGAGAATTAGAGTCAAAATAATAACATAAAAAGGGGCCCATGGTGGTGGTGGGTTGGGCTCTAGTGTGGTTGTCAGGGAGCCACTCGGCCCTTCATTTACGTAATTGTAGCTGTGGGGAGGAGTGTAGGAGCCGACGAACAGCAGCAATCTCTCCCTCTCTCCCAACCCACTCCCGCCCCCTCTCCTGACCCACTCCCGCCCCCTCTCACCACTCTCACCCGGCCCTCGTCTTAATTACAGCCCTTCTGGAGGCACTAGCGGGGCCAAGATAGCCAAGATGGCGGAAGGAGTGCCACCTCTTGGTCACACAGGGACGTGTTCCGCCAGGGTAAAAAAAAAAAATTGCTGATGATTTTCAACTTTGACTAGAGGTCTTGCGGCCGTCCATAATGGTTTGTTGGTGAGTGGAGGGTGACGTTGGTGTGAGGGGCGTCCTACGGTAGCCTTCTATTCACGCCAGCACGGATACCAGTCTAAAAAAAAAACAACAAAATAAATAAATTGGGGTTTA
Organism: Homarus americanus; assembly: GCF_018991925.1. Classification (NCBI taxonomy): domain Eukaryota; kingdom Metazoa; phylum Arthropoda; class Malacostraca; order Decapoda; family Nephropidae; genus Homarus; species Homarus americanus. Next base: position 2,062,767 of record NW_024711292.1, on the reverse strand, counting down.
CAGAGATTTGTTTAAAAGGGTAAAGAGACGGGACTAAAATGGGTGATGGCGGGGCGGGGAAGATGGAGGGGGGGGGCAGGGGAGAAGGAAGGGGAGGGGAAGGGGAATCTTCTTCATGAGTTGTGTCCACTTAGTAGTGGTAATACTGGTCGGTCTCCACATAAAAAATAAATATATGGTGCAAGCAGAACAAAAGAGTCGAGATCGTGATGTTACTGATAAATAACACACTCGTAGAATTACACTTCGTAGAACATAATTCTGCAGAACAGTACTGCAGAACACACTCGTATAACACACTCGTAGAACACACTCATAGAACACACTCGTAGAACACACTCATAGAACACACTCGTAGAACACACTCGTAGAACAAACTCATAGAACACACTCGTAGAACACACTCAGAGCACACTCGTAGAACACACTTATAGAACACACTTATAGAACACACTCATAGAACACACTCATAGAACACACTCATTGAACACACTCGTAGAACACACTCATACAAAAAACTTCCCGACTACAAAAAAAAATAAGCAACTTGTGGTAAAACATTGGGAAAAGGAGTCAAAATCGTATCAAATAAAAGGGATGGATATCGATCATCAGAGAGAGAGAGAGAGAGAGAAAGAGAGAGAGAGAGAGAGAGAGAGAGAGGTTAAGACTTTGATTATAGAGCAGGAGGTTGACGGCTCACAGACCAGAGGGAAAAAAATGGGGGAGGGTGAGATGAAGTGGTGTAATGGTAGGGTTGTATGGGAGAATGGTAGGGTATTATGGTAGGGAGGTGAGGGAATGGTGAGGTATTATGGTAGGTAGGTGAGGGGGTAGGTGGGTGATGAGTGGGGGGGGGAGAGCTCTCCTGTTGGTTGTATCCATGTTGTAAGTGATGACGAGGTTGTAACTTGTGCCTGAGTGTGGAGAAGACGAGGGCCTCAGATTATACCAATAATAAGAAATTTTTATTTTTTTATTTTTTTTTTTTAATAGACAGTCAAGCAAAAAATTCCTTAACAAATAGATAATGTCTGATACTATGGAATTATTTTATGATTTTGTAGTTTTATTTTAGGGATTTTTTTTAGTCGTAAGTCATAAGGAAGGTGAATTTAAGGTTATTTATAATTTTCAGTGTAGAATATTGGCTCAAGTAACGCCACTTATTGTTTGAAAAATTAAAGTTTAAGAATTTATGTAAAAAGAGATTTTCCAAACCAAGGAATTTCAAAACAAATTTTTTTTTAAATTCTCCAAAATTAAAAAAAAGATAAAAATAATTTGTTTTAATTTCATAATTCTCACGTAATGTTCGAGTAGATAATTTTATGCTAATTATTCTAAAAATAATAATTAAAACAAATTCTCACTAACTCCAGCGTTGCCATAGTTACTTCCTCTACTAATTCCCAAACTGACCTGACTGATAATGACCTGACCGGGAGGGGGGGGGGTGGGGGGCTTGGTATTCTTGACTATGGCTCCACCGCCAGGAAGATTTTATTATCTAGTGCTGGAGATAGAAATAATTATAATCGCTATATATTCTTATTAACTTATTACAGAGAACATTAATTTTGATAAGAAAAACAAAGAAAACAATAATCAATCACTCAGAGTACCATCTTCCTATCTGAGGGTTGGCGACCACAGTCCTCCATTCTAAACGTTCTCCGGATGTTATTTTTATAATATATAATGTTCTTTAAATCGTTACCTATAAAAGTATACTATATCATGGAGAAATATAGTCTCATATTATACCTATCGTCACTATAACACAAACGATAACATACAATAACAACGATAATCTAAGTGTTCTTATTTATCCACCGGGAGAAAATTTACACCTGGGTAAAATATATAGACACACACACACATAATGACCCTGGAAATACTTTAAAAAATATCTAATCGTTTTTAACTATGAACTAAAACCAAATATTTCATTTTTTTTTACCATTACCAATCACCAGACAGACAAACAGACACACTCAATATTGTATATAAAATTTCACTTAAATTTACTTGGAAAAGCCACAAAGACGGAGGAACCTTGTTGAGGCACGTGCGGATGGGTGTTTGAGCGGACGGAAGGAAGGACGGATAGACGGATGGACGGACAGACGGATGGACGGACAGGCGGACGTACAAGTTGGTTCTTCACAAAGCCTATGAGCCGATTTAATTTTTATTGATCAGACGTGAGAGATAGTTGTACCTTAATAGTATTACAGTGGTGGGTAAGCTCCTTACTGAAGAAATACTTACCGGGCCACAATAACTCTTGAGAAGTGGTGCAGGAGGAGGAGAGGTCTGGGCCTTTACTGTACGTTTATGTGGGTGTTCAGTGTACGTTCTTGTGGGTGGAGGAGAGGAGATCTGGATGTTCAGTGTACGTTCTTGTGGGTGGAGGAGAGGAGATCTGGGTGTTCAGTGTACGTTCTTGTGGGTGGAGGAGAGAGAGAGAGAGAGAGAGAGAGGAGATCCAAACCTCCAGTGTACGTTCTTGTGGGTGGAAGCGTCTAGGTTTACTTGAAGTATTTTGAAGGGTATTGAATGGGCGTTCCTTTAGGCTTAGTCACACGATATTCTGTAGAGAGAGAGAGAGAGAGAGAGAGAGAGAGAGAGAGAGAGAGAGAGTCGATGTGTGTTGATATTGTTCTTGGGATATTTTTTCTTTCTTTTCAAGTGATAGAGGTGTTAGGTTAAGGAAGGTAAAAATCCCTTCCCCCAGTGGCCTGTGTTGTGGAGACGAGATCCCAGTGGAGTAGAGTTTTCGGGTCTCAAGTGGATGTAAACTACTGAGGAGCCAAGGTGAAGATCCTGTTGTAGTGGTTAGGTGAAGGAGATGTTTCTAGTGGGGATTTTATTTTCTCTCGAGTGTACCTGGGCCTCTAAATACCACCTCCCTCCCCACCTACCCCCTACACCCTCCCCCCCTATCCCCTACACCCTCCCCACCTACCCCCTACACCCTCCCCACTCATTTCCTCTCTCCTCCCCCCCACCGAAGAAACGAGGTGGTGGTGGCGGAGGAGATGTTGTTATTGCCAGTAGTTGCTTTAGCAGACTCGGACTCATATATTTTTTATTTTCTTGTTAATTGTAAGTAAAGGTGGAATACATCTTACCTTAAATTTCACTTCATTAGGATTTCTTCCCAGGGATAATATTAGGACTCTAGGATAACTTGGTGACCTAGACAGAAGGATTTGACGTTGGGGGGTTTTACTAAGGATGGAGGATGTTATTGCAGGATAGACTGTTACCTGGTGAATCTAGTAGGATTTGTAGGATTTAGGGATAATGTTGATGAATCCATACAGTGAGATGAAGTATAATTAGGGATTGTGGTAGTTGAAGCTGGGTGTGTGTGTGTGTGTGTGTGTGTGTGTGTGTGTGTGTGTGTGTGTGTGTGTGTGTGTGTGTATACGAAAATAAACTAGTGAATATATATTGTGTGGGATTATGTCCTTGTGTGCGCGTGTGAACATAATACACTAAATAATCACGCTCGTGTCTTTACGCTTGATTGTGTACACGCGTATGTGTTTACACCTGAGTGTGCACACGCGTATATAAGTGTGCACGTTTACATTTATACCTGAGTATGCACGCGCGTATGTTTATAGGTAAGTATGCACGTGCGTGTTTATACCTAAGTGTGCAGGCGCGTGTTTGTGTGATCAAGAGGTTGAATAAGGAAAGCACAACGGGTCTGTAAAACTCGGCACCTAAACGGGAAAAAAAAGTGAACCAGTGTATAATCGGATTGTTGGTGTTTGCTGTGAGTATTAAGACTCCCTCCTGTTTGTTTTGTCAGAGGCGTTTGTTGTGTCAGAGGGGGCGGTGTCATCACGTTGTTTTGATTGAGTGTTTGATGACCTCATTGGGGTTAACCAGTTTGATGACGTCATGTGATTGTTTTTAGTGACTGAGGAGGTGAGAGAGTGATGACGTCATAGGGTAATGACGTAATGGTATCGTGAGAAGAGAGATTAATGACGTCATAAGTAACAACAACAACAACTGCCCAAGCGATTCACTGATTGGCTGTTCAGTCTTCGTCGTGTGTTACAACAATTATACGACATTTATCTAAGTGACTGAGGCATGGATTAGTGTTAAGTCTAATCTTACTCGAAATTACCTACAAATTGGCTAATCACTGACCAAGCCTTATGTAATTTTATCTTTTATTTCAGTGTCTTCTGTTGCCTAATCACTGTCCAATCTCAATAGTCTTGTCGTTTATTTCTCAAAAAAACTCATCAACTGGCTAATCACTACTTAATCCCAGGATGATGTTACCCTTTATAATCATTTCCCAACAGCCTTCCAATCCTCAGATAATTACCAAACCACTAATCCAAATTGCCCATTATGAGACCTAATTACTACCCAATCTTTAAAATAATCTTGCGCTTGTTTAAATTACACTCCCGAATCATTACTCAATCTGGGCCCAATCCCCATAGATGTATACCCTAATCTGTATCCAATCAGTACTAAATTTCTTCCTAATGACTCGAATTACCTGTTATTTATTTCCAATCAAATCGTCTAATCACCACAAGTTGTGTCCCAATCTTTAACAATCTTCAGTTAACCACACCGAAAGTATCGTGTTATCAAAGCTTATCATTACCTAATCTAGGCCTAATCCCATTGACCAATCAGCTATTATGAATGCCTAATCACTTGACAATCACTGACAACTCAATTACTCACTACTGTCCAATCACCATCATCCATTTCTTAATTATTGGCTAAACTATCCAATCACTAAATCACCCTCAGTACGTGTCCAATCGTTAACTACCTGGTTCTCATTACTGGTTATTAAATTTCCAATCATTACAGTGTTATTCGTAATTAGCTAATCGTATTCTTAATTACCATTCAATTTTACACAACCCGGAACGTACACAAGATTAGGTCCCACAGACACAATCCTTATTTAGTGTTACAATCATTCACAATCAATATATCACACCCGTTTCCAATCACCAGTCGGCTACCATCTGCTGTGTGTCACAACTTGGTAAAGAACATACAAGATAGTGTCCCAAGTGCCTCCAGTCTATAAGGAATCTCAGGGTGACACTATACACTACACTACACTACACTACACTACACTATGCACTACACTACACTACACTACACTATACACTACACTACACTACACTATACTATACTCGTGAACGCAACTAACTGTGATCTTTTTAACTGCCCTCCATTATCAATCATCCATCTATCCTCTCTCTCTCTCTCTCTCTCTCTCTCTCTCTCTCTCTCTCTCTCTCTCTCATTCACTCACTTTCCAACTCCGTCTCTCATCCATTCACCCTTTCCCTTTCTCTCTCTCTTACATAATAACCTCCCTCTCTCTCTTACATAACCACTCTTCCCTCTCTCTCTCACTCACTTTTATTTCCTCTCAATTTTCGCTCATCCATTCTTTCTTCCTCTCCCTCTTTCATACTCTCATCTTCCCACTCCTTATCTTACCCAAATATTCACCTTGTCCCTTTCCTCTCTCTCACCCACTCACTCCCCTCACTCCTCTCTCATCTCCACCATCTCTCCCCACCCCCCCCACTCCCCCTCACCCCCACTTCCCTCCCTCTCTCTCACACCTACTCAGTCCCCACCTCTCCCACCTTTTTCCCTATATCACTCACGCACTCACTCACTCACGCACTCACTCACTCTTCCCCAAACCCTCTCTCTCTCTCTCACCCCCCTCCTCCCCACTCCAATCATTCCATTTACGAAGGATTCCAAGCATTGGAATATATATATATAGGTCTGAGCGTCCCCTGGTCAGTAAAGGCATTGGATCGGCTTTACAAGTTTAATACAAGGTAGATTTGGGTTTGATAGATTTAAATCCTCTTTGATCTAGCTGAGTCGCAAATCGGATCAGCTGATATCAAAGTCATATGCCCGGACCGTCCACGTTTGCGCACTGCCTGTGAAATCTGAGTGACTGAATTTAGCTGCAGAGATAATACGATGCAAAGTAAGTCACCCGTGAATTATAAAAAAAAACTCAACGTGTATGTTTGTGTATGTTTGTATGTGTGTGTTTGTATAGTTTGTATTATTAATTTTTTGTCATGTTTAAGGGATTTTAGGGTTTTAGTGTTGTATAATTGAATGAATAGGTAAATGATTTAATATATTATAGAAACATATAAATACTGTACACACACACACACACACACACACACACACACACACACACACACACACACACACACACACACACACACACACACACACGAAACTCAAACTAAAAGTAGAACACCATTAAACAAACAACACCTTCACTTCACTACAGCCTCACCTGATGATTAGTACAGGTGTGTGTGGTGGATGTCGCTCACACTCCAGTTTCTTAATTATCTCACCTACCACACGAGCATGACACGTGGGGGTGATACAGGTGAGGGTGATACAGGTGGGGGGTGATACAGGTGAGGGTGATAATGGGATACAGGGGGGGTCACAGGTGGGGGGGTGATACAGGTGAGGGTGATACAGGTGGGGGTGATACAGGTGGGGGTGATACAGGTGAGTGGTGATACAGGTGGGGTGATACAGGTGGGGGTGATACAGGTGGGGGTGATACAGGTGGGGGTGATACAGGTGAGGGTGATACAGGTGAGGGTGATACAGGTGAGGGTGATACATGTGGGGGTGATACATGAGGTGTTACAGGTGGTGGTCATACAGGTGGAGGTGTTACATGAGGTGATACAGGTGGTGGTCATACAGGTTATTTTACAAAATTTCATAATAATAGCAAAATATAAATGACTGATTCCCTTATACAAAAACAATACCTTATACCAACATTGATCAGTCATAACAATTATCTACTACACACAGGGGAGAGGAGGATGAGGGAGAGAGAGGAGTAATGACCAAACGACCTTGTTACCGTGTAGTTAACCTATCTCTTGACTGTTTCCTGATCTGATAAACCAGTGTTGCGTTTAACCATCCTCGTTTACCGAGTCAATTTTCCCCCCTCATTTCCCCCTTGTTGGTGTTCCTGTTAATCACCGCAGTTTAACATACACAAACGATACATCACTATTTACATAACAGAGAGATAAGAGGATAGACAAACAGTGAGGGTTTTATTTTTCAGTTCCAAGAAATATCTAATAGTGGTGATTGAGATAAAGTGTGAAGTCATAATGTATTGGTTTTGTTGTGGTAATTCTGTGATTTTTTTTTTTTTAGGATATGACATTTGTGTTATTGTGATTTGTATATGTATAGTATGATCTGATATTTAAAAAGGTGATTATTTGTGGTTTTAAGACTGAGTGTGTGTTTGTGTGTGTGTGTGTGTGTGTGTGTGTGTGTGTGTGTGTGTGTGTCCTAAGGAAACATCCAGGTAACTTTACACCTGTGGAAGGACAATCACATAATGCTGGCTCATTATTTGTCTGTTTATTTCAATCACAATTATTTCTATGCTAAATTAACTTCTTTTCTTTCATTTGTTATTTTATCTTTCTTCTATTTCCTTATTCGTTCTTCTTCATTTCATTCATTGTTATTCATTCTGGATTTTTTTAATTATCTTAGTTATTTTTGTTCATTATTAAAATTCTCATAGTTTATTTTTGTTATTATTTTATTAGTGTTTATTCTTTTATTCTTTTTTTTCGTTATCTAAGATTTTTTTTTCATGTGATTAATTCTTTATTTTATTACAACTTAAGTCTTCCTATTTTCCTTCTAGTTTGTGTATGTCTCCCCTCTTCTGTCTTCCCCTATTCCTCCTCTCCCTTCTCCCCTTACTCTCTTATTCTATTGTTCCTATCTCCCCTCTTCTCCCCTCTCTACGTTATCCTCTCTCTCTTTCTCTCTCCCTCCCTCTTCCCTCGTTCGTCTAAATTCCCGCAATCTCCTGTTTCAATTTATTTCATTCGTTTTTCTCTTTTTTTTTTATCAAATGCCTCCCCCGTTTCCCCCTTTCTTCATATCTTCCTGTTTTTGTTTCTCTGTTTCCCTCTTTCTTCCTGTTTTTTTTTCGTTTCCCTCATTCCTGTTTCGCTGTTTCCTTATTTTCTCCCATATTCCTGTTTCATCTGTCTTCTGGTTCTTCCATATTCCTCTTTTATTTGTTTTCCTTCCCCTTCCTCTACCTCCCTAATCCACCTTCGTCAATCCTTCTCAGTCTCCCTCTTCAGCCCTCTCATTCCCTTTCCTTCCCTCCCCTCCCCTCTCCTTTCCTCTTCCCCTCCTACCCCTCCCTCCTCTCTCCCCCCCTTCACCTAAATAGCAAGACGTTAAGTAATCTTCCTCTACTCATTAATATAATTACTTATTAATTTTAGTGATATAATTAAGACACTAATTTGGGATATAATTAACTATTTTATAATTGATTTGATTAAGTAATTTTTTTGTGCAAATTTGTGGATAATTAATTTTTTTAATAATTATTTTTTTTTACCCATCCCATCATGTTTACCCATCCCATCATGTTTACCCATTCCATCACCCTCACCCATTCCATCACCTTCACTCACCCCATCACCTTCACCCATTCCATCACCTTCACTTACCCCATCACTCTCACACTCTATGCACTCCATTCATACACTCTGTCTACTCACTCGCATCTAATCACACACTCTAAATAATTCACCTTCAGCATAACGCACTTTATGTAGACACACTTATCCTTATCTACATACACGTTAACGCACTTATATTTATCCACACACACTCTAGTAAACACACTTCTCTATCCACACACACTATATAAACACACCCATCTTTATCCACACACTCTTCCTTATCCATATACTGTTTAAATCCGCCCATCACCTCATGACATTTTGTGGATAGTGAAGTAGAAAGAGAGTGAGGGAGGGGGAAGGAGAGAGAGAAAGAAAGAAAGGGGAGAGTGAGGGAGAGGGAAGGAGAGAGAGAAAGAAAGGGGGGAGAGAGAGGTGGGGAGGAGAGAGAGAAGGAAATACAGAAGCACAAAGAGACAGAGACACAGAGTAAGAAAGAAAGAGAGGGAAAGAAAGAGAGAAAGGAAAAGAAAGCAAGAGAAAAGAAAAGGAAGGGAGAGAAAAAGAGTGAGGTAAACGAGAGAGAGAGAGGGAGAGAGAGAGAGATAAAAAGCGAGAAAGAGACCCCATTAAAATTTTAAGTAGGTATATCACTGTCCACTTTTGTCATTTTAATTCTTTGTTTTGATAATAATAAAAAGAGAAACATTGTATTGTGGAGGTGTTTTTACTGCAGTTTTTATTGGTCAATTTTAGGGACGGGATGAAAGTAATCAGTGATTTTAAAGACTCCCCTCCCTCCCTCCTCCCCCTCCCTCTCCCCCCATCCCTCCCCCCGTCAGCCAACAAAAGCCTCCCCTGATCTTCACACACAAAAAAAAAAAATACTAAAGGAAGCGAATTTTAAACCTGTTTTGTATATTAACACTTATTAACATTATAAGTGAAGGATCTTACTTAACTTAAACATAGATTTTAGTTAAATAGTTTGGTTATTTGTTACTTAATACCTACGTTAAATAGTGATATATTGTGTGGTTAATTCATCATCGTTAAATAGGTAGAATTTTGCTCGTTTTTTTAATTTTTAGTCATACTGTGGCCAAAACTGATGTAGTGATGTAGTTTAAAAAGATCGGTGTATGAACTCTGAAGGGAAATACATACATACATACATACATACATACATACATACATACATACATACATACATACATACATACATACATACATACATACATACACGTATATATGATATCTCTCTGAGTGAGTATTAACATTTATTTTCCAATTTGGAAGTGTGTGATAATATTCGGGAGTAGAGCTGCCGGGGCTTAGGGCGCGGCCATTGTTGTGTTATAATCCGCTCCCTCGGCGCCCACTCCCCAAATTAATTCTTCAGCGTTCTATGATTAACAAAGACCCGCTTCACTTGCCTTCGTCCACCACCTCTACCCGTGACGGATCTTTCACCTCCACCTCTTAACACCTTTACATCATCAATTACCTGATTCTTACTGTATCTCTAACTCTCCAACACCCAGTTAGATCTTTTCCGTGGTTAAATCTGTCCTCTGTAGCCTAAAAACCACGCCATAAGAGGCCCTAAACTACCAGAATCTACGGAGGAGAGTGAACGAAAACGAGTGGTGAGGAGATCGGTGGTGGGCGGGTTGGCGTAATCACTAGGAGTTCACTCGGAGACTCCAGTCCACAGCTCACAGTCGAAATCAAATTTTGTCACTGCGACCACCCGATGACGTACAAAACCCTAATCCTTCATCATTTTAATTTTATCCAACAGCTGTGAAATTAAAGATACACCAGCAAGGAGGAGGAGGAACGCCCCTGTTATTGAAGTGTCTCGTGGGGTAGTGTGTTGACGGCCGAGTATTATAGGAGACTTGGCCAGGATTGTCATCAGTGATTCACCAGCGGGATTTTTTTTTTAGGATGTGGGGGGGGGGCAGAAAATAGGTTTAGGGTTAAGAGTTAAAGTACCAAGATGAGATAAATAACTTCTTGATTGGCTTAATTATTACTCAAGTGTCTTAGTAAATGATGATGTTAGGATAGGATTAAATTGTTGGTTTCTTATTAAACGTGGGGGTGAGAGCCGTGTGTTGAGGTAGGATGATAAAACTATTGATTGACTTGAGAAATTAATTTACTCATGACCTGTGATGTGTATATGTGTATAGAGTTAGGTATGTATTTGTTTTATATGTGGCTCGGTAGTTATTCTCTGAGGTCAGGTTGGCAGGGAGGGGGGTAGGAGAGGTGAAGTGATCAAGTGAAGAAAAAAAAAGTTTCAAATTAGTTCATATAATATTTTAATTTATGTGTAGAGGAAAACATAAGGACGAGATATAAAAGTTACGAATCTATTTGTTCTTCTTGTTCTAGTGTTCTTCAGGAGTTCAGGAAATATAGTTCAGATAAGTAAGTTCTTGATAACTAACCATAAGGAAAAAAACGATTTCTAAGTTTTTGGGGAAATACTAATAAGGGCAGATATTGTAATTCCTAAGAGTAGTTGAATTTCTTGAGGTGAAGGAGTTGTAAGGTGCCCAGGTGTCCAGGTAAACTTGACTCAGGTGTTGCAGATAACAGGTGTGTGCGTCCAATGAATTTCTCGAACGATATATTGAAAACAAAAGTTACATTGAGAGATTAATCTGATAATTCACAGCTTTCATAATTAACTTAGTCGGAATAATATTACATTATGATCGTTATATAACTTGATATATATCCCTAAATGACTCAATTAAAGGTAGATGATTTGGGGTGTTATTAGAGGTAGTCCAGGGAAACACACACACACACACACACACACACACACGCACACACACACACATTCTCTCCCTCACTTTTCTTTATTTCTCCCCTTTATCCATCTCCTCTTTTTTTCTTTCTACTTATTAATCTCCCTCCTCTTTACCTCCCCCCTCTACACTCCCTCCTCTTCCCTCCTCCTCTCCCTAACTTATTAAAAACTCCTCCCAATTTCTTTTTTTATCCTCCCTCTCCTCTTCCCCCTTTCCTCCACCTCCCTCACCTTCTTCACTTCCACACATGCAACAACAAGAGGGAATGAAGGAATGTACTAAAAAGTGTGACAGATAGACAGACAGACAGACAGACAGACAGACAGACAGACAGACAGACAGACAGACAGACAGACAGACATTTGTGTGTTTTTTTCCCCCTCTGGTCTCCTTGTTATTGAATAGGATTAGATTCTCTGAAAGACACATCCTTCATCCTACACAGTGAAGAGGATCCTAGAGAGGGATCCTATAGAATAAAAATAAACCTAAAAGTCTTACCTACAGGATACTCATACCCCTTAGAAGAATCAGGAGTCCTACGGGATATCGATACACCTGTGAGAATTACCTATAGGATTCAGGTAGTATTTGAGAGAATCAATTAGTACTTCACAGGTACATAAGAGGATACGGTATCGTTTATAAGGGGATCGAACCCTTTGTCTTAGATGAGAGATGCGAGTCAATTATCGGTGATGTGTAAATAGTTATATAATTCAACAGTGCTCTGATAATTATGATGTGAGGTGTATAATTTCTTGGTTTTTTGGTGTTCTAATCTTCATTTGGTTCGTGTGTGTGTGTGTGTGTGTGTGTGTGTGTGTGTGTGTGTGTGTGTGTGTGTGTGTGTGTGTGTGTGTGTGAGTGTGTGTGAGTGCCCATAGAATTGTAACACTGTCGGGAACTTACTCATGGTTTTAAAGATTACATTGAGAGTGTACTATAACTGGATTACATTGTCGTATCGCCCCCACCAACAGAGGAAACTTTAGTAAGACTCTGAAATCTGGTGTGTGGTGTTGATGTAGTGATGACCAAATTACCATCATCATCATCATCATCATCATCATCATCATCACTTCATCATCATCATCATCATCTTCTACCGCCATCATCATCATCATCATCATCATCATCATCATCATCAGCAGCAGCAGCAGCAAGATGAGTCACTATCATTATCACTGTCACATCAAATTATTCACCATCCTCCCTTACTCATTATCACCATCCCTCTCTCTCTCATTATCCTCCTCCTCCTCCCCTTCATCATCTTCTTGTCACCATCCTCCCCCCCTCTCTCTCCCCCCTCCACCCTCATTATCTCCTATGCCATCTCCTTCCCCTTCCCTTCATAATTATCCCCCCTCCCTTCCCCACCATCATTATCCACCATCCTTCCTTCATTATCAACAGGGAGGGGGAGGAAGAGGAGGGGAAGAACGAAGGGGAGGGGGAAAGGGGGGGGGAGCGGAGGAAGGGGGATGAGGAGGAGAGAAGGAGGGAAGGGCAAGGAAGATAGAGAGGGGGGAGGAGAAAGGAAGAGAGGAGAGGAGGGGGAAGAGGAAGAAGAGGGGGGAGGGGGATGGACGAGGAGGAGGGGCAAGCGCATAACCCCCTAAGGACCAACATGGTGTCACGATAAACCCTCCTCCCCTTATTTTTCTCCCTCCGCCCTCCTCCTCCCTCCTCCCGTACTCTTCCTGCCCTCCTCTCCCCCCGTGCTCTTTTAAATCCAGATTGAATTTTGAAGATTAGGTGGAAGTATGTGTCGGAGGATACCCTCAGTTTTTTCTCTCCTGAGCAAGGTAAGAATAAGAATGAGGAACGACGAGAGAGAGAAAAGAGAGAGAGAGAGAGAGTGTGTGTGTGTGTGTGTGTGTGTAGGCAGTGTGTGTGCGCGCGTGTGTGTGCGCGTGTGTGTTTGTGTGTGTGTGTGTTCTATCCATCCATCTATCTGTCTGGTGTTGCCTCTCCTTCTTCCTCCTCCTTATCTCACCCTCTATCTCCCCTTCCTAAGTTTTATCACCTTTCTCTCCCCTACTGTTCTCTCACACCTCTTGACTTGGTCCCTCACTCACGCTAAACCCATTCCTGGTTTATGTTATTCCTTAAACCTTAAACCATAGACCTTAAACCTTGAACCCTAAATCTTAAACCTGAATCCATATACCTTAAACCATAATCTTAAACCTTAAACCATAGACCTTAAACCTTAAACCATAGGCCTTAAACCTTGAACCCTAAATCTTAAACCTTAAACCATAGACCTTAAACCATAGACCTTAAACCTTAAACCACAGGCCTTAAACCTTGAACCCTAAATCTTAAACCTGAATCCATAGACCTTAAACCACAAATCTTAAACCATAGGCCTTAAACCATAGGCCTTAAACCTTAAACCATAGACCTTAAACCTTAAACCATAGAACTTAAACCTTGACCCAAAATCTTAAACCTTAACCCATAGACCTTAAACCTTAAACCATAGACCTTAAATCTTAAAAACTTAAACATTTATTGACGTTATTTCTTCGAGTTATTGATAATTTTCGTATTATTTTTATTTTATTTATCATTTTCCTTTATTGGTTAGTGTTTTATTATTCTCCTTTATTGGTAATGTTGTGTTATTCGCTGTTGTTAATAATATTTGTCTTATATACGTGTACTGTAGAGGAGATGTATCGTGTGTGTCAGATGTATTACAATAGCCGAGTTAGATTGTGGAGTGAGCTTACATATATGCATACACACGTTTGTATATGTGTAGATGTGTACATGGGCATACAAACATGAATGGTAACACACATACACACACACACACACACACACACACACACACACACCTGTACACTGACCCTTATTCACAAGCTCGTAGTTCAGGTCCAAACCTTGTTTATGAAGTTTATAGTACCAAGTGATAATTGCTGTACCTGTGCTGTATACCTGTACTTGTATTGACGTATATGAATAAACTTTATGACTGATAAAGCAGCTGCTGCTGTCAGTCAGCTGTGGTGGTACTTGTTGCCGCCTGTCACCACCAGCAGTGTTGGCAGGAGACTGCGGCCCATCAGGTGATACTAGTAGTGCCTGGATAGCAAAACCTTATCAGATAAAACCTAACAGGAAGAATCCTCACTACGAATATCATCAAAGGAGATAAATATAGTATTACCAACTCAAACCTCGTGAGGCTCTCTGACCAGCAAGCTCAAGTTAGAGTCTAAAGATAAGGCTAGGTAGGTTAAGGAGCCTACAATCTCCCCATACAACGATGACAACCAACACAGAAATAAATAAAATAAACCTCCCCTTTATCTCCCCGACTAAATAATGGGATCTGAACCGAGCTCTTCCTGCCTTCAAACGACAAACAAAACAACTCACACCAACACAAACAAAACAGACAAACATAGCAGTTCTCATTAGCGTCAAGTTCAAACACAATAGAGTTAAATCCCTCTTTCCTGTAACAAGAAAGACTTTATACCTGTTTCTCCTCACCTGGAGCCAATCAGTATACCTCACTGATCACTCTATCTTGATAAGTACATTACACTTATTTCTAATACCGAAGTAATTATCTGGACTCGTTTACATATCCCAGTACTCATCCTAAAATTCGAAAACGTCAGATATCAGACCCATCAGTACTCAGAGCACAGCCTAAAAATAATCGAACTAATCAGAATCCAGTCCTAGAAGCATAGAACTCGAACCTCTTTTAGTATGGAGCTCTAAATGTGAATCCAGTATTTCCAGGACCGGTATTAGAGAAGGTGATCTTGATTGACCATGTTTGATGATCTTAGAAACATGAGTTTAAATCTGAACCTATAACATAGGTTCTCTAGGGGCAAGAACAGAGTCAAGTACTGAACTAGGAATCTGAAACCACTCATTCGGAGCCAGGCACTCAAAGCCACTTCTTTGCTGCCGTGAAAAAATGAAATATAAAACTCATACTCGATCTCCCCACTCTCGAGTATCGAACCCACGATCCGAACTTATTCAATAGTTTCCAGTAGCGAGCTCGAAATCCAGTCTCATTTTCCCGTGTTTGGAGCAACGATATGTATAATGATTCCAGACACCCTCAACATAGTTTCCAGCATCGGGATCCACACCCAGTCACCCCCCTCCCTCCCTCCCCCGTCCCAGTGCTTCGAAAGAAAAACAAAATACAATACTCGAATCTGCTTCACATCGTCCCCAACAGTTAAATCAAAATCCAAGTCATTTTTTCACTGCTTCGAAAAACAAAAACACTGCATCCAAACCCTTCACATCCAGTCCTTATAAATAACAATCATCCAAATCCTGTTTTACCACCTGAATTCAATCCCCAATCATTTCCCAGTGCTTCGAAAAACAAACAAAAACCAAAATATTCAACATTCGAACCTGTTCCACGTATATTCTGGAGCACCGACCCCGGAATCCAAACGTATTAAACTCCAATCTGGTGTGTGTGTGGGAGGGTGAACGCTCCAGGTCGTCTTTTTAACGAGTCTACACAGAGCCGTGAGAGGTGTCCCCCCTGATAGAGACACCGTGGACGCCACACCCCACACTTGTTGACACGCCCGCAATTTGAAATGCAAAGTGTGTGTCGCAGACCTGTAACGCGATGGAGGGTGAGAGAGAGAGGGGAGAGTGAGGGAGAGGATGAGGATAAAGAGAGAGAGTAAAGGGTGGGATGCTGAGAGGGGAGAGAAAGGGAGAGGAATGAGGGTGGAGAGAGAGAGAGAGGGGGGTGGGATGCTGAGGAAACAGGATGAGGGGGAAAGAGAGGAAAAGAGTGAGAGGGTGAGGGTGAAGGCAGAATAGACGAGGGAGAGTAAAGGAACGGGGAGCTAAGGGACCGGGTTAAGGGGAGAGAAGTGAATGAAGGGAGAGGTGGATGAGGAAGGGGAGAAGGTAACAAGAGAGAGAGAGGGAGAGAGAGGGAGAGAGGAATAAGGGTGGAAAGCGAGGGTAGGATCTGGAGGTCATCTGGCCGGGATGCTGAGGGGAGAGAGGGATGGGGAGAGTGGTGGTCGAGTGGGTAGGAGAGTAAGGGTGAAGGAAGAGAGGGAGAGTTTGGTCAAGGATGGGTTAAGGGGAGGGAGGGAGAAGAGGGGAGGAAGGTAGGGAGATGGACGAAGACGAGAGTGGGGAGAGAGGTGGGAAGAAAGGCATAAGAGGGAAAGAGAGAGGAGCTATTATAAGTGACTGAGAATTGCAGGGAAGAAGGAAGAGAAGAGGATAGCAAGAGGAGGAGGAGGAGGAGGAAAGAGCGATAGGTGCTAGAAGAGGAGATAGTAGGAAGAACAGAGACAGGAAAGGAAAGTAGATACAGCTGGAGGAAGAGGAAACAGAGGAAAATGAGGAGGATAAAATAAAAAGATGAGAGAGAGAGAGAGAGAGAGAGAGAGAGAGGTGGATTGAACACTTGTAAATCGAGAGGTGAAGTTATAACAACTGCTGATCTCTCTCTTGTTATTTTTGTTCAGTCGTCTTTGGTTAAAAAATTGGTCGTTTCGTAGAACATCACCCTAGTATATCACAACACGCAAACACAGCATATTACAGCACATGTTAATACACCCTAGCACACCCCAGCACACCCCAGCACACCCCAGCACCCAGCACAACACAACTCCTAGCACACCCCAGTACCCAGCACATCCCAGCACTCAGCAGCTGGGGGTGAGAGGTGCCACAAGTGCCCCCTTCCCTCTCAGCGCCCCCCGGATGTGACGTCACAAAGAGGGGCTCCAGTCTTGAACCTTGATTCATTTTTCTGCGGTGTGTTTAGTGCGTTGTTTAGTGTGGCGACTGTTGGCCATGGCCGTTGTTTAGTGTGGCGACTCTTGGCCATGGCCGTTGTTTAGTGTGGCGACTCTTGGCCATAGGATTAGTTAATCATGATAGTAGGTTATCACTCCCTGGTACAAACACTTAATTCCTTCCTTCCACAAACACCTCCTTCCTTCCTTCCTTCTTGGTACAAACACTTCCTCCCTACCTTCCACAAACACTTCCTTTCTTCCTTCCTCAAACACTTCCTTCCTTCCTTCCTTCCTCAAGCACTTCCTCCCTTCCACAAACACATCCTTCCTTCCTTCCTGGTACAAACACTCCCTCCCTTCCTTCCACAAACACTTCCTTCCTTCCTTCCTTCCTCAAACACTTCCTTCCTTCCTTCCTTCCTCAAACACTTCCTCCCTTCCACAAACACCTCCTTCCTTCCTTCCTGGTACAAACACTTCCTCCCTTCCTTCCACAAACATTTCCTTCCTTCCTTCCTCAAACACTTCCTTCCTTCCACAAACACTTCCTTCCTTCCTTCCTCAAACACTTCCTTCCTTCCTTCCTTCCTTCCTTCCTTTCTTCCACCAACACTTCCTTCCTTCCTTCCACAAACACTACCTTCTTTCCACCAACATTTCTTGATACAAACACTGTCGATAAATTAAACTAATTTGCATATCGATGATGGCGGCACAGAGGAGTTGCCAGATAGTGTTTTATGTAACAAATATCTCACAGGTGTTAAAAGCATTTATTTTCTTGTTTTATTTACAATTTATAAAGTAATATTTTGTTTTGTAATTAATTGGTTAAGAATTATTTGAGCTGTACTGGTTTTTGTTATTGATGAAGTAATTTTGTTTTTTTATTAATTTAAGGTTTTGTTGTTTTCTTGTTCGTGAGTTGATATTGTAGTCCATAACACCATCATAACACTGCCATAACACCATCGTAACACTGCCATAACACCATCATAACACTGCCATAACACCATCGTAACACTGCCATAACACCATCGTAACACTGCCATAACACCATCATAACACTGCCATAACACCATCATAAAAGCCATTACTGCCATATTTTGCCATAACACCATCATAATACTGCCATAACACCATCATAATGTAACACCATCATAATAATATTGGCCATAAGCTGATAACACCATCATACTGGCCATAACACCATCATAACACCTGCCATAACACCATCATAATACTGCCATAACACCATCATAATATTTAACACCATCATAATACTGCCATAACACCATCATAATAATTGCCATAACACCATCATAATACTGTAACGCCATCATAACACTGCCATAACACCATCATAATACTGTTAACACTGCCATAACACCATCCTAATACTTCCATGACAATACCATATCGTAACACCTTTATAACACCCCATAACATTAACATAACACCATCATAACACTACCCATTACCATAACACCATCTTGCCATAACACCATCATAATACTGCCATAACACCATCATAATATTGCCATAACACCATCCTAATACTACCATGACAATATATCAACACCTTTATACTCATAACATTACCATAACACCATCATAACACTACCATAACATTACCATAACACCATCATAACACTGCCATAACACCATCATAATCTGCCATAACACCATCATAATATTGCCATAACACCATCTAATACTACCATGACAATACCATATCGTAACACCTTTATAACACTACCATAACATTACCATAACACCATCATAACACACCATAACATTACCATAACACCATCATAACACTACCATGACAGTACCAAAACATAACCATAACACAACCCGAAACAACACAACACAACACAACACAACACAACACAACACAACACAACACAACACAACACAACACCAGGATTGTTATCGTTGCGTGTGAAAGGTCAGGAGGACTCTAGAGACTCCCTGACATATCTCTCTCTCTCTCTCTCTCTCTCTCTCTCTCTCTCTCTCTCTGCTTCTCTTCATTTTCCTTCCTCTCCATCTTCATTCTCTCACCTTTCTTTCCTTCTCTTTCCTTCTCTCATCGCCTCTCTCCTTCCTCCTTCCTTCTCTTACCGCCTCTATCCCTCCTCCTTCCTTCTCTCACCTCTTCTCCCTTTCTTCCATCTCCTCTCTCCATTTTCTTTTTTAACTATCAACGGTGAATTACTCAAATATAAAAATAAGATTGAATAAAGACGATACGAAATGACAGAGAGAATCAGTAAATAGGCAAAAATAGAAGAAAAATATGAGAAGATATTTATGATGAAAATATTGATAAAGGACAGTAGAAAGAGGAGTATAGGAAGAGATTGGGGAGAGGTGGAAGAGGGAGGAATAGAGGAGAACGAGGAAGAAGGTACAGGAAGGAGATAAGAAGGAAGAACAGATAAAGGAAAGGAGGAAGAGGAAGAAACAGAGGAGAGGAGAAAGAGGAAGGAGGGAAGGGAAGAAAGATGGAAAAAACGGGTAAGAGGAGGAAGATAGGGATGAACGTACGAGGAAAGGAGGAAGAGAAAGACGTGGGGGAGAGGAGGGAGGAAGGTGCCGAGAATTAAAAACTCCAGAATTGAAAATGATTTATCACGGAGGCGTTGCGCGCAAGAAGTGGAGAAGCGCTCCTGCGCACAGTGGTCTGCAATCGCTAATTTATGACCAAAAGTCTATTCATGTTGATTCGTGTGCTTGGATATGTATATCTCATCAACAGAAAGCTTTTTTCATTTATTTGAAACTAGCAAAATCACCCAGCTTTACACGTATATGCTGTAGAACCTTGACCATCACAGTGTACCCTCCCTGACACGGGTAACTTCCTCCCACAGTCGTCGTGGTGATATATCAGTCGGTGAAGATTTTTGGTTCTTGCCGGGACCACCCGGGGGTCCGTGGTCAGTAGTAACACCTGTACCAAGGTGTACAACCTTGGGACCCATGTAGTCTGAGTAAAGTTTGTCTCTAACTGCATATAATTTGGAGCTATGGCTGGAACAGACACACACAGACGCCCTTTTATTATTATAGATAAGAATTAGCTGCCATAGTCCGCGGCCTCTTGAGCAATAAGCAAAAATGTGTGAATAAAGTTGGACAACTACATTTACCTTCACTCAAAATGACCACAGGATTCCTGTTTTCTGAGAAGTGAGGCAGTTTTCTAAAACGCAATCCTTCCCAGAAGTAGATGTCAACGTACCAACCAAATGAATCGACGTGAACATTTGTATTTTATCCATTTTTATATTACCAAGGCCCATTTTCCAGTCGATTTGTCAGCATCGTAACCACATTAATCCCCAACACGGTTTGCATCGGTACAAACAAACTTCTCTGCTTTCACAGTCGTCATTTTCTTAGTTTGTGAGCTCCCTAACATGGCACAGACTCTAACAAACCAGCGACCTTCGAAATGCAGGGGCTGGTATTTGAAACGGCTACACGTACACACATACTGTACACATATATATATATATATATATATATATATATATATATATATATATATATATATATATATATATATATATATATATATATATATATATATGTTGCACTATTAGCGATAACGTCTATGTATTATTTTTTCTGGTAACATCCCTTAGAGTTTAGACCATAGATTCGAACCTTTACGCCATATTTCAGCTCTATCTTCAAAACTGTGGAAATTCATAAGGAACACACACACACACGATGTATTTTATATGTATACCCCTGTATATGCATATATGGTGGTGTGTGTTGGGTGTCGAGTGTACACCGTCTTTACAAAAGGTGGCGTCTTCGAGTCAATTTACCCCAGAATCAGATCTACTTTGGAACTGGTCAATTACTTACCCCACTCAAGGTACTCAACCACGCCAGAATATTTTTATAAAGCTGTTAAAAGAAAACAAACAAATAAATTTACTAAATACGTCTTTAAAATCCCAAATGTTATTAGTAAGGTTGATGAAGAGATTTGGAAGTATATATGTTAGGTTGTGTCTCATAGGCCCGTGGATAAGTGTTGTATCGGAACAATTTACGGCCCCGAGTCACGGGAATGAGTCTCCGAACTTACTTACCCTGACTGTTTTATCTCGTTTGGATTCGGTGCTGCTTCATTTTAGGAGTGAGTGAACTTTTGAACCCGACTGTATATGTCCCTTTCTCTGCTGGTGGAACGAATCAGCGGCCGTATAGTGTGCCGTCTAGGCAATACTTACCTCTTGTCGGCCAATCAACTGCACGGGTGCATTTCTCACAAACCAATAAGCATACAGCATACCTACATTAACCACTAGTCTCATTTTCATGTTTATAACCGGCATATACGCTCAGACGGCAGTGATCTTAAAACCATTTCTGCAATATTTTTGTGATATCGTCTGGCTGTGAGGGACTTAGTGCTTGTAATGAGTGACGGCAGTGATACAGAAGCAGCTGAACCGTGTCGTGACCGTAGAAGAGAGAGATGTTAGCAACAGTAGCAGAGAAACATTGACAATGAAAAAGGGATTAAATGAGAGACTCATACCAACTTCGTAGCCAAAACATTATAACAGCGCGACCTGAAGGCCCACCTGTGCTGATGGCTGCTTCGATAAGGTAACAAGATGTAGTGTGGATGCAATATTTAAATCATTCTGGGATATTGGTGACTATTGATTGCAGTAAACGTAAACGAAAGAAAACCGAGGACAGCCAGAGGGTTACAACACATTATAGTGTATAGTACCAAAAAGTGACATACAATTTTAGTATGGTAGGTTCTGTGCCATGCATGACCTTAATAAGGGCCGTATTTACAAGGCGTTAACAGTGAGTTAAGATTGTGGTTAGTGTTAATGACAACAAATCTGGTGTTATAAGGTGCTGTAAGTTAATGAGGTAAGCTGGAGCAGGCGGCTATCACCAAAAGGAGTTGTTCGATTTTGTTAATTTTTTCCACAGATGTTATATTTTTCAAGTTCTGATTTCAGGTTTGATTCTTTAGGTTCCTTTGTTTCTTCTTTTGTCTTGTTAGGCAGGAGGTTAGGTCAGATCCTTCTGGTTTTTCTGGTTAAGATATATTAGACATGTGTACTGATATTTGAGAGTTGTAAGGTTAGGTTTTGATCTTTTTGTTTGGCAAAAATGTATTTATTTCCTCCATCATTTTTTGGGTGTTCTTGATGTACTGAAGAACTTCTCTTCTAATTAAAAGCTGTCTAACTCGGCTCCTTAACCCAGACACTTGTTCTTAAATATAATACTCTCTTAATGTTTTCTGGGTCAGTTTGTGATAGTAATCAGGTTTCAAATTTTCCAGAAAAAAATCATTTTCCTATGGTTTTTGTTGTGATTCGAACGAATGTGATCTTCGTTTCTGCTGCTAACCTGACCTAACCTGACCTAACCTGACCTAACTATGGATCCCCCCCCTCCTCAATGCATCATTCTCCTCAGTTCATTGTTTACCTATTGCCGAGAACAGAGCTCTTCAAGGGGATACTGTAGTTTTTTGAACTGGCTATATCTCCGTTATTTCTCGTCAGCGCAGAAAGTGTCATAGAAGAAATTCGTCTTATTTTTGTTAGGTAATGTGGTTGCAAACAACAAAATAACGGAATTCGAAACCTGGCTACTATTCAAGATTGACCGTTTTCTGTAACAGTTAAGTTAGGTTAGGTTTCATCAGGTTACTTTAAAGCCCTGCCCACTTTGTGTGATCAATATTGCATTTTTAAGTGAAATAAAAACTCGAAAAAAAAATAATTTTCAGCTAGACACTATTAAGCAAATTATTATTTTTTTATTTTTTTTTGCTCTATCTTGACCTTTTCCTAACCTTTACCGCCAGAGGTGTTGTTTGGATGATATTAAATAATAAAACAAATGTTACAACATTTTCTTTCTTTTTTCGTTTTTTCTCTTATCCATGATTATAAATCACCTGTACTGGGCAGGGCATGAAAGATGAGGGAAATTATGAGGGGTCATTTCATGTTTCTACATACTTTGTAGGTGAAGAAATATATTTTTTACTGAACATTTTCTGCCGAGAATTCTCCGTGACCTGACTACTCTCATGTATCAGAATACACAACTATTCCAACCTAACTTAACATCCTGACTATGTAGCCTCCAGTCTGCCCACGTGATAATTCCTGGCTAAATAGCCACTTCCTTCAAGCCAATTGCCAACCTAACCTAACTATTACCAAAAGTTTAATAAGTTTTCTAGTAACACTCTGAAGAGGTGTGCGGGTTAACGAGCAACATTAGGACATTTTTCAACAGAACAAAACTTCTTCCATTTCTCAAGAACATCCCAAATATGGAGGAGGAATCAATTTTAACAAAACCTAACCTAACCAAGAAAGAAAAAAACCCATAAGAACCAAAGGAACCAAATCTAACGACTCTCATATATCAAGATACACGACTTTTCCAACCAAACTCAACATCCCGACTATGTAGCCATCAGTCTGCCCACCTCGGGAGTTCCAGCTAAATTGTCACTTCCAAAAACTAAAAAGGATCCCAACAACAACACACTGGCTGCGGGACTGGTGACGTTAAGTGCAGGGAGTGTGATGATGTAACACTATTTACTTATGGGGGGGTTAAGTTGATGGGGAGTTGAGTTGAAGGTTGAGTTGAGTTGACTGAAGGTTGAGTTGACTGAAGGTTGAGTTGACTGAAGGTTGAGTTGACTGGTTGGACAGGAGTTGAGTTGACAGTTAAGTTGATGGGGAGTTGAGTTGACTGAAGGTTGAGTTGACTGAAGGTTGAGCTGACTGAAGGTTGAGTTAACTGAAGGTTGAGTTGACTGAAGGTTGAGTTGACTGAAGGTTGAGTTGGCTGAAGGTTGAGTTGACTGAAGGTTGAGTTAACAGGAGTTGAGTTGACAGGGGTTAAGTTGATGGGGAGTTGAGTTGACTGAAGGTTGAGTTGACTGAAAGTTGAGTTGATTGAAGGTGAGTTGACTGAAGGTTGAGTTGACTAAAGGTTGAGTTGACTGAAGGTTGAGTTGACTGAGTTGACTACAGGTTCAGTTGACTGAAGGTTGAGTTGACTACCGGTTGAGTTGACTGAAGGTTGAGTTGACTGAAGGTTGAGTTGACTGAAGGTTGAGTTGACTACAGGTTCAGTTGACTACAGGTTCAGTTGACTGAAGGTTGAGTAGACTGAAGGTTGAGTTGACTATAGGTTGAGTTGACTACAGGTTGAGTTGACTACAGGTTGAGTTGACTGAAGGTTCAGTTGACTACAGGTTCAGTTGACTACAGGTTCAGTTGACTACAGGTTCAGTTGACTACAGGTTCAGTTGACTGAAGGTAGAGTTAACTACAGGTTGAGTTGACTGAAGGTAGAGTTAACTACAGGTTGAGTTGACTGAAGGTTGAGTTGACTACAGGTTGAGTTGACTACAGGTTGAGTTGACTACAGGTTGAGTTGACTGAAGGTTGAGTTGACAGGAGTTGAATTGACATAGAATCCTCAATAAATTATCACTACATTTTAATTGACATTCTTATATGATTATCACAAGCATTATGGACATGTTAATAATTATCAAGGGAATATAATTTTTTTCTAGTTTGCTGTCTACTACTTGCCGCCACAACACAACACACAGACTAAACTATTCTTTCACTTAGCGTTATTAAATAATATTCCAACCTGACTGAGGGACTTGTGACTGTGAGATACTCCTTTGTAAGCGACTGTTAAGTAAGGAGGTCTATCACGGATTTTAATGTCAATACTTAAATGTAATCGACGAAAGTATACATAGAAAAACCGAGAATTATAACAGACATTGTAATACTATGTTGGCAGTAGTATTGTCTGAACAGTTGCTAAAAATCTATTCCTCTTATGTCGTGGATAATGGTAGTCAGCTAATACTAAGTAAGTGTAAAATGTCAGTTCTACTTTTATCATCAAAATACACAAAAATGTTTTCATAATGTACTTTTATAGTATGTCTTGGTCTCGTTGTCCAAATATATTTATCATGATGATTCGTAATGTTTACCACTGATGAGAAAACTAGCTAGTTCTTGACACAGCTCCCACTCACTATCCCAGTACCTGTCTCTGTAAAATATAACTCACCACCGGCAAATTGCACTGTTTATTATGAGTACACAGTTGTTTGTACAATATTGTGGTGGCGTATAACATAAACATATAGACAATATATCTACCTTTAAAACGACTCCAGTCACTCAAGTTATCATGCAAGAATGTTTTGACTGCATAATACAACAGATAAGAGATAATAACGTTGTATTTGTTGCTCTGTAAGTTTACTGAAGTTAAAGGAGACATCATCATTCTTAGGTTGAGGAGGACTTGTCATATTTAACACGGTAGTATGGCGGTGGGGTAACCCTCATGATTTTACCCCTTTAAGCCAGGACGTAACTCACAATCTAGTGTTGTTATCCAGATTCCCATTTTCTACTCAGACATTAAAACGTACAGTCGGGGTCAAAGGCCTTGAACACTTGACAGTATTTGACATGTAAGTACCTGAAGATCTTAGTTATTAAGGAGAGTTTTATCCCATTTTGTGGTTCAGGCATAATATGTGATGACAAGTAGTGTTATTAGTATATCCCAATCATATATGTATAACTCAGAAGTAGATGCCAGATATTGCTAAGTGTTCAAGACTTTTGACCCCGACTGTACATATTAATACATTGTACAAAAATAATGGAAGGTATTATATTTCTTAAAGGTTGAGTTTATTGTCAGCTAATTAAAATATCCACGCAATTCAACAACAAACCAGATAAGAGATGGGAGTAGCCCGCAGGTCCGTCACGCCACAGTTCAGTTTTCCCCTGTCAGTGGTCCGACTCTGGACGAAACCTTCAAATTAACCCGAGTTGTTTACTGAATCATGAAGTAATAACACTGATCGTGAACACCGCGCGTTGCTCATCTCGTGGTAACACTGTTTATTGTTTAAAATTTTCTTAGGGCACCAACATATTTTTTAACCTAATTTTCACCTCTTTGCCTCCAGAAATTATTCCAGGTAGAAACTAGCTGCTCATAGAGTAATTGCTATTCGTATATGTAGAGTATTAAGTTAAATCACGAAGAGCTGTATATTTACATAGTTCCGCGCTATTGTATCACCCAATCAGCAGTTTCTTCACAACGCCTCTAGACTCCAGATGTCTGGGTTAAGTAACAGAGTGTAGATATACTCTGATGTATACAAACACACAGTTCTCACGTCAGAAAACGTACCAGCCACCGTACCAGGTATAAGTGCAGGCGACTGTACATTATTTTAACAACTTTGAAAGAGGAGACCTAAGTCATTGGTGTTGTTATCTATCTTAAGCTTTGATGATCCGCGCTACCAGCTTGTTTGTTGAACACCTTAGTTTTCTTGGTGGAGACGAGGTCAAGGGTCAGACAGGTTGTTTATACATAATCCAGGAATATTTGCATTTTACGATGGGTTTCAATATATACGAGTACAAGATATACGTTAATTGGAGCTGAATGGCATTACCTTGTCTTATTTTTTGTCAGTGTAGCTGTCGGATGTGTTTTATATTTTACGTTACATAAACACACAAATATATACAGTACATGAATAATATTTCTTTTCACACCAACCTTCTACTACAGTGCAGCAGCTGGTGTGTTGGTTCACTCACCATTAGCTGAGTACATCCCTGTAGTCTTTCAACGCCTCTTACAGAGTTGTATCTTTCATAATGGTTTAATGTTGTTGGAGCATTCTATTACTTACTTATTGTTACACGCTAAAATACCTTCGTTGTTAAAGCGCAGTTATAACATTATTACAACAATAACGCGTCATTTATACATAAAAAAATCACAGACACCAAACTACTATAAATTACATGTGTAAAATCATTGATCAGATGCACTGGTTATAATAGATGACTCATGGCTGTGTAACGCTGTACACTAAAATCGGTAAAAATATATACAAGGAAAAAAAAAACAACCCCCAGACTATTCATCAGTATAAAATAACCAGGTGGTAAATACACAGACATTAATTACTGGTTATCACAGAGTTACCCTTGTGTACAGTGACCCCCTACCCCCCCTACCTCCTTACCACCCCCTCCCCCATACCACCCCCTCCTCCCTACCCCCCCTACCCTCCCCTGCCCCCCATCCCACTACCCCTCCCAGTGTAATCCCCTACCCCCTAACTCCCCACTTCTCTCCCTCTTCTCTGTTTTGCTCCTCACCCCTGTCCAAGTGTTTCTCCCCTCCACCCCCCACTCTGTTGTCTCCCCTCCCTCCCTCCCCTCCCTCCCCCCACCTCCCACCCCTCTTCTTCACTGTGGTCTAAATTTCACTCCACCTCATTTCTGTTGATATTATTATTATTATTGAGGATTTATATATGCTTATGCCATTAACCCCCCCAATAATGAAAACACATTTTTCCCTCACCCATAAGTATGTTTTACGAAGGACGCCTTGGCCTTCTCAGACTAATGAAATGGCACCGCTGCCTCTCTGTGTCGTATTAGTGGCTCTCCCGTGATAATGTGGCACCTCCGCGTTATATCTCATAGTGAGGAGAGGAGTCGGGAAGAGAGGGAGTCGGCGAGGGGGAGTATCAGAGGAAGGAGTGGAGTGGGGAGAGAAGGAGGTAGAGGCAAGGTAAGGAAAAGGAGAGAGAGAGAAAGAGGAAGAGGAGAGGGATAGAGAAAGAGGTAAATCAAATAAATTAGAGGAAAAGAGAAAGGAATGAAAAACAGAGAAAGAGCAAAGGAAAGGAGAGAAAGAAATAGGGGATAAGAGAGAGAGACAGACGAAATAAAGAACAGAAGAAATAATAATAAATTAAAAGAAAAGGAGAAGAGGTCTAGAAGGGAAAGGAACCTGGAAATAGTCAGCGATACTAAAGTTGTTTCAATTCAACTGGTGATACGTATTTCAGGGTTGAGTTATGGTGATGTCTTGAGCGCTAACAAGAGCCTGGAACGGTAGAGAGAAATGGAAGAGGAATTGATGATGGAGGGAACTGGCGGGAATTGATGATGGAGGGAACTGGAGGGAATTGATGATGGAGGGAACTGGAGGGAATGATGATGGAGGGAACTTGAGAGAATTGATAATGGAGGGAACTTGAGAGAATTGATGATGGAGGGAACTGGAGAGAATTGATGATGGAGGGAACTTGAGAGAATTGATGATGGAGGGAACTGGAGAGAATTGATGATGGAGGGAACTTAAGAGAATTGATAATGGAGGGAACTGGAGGGAATTGATGATGGAGGGAACTGGAGGGAATTGATGATGGAGGGAACTGGAGGGAATTGATGATGGAGGGAACTGGAGAGAATTGATGATGGAGGGAATTGATGATAGAGAAACTGAAGGGAATTGATGATGGAGGGAACAGGAGAAAATTAAGTGTAGCTGTCTACCTGTTCCAGCCATTAGCATAAGTAGTATAAATAGAAAGTTAAAATACAGGTAAATAGATATAGACAAATATAATATAAACAGTACATATAAAAAGATAAAAAGAGATACTTTTATATGACAGTAAAAATAACATTCTGTATTTTATTTTATTTTATTTTATTTTTTTGCGAATGTTCACATATGAAGCATTTGTAGTGTGAAACCGTAAAATATATTGTTCAAACTTTTCACAATTTTCATGTAGGGGGTGTGTGTGTGTGTGTGTGTGTGTGTGTGTGTGTGTGTGTGTGTGTGTGTGTGTGTGTGTGTGTGTGTGTGTGTTTACGTAACTCATGCCAAAATATATTTTCCTCGACATTCACAATTTATCAACTGTAAAAAAAATGAACTGTCGAAAAAAAAAAATCAGTTATTCCATACGTAAAACACACACAGACATACATACATATAAAAAGGGGGGGAAAAATCCTTCATCTTTCATTCATCACTGACTAAAGCGATGAGACAAACAGAAAGACAGTCATCATAAGCGCCCGGAAATACTAATAAATTCACGTTGAAACTCCCCATAATCGTCGATCTTCCCGCCATTTACAGTCTCCCTGGTGGCGAGGTCTTGAAACTATTTTGGCGGGTAATTACTGCCCCCTGGTGGTGAGCTTTTGAAACATTTTTTTGGCGGGTCATTAGGCCTATTGCACCCTAGTGGTGAATTTTTATAGCTCTTTCGGCGGATAATTGCTGCCCCCCCCCCCCCTTCCCTCCTAGTGGTGATATTTGGTTAATATATTAGAGGGTAATTCCTGCCCCCTAGTGGTGAGGATTATAAATTATTGTGGTTCATCAGGTGGGTGACACATAACACCTGTACCATAACACATCATCAGGTGGGTGACACATAACACCTGTATCATAACACATCATCAGGTGGGTGACACAACACACCTGTACCATAACACATCATCAGGTGGGTGACACATAACACCTGTATCATAACACATCATCAGGTGGGTGACACATAACACCTGTATCACAACACATCATCAGGTGGGTGACACATAACACCTGTATCATAACACATCATCAGGTGGGTGACACATAACACCTGTATCATAACACATCATCAGGTGGGTGACACATAACACCTGTATCACAACACATCATCAGGTGGGTGACACATAACACCCGTATCACAACACATCATCAGGCGGGTGACGCATAACACTGAATTATTTTGTAGGCCTATATGACTTAATATATTAGATTATTACACTGAAATGTTGTCTTGTTCACTTGCACAAACTTCTCTTTAGACAAACAGGCAGACAGACAAGTAATTATATTTTTAATTGATCATCTTAATCACAAATTATTAAAGTAATTAATTATTTATCTAATTAAACGAGCGTAAAGTCTTAATAATAATCAGTAATAAAAATAATCATCATTTACTAGATATTTTATGCGTTAATTAGTTTTTCTTACCTGGCTGATTTACCTGTGAGTAAAGGGGCTGTTTACCTGTGTGTGTGTGTTTGTTTGTTAGGATTTCATACCAAGTTATTTAACATTATTTTCACAACTTTACAGGTAGATGTAATACCTGGTTGGGATTAATTACAAACACAAGCGTTTATAAAGTGTATTTTTCTATGTTATTTATATATAGTTAGTGTTAATGTTTTCGTTGTATGTGTTAATGTTAAATAATGAATGTTAATCAATGTCTTTGTTGGGTTTAAATGTTTGTTTTGAATTTGATTTGATTTTATACCACAACACAACGGGGAAATAGTTTAGAAGAATCAAAACAATATATATAAGCATCATTGTACAGATCATCAACACAACACGGTAATAATAAAAGGTTTGATGCTGTTATCTTAAGTCTCTGTGTCTGTCTGTCAGGTGATATAATGCCTCTTCTTCCCTATTCTTCTCACCATTGTGCCTTTTCTCACGGTTCTTCATGTGTCCTTTTTTTTATCTCTCTTTATACCTGTCTCCTTGTTTCTTTAATTTGATTTGTCTTTGTCTGTCTGTCTGTTTGAATCATCTGTGTGTGTGCATTTTTTCTCGATTGGTTTGCCTCTCTCTCTCTCTCTCTCTCTCTCTCTCTCTCTCTCTCTCTCTCTCTCTCTCTCTCTCTCTCTCTCACTCTTTCTCCCTTTCACTGCCCCCCCTTTCTCAACCTCTCTCCTTTCCACCTTCCTCTTCCCCTTCTCCTCCCCTTTTTCTCACCCCCTCTCCTCTCCCTTTCTCACCCCCTTTCCTTCCCACCCTCCTCTTACCTCTCTCACCCCCACTCCTTTCCACCCTCTTCTCTCCCCTCCACCCTATACCTTCCCACCCTCCTCCTTCTACCTTCCTCTCTACCCTCTTCTCCTTCCCACCTCCTCCTCCCTCCTCCACCCTATACCTTCCCACCCCTCCTCTCTCTCTCCTCCCCCTCACCCCCCCACTCTCTCAAATTGAAAACAACAAAGATTATTCTTGAAGAGCTCCTACCAGCTAGCCCCCCTTCAACCAGTCACAACCACTCACACGCACGCCCAGCTGCCCCGCGATTGTTGTTGTTGTTGTTGTTGTTGTTGTTTTGTTATTATTGTTGTTATTGGTATTGTGGTTATGTTTATTTGTTACGGTTATTGCAGTAGTTGTGGTTGTTGAATATTGCTGTTAATGATGATGTAATTGTTGTTGTTTTTGGTTATTGTGGTTAATAGGGTTGTTATTGAGGTTATTAATAGGGGTGTTGTTGTAATTTTTGGTTGATAATGTTGTTGTTGTTGATCTTGTTGTTGTTGTTGTTGTTGTAGTTCATGTTGTTATTTTGTTTTTGCTTTTATTGGAAGTGTAGTTATAATTTTTTTTTATTATTGTAAGTTTTTCATTGTTAGAGATTGTTGTTGTTGCAGGTGATGGTGGCGATGTGTTTTACTTGTTGTTGTTGTTAATGGAATGATTTAGTTTTTGTTGTTATTGATGGAATGTTTTAGTTGTTTTTGTTGTTTTTGTTGTTGATGGAATATTTTAGTTGTTGTTGTTGTTGTTGTTGTTGTTGTTGTTGTTGTTGTTGTTGTTGTTGCTGGTGATGGTGGTGGTGCGTTTTACTTGTTGTTGTTGTTGACGGAGTGTTTTTGTTGTTGATGCTGTTATTGTTATTGTTGGATGCATTACATACTGTTATTACTATTGTTCTCTTTAGTTTGTTATGAGTGAAAGTGTTGTTGTTGTTTTTGTAATTTTTTGGTTGTTGTTGTTGTTGCTGTAGAGGATGGCCATATTATTGTTGTTATTGTTATTGTTGTTGTTTTTTGTAATTTTCTTGTTGTTGTTGTTGTTATTGTTGTTGTTGTTGTTGTAGAGGACGGCCATATTACTGTTGTTATTGTTGTTGTTTTTGCTCTAATGATTGTATTGTTGACACAATCATTACTACCATTGTTGCTATTGTTGTTACTTGTTATAGTGGTGGTGGTGGTAGTGGTGGTAGTTGTGGTTGATGGTGGTAGTGGCTATGATGGGGGGGTACGTTCTTGGTCATGGCTATCTATCTATCTATCTATCTATCTATCTATCTATCTATCTATCTATCTATCTATCTATCTATCTATCTATCTATCCCCTTCCAGAGCACATAATTATCCTTCGTCTCTCTCTCTCTCTTTTATCTTTAGTCTTTGAGTGGTGAAAATCGATCCGTTCAACATCTCTCTACATCTGGGCAACTGTCGCGTGCATCTGGCTATTTCCGATGACGTCATTATACCATCTGGCTCCTGTGGTGACGTCATGATGAAAGGGTGTATACTATTGGTGGTGCTGTGGTGACGTCATGATGAAAGGGTGTATACTATTGGTGGTGCTGTGGTGACGTCATGATGAAAGGGTGTATACTATTGGTGGTGCTGTGGTGACGTCATGATGGAGGGTGTATACTATTATTGGCTCCTGTAGTGACGTCATGATGGAGGGTGTATACTATTGGTGGTGCTGTGGTGACGTCATGATGGAGGGTGTATACTATTGGTGGTGCTGTGGTGACGTCATGATGGAGGGTGTATACTATTGGTGGTGCTGTGGTGACGTCATGATGAAAGGGTGTATACTATTGGTGGTGCTGTGGTGACGTCATGATGGAGGGTGTATACTATTGGTGGTGCTGTGGTGACGTCATGATGAAAGGGTGTATACTATTGGCTCCTGTGGTGACGTCATGATAAAAGACCCCATATAGATTTCTGCTGACATCATTTAAACGGATAACATCATAAAACACGCTATTGATGTCACTTAAAAATGGTAACAACATTTATATTTCAGTTGACTTCAAGGTTTTAAAACATATCTAATGACATCACTTACTAGGGTAACAACACTGGACATCCTACCTACTGACGTCATTTTGAAAGGATACAACCAGATGGCGTTTTAGTGACATCAATTAATAGGGTACAACTATCTGGGTTTCTATTGACTTTACTTAAAATGGCTTACTATTGACGACTATTAAAGGGGTAACGCAGTTGGGACATCATTTTTGACATCAGTTAAAGAGTGACCACTAATTAGGACTTATATCTTTCTGCTGACGTCAAGTGAAGTCATGCCACATTTTGAGGGGGGGGGGTGATGTCCCTTTCGAAGTCCATGATGTTACCCTTGGGACACTCTCTCTCTCTCTCTCTCTCTCTCTCTCTCTCTCTCTCTCTCTCATAGATAAACGAACATATTGCTTCTCAATATTCCGTTTTCATACAGTATGGTGAAGTTAACACTATTAGCAAGGATTTTAGTGATAACAATCGTGTCGTGAGTAATTTCACCGTGAGAGAGAGAGAGAGAGAGAGAGAGAGAGAGGTGTTCATTGTGAGTGCTTAAGAAAGAGAGAGAGAGAGAGAGATGGTGATTGAGTGTTTTAGAGAGAGAGAGAGAGTGTGAGAGAGAGCGTGTGAGAGAGTGCTAGCTTTAACTCTCCGTATTTTAGTTAATGGAAAAAACTAATTATGAATGCAATATGGCCAATAGGATCACTAGAACTATAAACATTTTGTCTAATATATCATAATCTCAAATAAATAGCTACAAAATACCTCGCTTCAAATGCACCTTAAGGAATAACACGTAAAACATCACATACTAATGCATAGTTTTTCCCCCAATACCTCGATATTAACTCAGGGTTACATAAAATTATTTGCGATTTTACCACCCAATACAATATTCCGGTTACCTGGTCAAATTGAATTTAATAATAGTGTAACCTAACGCAGAATGATATAATTTACTATGGTTATTAATATTCATCATGAGAGATAGAATGAAAAAAAAAAAGTACACACACACACACATACGAATATATATGTATATTTTTTTTTTTACGCAACCTGACTTTACAGGGACCAATCAATGGCCGCTCTTTGATCTAGTCGACATTGCCTGATATGGAGATGAAAGATAAAAGTTAGTTATCTGGACAAATTTGTGGTGCTGTTTGGTGCTGTTCTTTTTTTTTTCTAGTGCTGTTAGAGTTTCAGTTGCTGACACTATGCTGTTATTGAAGGTATATCTATATAAAAGAGAGAGAGAGGGAAGGTTTGTTGATGCCTCCGTAAATGCTGCTCTTTCTGTAAGGGTTTAGTCTTGTTTAATTGTCACAGTTTGTTTCAGGACTTTGGGGGTGTTGTCCTTGTTTCAATTGCTGCTATTGCTGTTGTTGCTGTTGTTGCTCAAACCTTTTAGCTGTAAATGTTGTGTCTTTTATTGTAATGTTTTTGTTGTTGCTGTATTTGTTGTTGTCTTTGTTGTTGTTCTTGTAGATGCTGTTGTTTTTGTTGTTGCTGTAAATGTTGTTTTTGTTGTTGCTGTAAATGTTTTTATTGCTGTAAACACTGCTGTAAATTCTATAACTATCTCTTCTAATCCAAAGTTCAATCGCCTCTGAAACCACCCTCTAAAAATGACCCCATACACTTTAAAACTAAACCAAAAAACAAAAAAACAAAAAAAAAAACACCCACAAAAATATTACAAACACACAACTATTACAACATTGTTAATTATTATATACCGGATAATATAACATCACAGAATCTACCAACATTGTAAAGGTTATCTCTAATTAAAATCTAGTCTATATATGTCTGGTGTGTAATAATTCAAGGCAGATATTCCCAGGGTGGACGGTACATCTCTGCAGCCCGGGTTGGTAAAGCAAGTAGTGTGTCCAAGCTACTCGTTCCACTCCTCGCTAACGTAGTGTGTTGAAGCAAATAAATTAACATTGGTGTCAGAAGTGGGGGATATTTTGTTTTTCAGTTTGTAGATAGATAGATAGATAGATAGATAGATTATTTTTCTGTAAAATTATCGTACGAGCTCCCATTAATTCCGAATTTATATAGACATTCCAGATATACAGAGAGTTTATATAGATGGTGCAGATGTACAATAAATGTGTATTGTACAGTGATGGCAGACAAGTAATGTATATAGACAGTTAAGGAATATAAACAATATACAGAGATAATTTAGATGTATAAATAATGTACATAGTGAGTTTAGGAATACTTCACATTATCTTCCTCTTATTTCTTCTCTCTCCTTCTTCTTCCTTCCCTCTCCTTCTCCTCCCTTCTCCCTCCTCCCCTCTCCCTCTTCTTCTTCCTCCTCTCTCCCTCTTCTTCCTCCTCTTCTCTCCCCTCCTCTCCATCACTAACCTAACCTCCATCAACTTGTTGCTCGAGGCAGCCTGAATCTTCGGCTCCTCAGGCTTTACCTCACTACACCTTGGCTAACTTGGCCCACTACCTTGGCCCCTAGCCATAGCCCACTACCTTGGCCCCTCAACCATGGCCCACTACACCTTGGCCCCTCAGCCATGGCCCACTACGCCTTGGCCCTCAGCCATGGCCCTACACGCCCGGCCCCTCAACCATGGCCCACTACACCTTGGCCTCAACCATGGCCCACTACACCTTGGCCCTCAACCATGGCCCCTACACATGGCCCCTCAACCATGGCCCCTACACCTTGGCCCTCAACCTGGCCCCACTACACCTTGGCCCCTCAACCATGGCCCCTACACCTTGGCCCCTCAACCATGGCCCCACTTTTCACACCTTGGCCCCTCAACCATGACCCCAACACCTTGGCCCCACAACCATGGCTCACTACACCTTGGCCCCCACAACCATGGCCCACTACACCTTGGCCCCTCATCATGGCCCACTACACCTTGGCCCTCAACCACTTGGCCCTACACATGGCCCTCAACCACTTATTTTTACACCTTCAGCCCCTCAACCATGGCCCTACTTTGGCCCCTCAGCCATGGCCACCACCTTGACACAACCATGGCCCACTACACCTTGTTGGCCCCTCAAGCCATGGACCCACTACACCTGTATTTGTGCTTGTGCCCCCACAACCATATTTCTCCTTGGCCCCTCAACCATGGCACACCCCACCTTGGCCTAGCCACTTATTTTTCTGCATGGCCCCTCAACCATGGCCCACTACACCTTGGCCCCTCAACCATGGCGCACTACACCTTGGCCCCACAACCATGGCCCACTACACCTTGGCCCCTCAACCATGGCCCACTACACCTTGGAAATCAACCAAAGCTTTTTATACAAATTTACATATTAATTACCTTCAGATTCCTACATTACTCTCCCTCCCTCCCCTATCTCTCTCCCTCCCTTCCTATTTCCCTCCCTCCTTCAACACTCCTTCCCTCCTTCCCTCCCTTGGTGAAAATAAAAACCTGCATCAAGGAAAACAATATTAACATGAATCATCTCTTCAACACAACCCTCATCACTAACTACTGTGTGTATCAATGTGTTCAGCTCAGGTAGTTAACTCTCTAGTAATTAAC
The DNA here is from genome assembly GCF_018991925.1 of Homarus americanus. Lineage (NCBI taxonomy): Eukaryota > Metazoa > Arthropoda > Malacostraca > Decapoda > Nephropidae > Homarus > Homarus americanus. The sequence goes on along the minus strand of NW_024711292.1, from coordinate 2,026,238 downwards.
ATAACATTATAGATTGTGAATGGGGTAATTATGCTATTTTGTAATGGGTTGTATCATAATTCCGGGTTGTATTGTGTTCATGTTATAATTTCGAATCTTATCAATTTTCTTCCCTCACCCCCATTATCCCCCTCCCCCCCACTCTTTCCCCTCACTCCCACATCCCTCCCCCACCTCCCACACTCCACTCCCCCCCTTTCTCTCTGACACCTCCCCCTCTCCCCACTCCACTCCCCAGTGATCAGTATATTGTTGTATTTAACGTCTACTAATTCCGGGTTGCAGTATGTCTCATCAACGTACTTTAATCCTGAGGGACATTACGGTGTATTTTCTTCTCACCCTTATTTAATTCCGGCTTATGTATGTATGTATGTATGTGTGTGGGTATGTATGTATGTATGTATGTATGTATGTATGTATGTATGTATGTATGTATGTCTAATACGCCAGGTTGTCTCACGGCGGACACATACAAACACACTCACACACACACACACACACTCCTAAACACCCACACGCCCACCCACACACACACACATCTACCCACACATACCCCTCCCCCACCACCACCGCTTACCACCCACATCCCCCCACCCACCCCACACCCCCCCCTCACCCCTTCCCCCTCCCACCTCCCACCCACACACGAATCCAGTAGTCGGTGCAATTTAATATTTTCGCCTTGGGAATAATATCACTACCTCCAGGACCGTAAAAAAAGAAAAAAGAAAAAAAAAGATCTTTTGTTATGGTTTAATATCCAGAAATGGGTTAAGACAATAGGGAGGAGGGCGGGGAAAGTTCCAGAATGGTTTGTCTTCATCCAGTAAGTTTTAAATGTCTGACGCCAGTTCTAAAATTGATCGGACAAACTAACGTACGAAAATTAAGAAGAAGGTGAAATATTATAAAAGATGATGAAAAGAAAATTAAGAAAAGAATTGGATTAAGAAAAGGGAATAAGTTAAAAAAAAAGATAAAATGTTAAGGAATGTGAATAAATTAGAATTAAGAGGGAAAAAACATATAAGAAATTATTATAAAGAGACTATATTAAAAGGCAAAAAATAAGATTTAAGAAAAGTGATTAAATTGAAAACTAAATGAAAAATGAAAATATGTTAAAACGGCAATAAATTAAAGATAAAGGGGAAAAAATAATAATACTAAGGGAAATGAAAATGTTAAAAGGAAAAAATAAAAGAAAAAAGAAAGAGAATGATTTGCATATTAAACTAAAAACGACAAAACACCAAGAAATTAGAATAAGCAAAAAAATATAAGTAAATAAATTAACAAAAAAATTGAAAAAAAAAAATATGGGGAAAAAATCTTACAAACTAACAAAAATAAAATTATAAGGAAATGACAATAAATTCACAATAAAATAAACCTTAATAACTAAAAAAAAATATAAAAAGTTACAGAATAAAATATTAAGTAAAACCAATGAAATAAAAAAATAACATTAAAAATCAAAGGGAAAAAAATAAATTCGAAAAAATAAAATATTCTCTCGATTTTATTAACCCCGTCACACATGATTCCTGTGTTATTATTAATGCTGCTTAAATTCGTGTGTGTGTGCGTGTGTGTGTGTGTGTGTGTGTGTGTGTGTGTGTGTGTGTGTGTGTGTGTGTGTGTTTTATTCCTCTTTGGTTCACACCGGAGTAGAATAATAATTATTGAAAGAAAACGCGGTGTCAGCGGGGGGTAAGGGGAGGGTTAATGAACGGGAACAAGCGAGTGAAAGGATTGTAGTAGACAGATGGAGAGAGAGAGAGAGAGAGAGAGAGAGAGAGAGAGAGAGAGAGAGAGCCTGGGGACATACAAGTAATCTCACTTGGCTGACACACTCCCACACATAAACACCCTTATCGTTTATTCTGCTGTTCACTCTTATTTATTTTCTATTTCCTCTTTTATTGTTTTCTTTTAATAATTTTTTCTTTGATTATTTTCTTTTAATTTTCTTCTTCCTTCTTTTTTCTCTTTTTTTCTCTTCATTCCTCTGTTGTTTATGCCATTATTACAATATTTTCTGTCTCTACTTCAACTACTACTACTACTATTACTACTACTACTACTATTACTACTACTGCTACTAATTCTACTACTACTACCATTACAACTACAATTTCCACTTCATCTACTTAATTACTATTACTACTACCGTTACTACTATAATTACTACCATTACTTCAGCTACTTATACTACTACTACTATTTACTGCTACAACTATTAATGCGTTCAGCAATAACTATCACTCCTTATTACTTAACTCTTTCTACTTGTAAATTGTTAATCTCTGCTGCTACCACCATTACTGTTATAATTCTTACTATCAGGACTTCATCCATTATTACTTCCAGTATTCCAACTACTACTACTACTACTACTACTACTACTACTACTACTACTACTACTACTACTACTACTACTATTACCTCTACAAGGAGTTGGCCATAGTAGAAGTATAAATAAATTTAACTGTTCGGGTAGAGGACGACCTCTGGGATGGTCGTTGCTCCTGGGCTATGGGTCGTCCGTCGTCGTCTCAGTCCTTATACAGGATAGACAGACAGTTACACAGACACAGACGTGCATACACACACACACACACGTACGTACAGAGATAGACAAACACACACACACACACACACACACACAGAGCAAATGTGCTTCTTGGTTCTGGTAGTGGCACAGTGTCAACACAAAGAGCCACGGGGGGTGGTCACTACACGGCTGAGTTTCATTCCTTCCTCATAATCAAAATCTATATTCCTCCCAATTTACCATTTACAGGATAACATAAAATCCTGTCAAACTGAGACCTGACTCTCTGGTATACACGGAGACCTTGAATGAAAGACAGTGAATTACTTAATCCCCTCCCAAAAAAAACCTCCTTGTATTTTCTTTAATCCGTCTTTACTCCAGCGTTAAGTAGAGCAGTGTCCACATGTTTCGTTCAAGGAGGTGACGGAATGGAAAGAGAAATATTCGAAAGTGAGTGAAAATTCCCCCTCTTAGTGGCGGTGTGGGCACATGGACCTCTCATTACATCTGCTCTTGAGAATACTTTGGCGGGATTTTCGTTTAAATAATGTATTTTGGGGGGTTGAAGGGAAGCCGTACCTAACCCTTAGGACATGTAGGATTAAGGATGACTGTCCCCTGTTGTGGGTGATTGAGGTTTATGACTCTCTGCCTCCTTCAGAAACATACCCCCTCCCTCCTACCTCCCCCCTTACCATACCCCAAAGCCCCCCCCCTCTCCCCTTCCTCTCCCCCCCTTCCCCTCCTCACCCTTTCTTTTACTAACTCTTGATATACATATATATATATTTTTTCCCTTTCAGAATATTAATTCGGTGTATAAGTTTATGACGTAGAAATATATTGTTTTTATTGTATCGGATTAGTGATGCGGGTGATGGGAGGGGGGGGAGTTGTTGTTGTGGTTTTAACCTGGCGAATTTTTTAGATTTAGACTCGAGGTAAACACTGGGTTGGAAATAGAGAAGTGGATGAGTGGAACAAGTTACCAGATATCATCATTAACTCGAATACGCTGGCTAGCTTCAAATATAGGTTGGGTGGATATATGAGCGATAGGGGTTGGGTCTAAACGGGACTGCCAATAGGCTCTTTGCTGTTTTTTCTATGTTTATGTTCTTAAATTAATTTGTGGTCTCCTTAGGTCTCGAACAGAAACCAGAGACCAAGGATGTGCTAGACCGAGATCGCTATCGAGACCTATATTATTATTATCATTGTTGTTTTTGTTGTTGGTGGTGTTGCTGGTGGTGGTGATGCCGGTGTTGATGATGCTGGTGTTGGTGATGCTGGTGATGCTGGTGTTGGTGATGCCGGTGTTGATGATGCTGGTGTTGGTGATGCTGGTGTTGCTGGTGATGGTGATGCTGGTGATGCTGGTGTTGTTGATGGTGATGCCGGTGTTGATGATGCCGGTGTTGATGATGCTGTTGGTGATGCCGGTGATGCTGGTGTTGTTGTTGCTGGTGATGGTGATGCCGGTGTTGATATGCCGGTGTTGATGATGCCGGTGTTGGTGATGCCGGTGATGCTGGTGTTGTTGTTTTGGTGATGGTGATGCCGGTGTTATGATGCCAGTGTTGGTGATGCTTTAGTGTTGGTGATTGCCGGTGATGCTGGTGTTGTTGTTGATGGTGATGCTGGTGTTGGTGATGCTGGTGTTGGTGATGGTGGTGTTGGTGATGCTTGGTGTTGGCAGTGATGCTGGTGATGCTGGTGTTGGTAATGGTGGTGTTACTGCTGTTGGGTGATGCTGGTATTCTTTAAGTTGTTGGTGATGCTGGTGATGTTGTGCTGGTTTGGTGATGCTGGTTTGGTGATGCTGGTGTTGGTGATGCTGGTGATGCTGGTGTTGGTGATGCTGGTGTTGGTGATGCTGGTGTTGGTGATGCTGGTGTTGGTGATGCTGGTGTTGGTGATGCTGCTGAGGTGGTGCTTGGTGATGCTGGTGGTGATGCTGGTTTGGTGATGCTGGTGTTGTTGATGCTGGTTTGGTGATGCTGGTTTGGTGATGCTGGTTTGGTGATGCTGGTTTGGTGATGCTGGTGTTGGTGATGCTGGTTTGAGTGATGCTGGTTTTGGTGATGATGGTGATGCTGGTGTTGGTGATGCTGGTTTGGTGATACTGGTGTTGGTGATGCTGGTTTGGTGATGCTGGTTTGGTGATGCTGGTGATGCTGGTGTTGGTGATGCTGGTGTTGGTGATGCTGGTTTGGTGATACTGGTGTTGGTGATGCTGGTTTGGTGATGCTGGTTTGGTGATGCTGGTGTTGGTGATGCTGGTGTTGGTGATGGTGGTGTTGGTGATGCTGGTGTTGGTGATGCTGGTGTTGGTGATGCTGGTGTTGATGGTGATGGTGATGCTGGTGTTGGTGGTGATGGTGATGGTTGTTAGTGGTGTTAGAATATTAATGGTAGTATCACTATTAAGTTTGATCTGGATATTAGACCAACCAACTGTATTATGTTCCCGATGTTTTACGGTTAAAAGAAGACAGACAACCTAACCTAACCTAACCTAACCTAACCTAACCTAACCTAACCTAACCTTAAAAATAAAAGAAATCCTGACGGCCAAATCACTACACCTGCTCGCCAAAGCTTCGCCAATGACCTCTTTCTTTCACCTGTAAGACGCCAACATCGCCAATTATTCGTCTCATCTCCGCGTGGTGATTGGCTATGTTCTTTGCTGTATATAAAGGTCGTTAAATATCCTCTCTCCACTCCCCCCTCCCACTACCCCCTACCCCCTCCCCCGTTCCCCCTACCCTCTCCCCCCGGGCGCAGGTGTGTGTGCTGTTGCATTACCTGATCATTAGGGCTCAGTGTCACACCTGCACATCTTGTATAACTCACGTGTGCTTGTGTGTGTGTGTGTGTGTGTGTGTGTGCAACTGCCTGCGTGTTATGTTTTGGAGTATGTGCGTGTGTATAATTGCCTGTGTGTGTGTGTGTTTATTCATATGTATATACTGTACGTTTTTGTATTTTTGTGTATATGTGGATATAAGTGTATATGTAGATGATTGTATGTGAATGTGTATATTTACGTAATTTATGTGTATATTTGTATGATGTGAATATAGATTTGTTTGTATGTGCGTGTGTGTCCCATATACAGTTTACATGTGTATTTCCATGACAAGACATACACACAACACCTATTATCTAACGTCATGTGAACCTAACCTAACCTAACCTAAGCTATATCGAGTACAACCTCCACTGAAGTGTGAGTAAGAGCTGAGTAAACCCTCGAGTGTGTGTGTGTGTGTGTGATGGAGGGTGAGTGCACTTGGGTAGTAAATGACTCGCCTGAATTATTCACTAATGAGACGTAAAGATGGTTGATTAACGATCCGTTCATCAATCGTCTGGAGACATGAGTGTGTAGGAGAGAGAGAGAGAGAGAGAGAGAGAGAGAGAGAGAGAGAGAGAGAGAGAGAGAGAGGTGACTAACTTTACCTCACTCATCACGTAAACAAAATATAATACATAAAAAAATAAAAATTAAATATTTCTACATTTATAAAAAAAAATCAAATACCAGGGAGGTCCACAAACAGTACCCACTTGTCACGGTAGAGCAATTAACATGATAGATGTGCCACATTTTCCTCAGCCATTCACATCATGTTAACATTGGGGGGAGCTACCATAGAGAACATTATTCTGACCAGAAGCAAAAACTGTTCTGGTACAAACTGTTGGAACAATGGTAAACTGTCCACCAGCACGGAACCTGACGTGTTGCCCGCCTCTCTACACCTCCTATGAACAGTATACATCTTTACCTTACTTTTCTGAAATAATAATAATAATAATAATAATAATAATAATAATAATAATAATAATAATAATAGTGACAACAACAACAACAGGGGTTTGAGTGTACAGGTAAATCACACACACACACACACACACACACACACACACACACACACACACACACAGGAGTACTTAATTGATTACGTCATCACATATTAATGACTGACATGACATAAATATATTGACAGTTCTCATATACAGTTGAGTTATATATATATTTTCCTTCCCTTTTTTTTCCTCCTATCTTCATATACTTTCTTCCTCCTCTTTTGTTCTTCTTTCCTCTGTTCTCTTTCTTCTTTCTCCCTTCGTTCCTTTTACTTCTCTTTCTCCTCCATCTATGTTTTTTCCTTCCCCTCTTTATCCTCTATTTTTCCCCCTTTTTTTTACTCCCTTCTCCTTCTTCCTCCCTTCCTCCTTTCTCTGTCTTCCTTCTTTCTTCCTCTCCACCCCTCCTCTACTGCTCTCCTTGTCTCTCCCTCTCCCTTATTCCTCTCTCACTCCCTCCTCCTTTCTTTTGTTTTTCTCTCCCCCTCTCTTTCTCTCCCTCCCTCCCTTCTTTCTTTCTCTCCCTCCTCTCCCTCCTCTCCCTTCTCTCCCTCCCGCTCCTCCACACACTGCACCACATTATCTAGACAACACAAGGTAACTCTTCTCCTCCCTGGGTGTCCAATATAACCTAATATATCAAAGGCTATAATATGTGGCGCCTAATATACCGTATATGGTCCAGTTTGATAGATGAGGAGTATTTCCAAGGGTTGTTACTGCCACTAGGGTTGTAATTTAGGGTTATAGTTGGGTTGTATGTATTGTTATAGGGGTATATTGAGCATTGGGATTTATATAGGAATTTTTGTAGGATTATATAATATGTATACTGCCCCCCCTTCCTCCTCTCCTCCTCCCCCATCCGATACACGCCCTCGATACACCCCTCGATATACACGCCCTCGATATACATGCCCTCGATATACACACCTCGCCTCGATATACACGATATACACCCTCGATATACACCCTCGATATACACCTCGATATACGCCCTCGATATACACGCCCTCGATACACGCCCTCGATATACGCCCTCGATATACAATATACACGCCCTCGATATACACGCCCTCGATATACACGCCCTCGATATACACGCCCTCGATATACACGCCCTCGAGCCCTCGACACGCCCTCGCCACCAATACACGCCCTCGATATACACCCACCCCCTCGATATACACGCCCTCGACGCCCTCGATATACACATATACACACACCTCGATATACACGCCCTCGATATACATCCTCGATATACACCCTCGATATACACCCTCGATACACACCTCGATACACGCCCTCGATATACACGCCCTCGCCCCCACCATATACACCCTCGATATACACCCTCGATATACACACCCTCGATACACGCCCTCCCCATACACGCCCTCGTACACGCCCTCGATACACGCCCTCGATACACGCCCTCGACGCCCTCCACGCCCTCGATATACACGCCCTCCCGCCCCGATATACACCCTCGATATACACCTTGATACACACCCCGATACACGCCCTCGATACACACACACCTCGATATACGCCCCCCGACACACACAGACACAAAACACACCCTCTACCCCACGCCCCCACGCCCTCTACCACCGCCCCTACCACACGCCCCCTACGACACGCCCCCACGCGCCCCACCGTCCCCCACCACACGTCCCCACACGTCCCCCACCACACGTCCCCCACTCGCCCTACCACACGCCCCCCACACGCGCCCCACCACACGTCCCCCACCACACGCCCCCCACACACGTCCCCACGCGCCCCACCACATACGTCCCCCACACGCCCTCTACCACGCCTGATATACTCTCATATCTAACTAAAAGAGCTCAAGCGTCATAGAGCATGATGGCCGCCACACGTCAGCTTATACATAACGAGACTCACGGAACATACAGCACACGTGTAGTAAGCTTGATCCTAATTAAACGGGGGAAAAAGTTAGTACAGTACATGGTTGTGTTGACCTACTGACATAATTTCGTATATTGTTTTTTTTTGGGGGGGGGGGTTATGTTATGGTATTAATCTGTTTATTTTTTATATACGTGAATATCTGAGTTAGTGGTTGATGGAGGGGAGTGAGAGGAAGGGAGAGGGGGGACACATTAACTCGTATACTCAACATTCTGGCAAAACATACGTCGACGGAGACAAAGTTTGTTATCCAATACCAACATGAAAGTCGGGGCAGTAGGAGGAGGAGGAGGAGGAACAGATGGCAAACTTCACCGAGTTACTGAGTCACATAATGCCCCAGTGAGTTAACTCGTGTGCCCACCTCCTGTGTAATTATCTCCTGATTTATGGCTTCACTAAAAGTTACATTGAAATCAGCGTCTACCAATCAATAACGGATATAGCGTCATCCCACACCGTTCTCACCTGTCCGACGTCCGTGGTTGCCGTCGCTCTGGGAGAATAACCGACCCCAAACATTGCTTCCCTCGCTGCTCATTTCTGTATTTACGTCGAGATTGTAGTTGATTTTCTCCTTCTATGGTTTCTGCAATAGGGTTTTAAAGGGATGAAGGAGGCGCTTTGGGCTGTTATTTGTGTAGCTCTTTCTGTTTTGGGTTTAAGAAGATGAGGAAAAGGGAAATATAGAGTCGAAAGTCACCTGGAAACTCTCGTGGGAGCAGGACAGGTGGCGCGAGTGATAACATTAGCCATGGATGACGTTGCACCAGTTCGACCCCCTCGTCTTCCTCCTCCTCCACTTCACACCCACTCTCCCCCCCCTCCCCTCCCTTGTCTTCCCCCTGCTTCTCATATTTTTGTTCTTTTCTGCTCATTTTTCCCATCATGTCTTTCCCTCTTTTTCGTCTCTCTTACCTTGTCGCCTCGCTTACCTTGTCGCCTCGCTTATCTTATCCTCCTTTTTCCGCTTCACCCCGTCTCCTTCTACCCTCGGATTTTCCCTGTCTCTTATCTTATCTCTTCCCATATCCTTGCTTCACTTTAACTCTTCTATCTCTCCATCTCTTCACCAAGATGCCTGTTTACCTCTCCTTGCCTCTCCTTTCCTTCCTCAGCCCCTCTTAAGTTTCCTCTCTCCATCTGCTGTCGTTCCTTGATCCAATTTCAGTCGAAGATCTTCATATCCAATATGTTATCTCCCGCACCAGGGCATATTGCTGTCCAGTGTCCAGAAGATAGATTAATATACGCTACGCATATAAAGGCAGAAGCTCGATCGGAGGAGATTCTTAGAAACTCTCATAATCGATATCACATTTGCTGACGAACGCGGCGTCTCACCTCTCACCGTCTTACCCTCTACTGTGTAAAACGTACAGGACCATTTTCTTTTATAGTAATGGGGATTGAGAGAGTATCAGGATTGTAAATGGATTTAGAATGGCGATTAACGTCGAACCAAATTCTCCCCCGGGTGGAGTTATCCCCAGTGGCCTCAGAGTGAGACCAGGCAGAGATATCGCACGCGTCCCAACCCTGAATCGAACCCAATAAAATATAACACGACATCCAACTCCCTCACCGAGACAGTTATGGATATAACGTGTCGGGTGAATTTTGTCCGTATTTTAGGTGCCGTGAATAAAGCAGCTCCATGCATGAGCTTCGGAACTCCGAACGATGAATCGGCCGGTGTCAGAAAAACGAAACGAGCCCGGTTCATTGTCCAGCGGGATGGGGATCATAAAAGGGTTCACTTTGTGTTTGTATTGGCCGGGTATATCACATCAGTGTTTGTTATTCACACCTTGAGATTGGGTCCCGTTGTGTCTTGGCAGGTGGAGGGTCAGCTGGTAGGATTAATAAGATGATAAACCATCCTTCCTCCTTTTGTTAAATGAAGCTTCGATTCGCCAACTCGAGCAGGCTAGCTTGTTCGATCGATCTCGGACTGGATCGGGATCGGAATCGCCCACAAATGAGGGGAGGGGGAATCTTGAACATGTAGAGATGAGTTACGTGATAAAGATTCATATATTCATCCCAGTTGCTTCTACATATTGGTGGGCGGGAGTTCGGGGTCAGACTGGGGAGGAATTAATGGGTTTTGTGTGGGTGGAGCGGAGGAAGGTAGTGAGGTCAGCAGTAAGTATTGTTACCTGTACTGTGTTGTTGACCATTCTTTACGAGGTTATTGTGATGCATTAGATTTGGATGTGTGTTTATAAATGTACACGGGAATGGTAATGATTAATAAACTAATTTACCCATGCAGTGAAACAGAGTAATTCAGAGGTCACAGTGGAAGGTCAAGAGGCGTGGCTAGGAGGCGTGGTTAGGAGGTAGTGTTACGCAGTTTGTTCTATGTGTCGGTAGTTCCTCACTGGGCTTGTTTAAACAGTACAAGGAAGACTCGTTCACCCTCACAACTAATGTAGATCTGCTAGTCTTTGGTCATAGTAATTTAAAATAGTAATAGTTAAGTAATATATAATTGTTGCATTTACTGAAGAAAAATAGGTATTATGAAAAATTTTGCAAGACTTAAGAATACACTTGAGAGGAACATCATATATATCAGTGTAGGGAAATTATGAAGACTCAGTATAATGTTGTTTCCGTGAGTTAACTGAATAGACAACACTGAATCAGTTAACCTTCAGTAAAGTCTTAAAAAGTTAGTCTTCTTTTATTTTCTATGTAATGTTGTTAGTTTCCTTAAAATGAATAACACATTAACAAAATTCAACAAATCGTCAGTATAAAAATTTAGTCGAAAGTTTTCCAGGATTCCACCTGTAAGCCGTGACGTCATGACAGGGCCTCTTCAAAAAGGGTCATTTGTTTTCTTAAGGACTTTATGCAATGTTAATTTATATCGGAATTAAACAACATGTGTTGAGAATAATATTGTAAAATATTAGTGATGTGTTCAGGTCGTCCATAACCCCACCCCCCCCCCCTGGTAGCTACACCCTCATACCCCTAGGCAGCTACACCACTCTGGCAGCTACACCCCCCCTCAGCACCTACCCCCCCCCGCCAGTGTACTGTACCCCAACACTCGCCCCAGCCACCACCAGAAATTCATTGGTTACGTTAAGATATCCGTCCGTCTGTCCACTCGCCCGTCTGGTCATCCGTCTCTCCGCCCGTCCATTCGTCCGTCTCTGCCCGTTCGTCCGTTTTTCTGTCCGTTCATTCTCCCGTCTCTACATCTGTCCATTCCTTCTCGCCATCTGGGCTCTCCGTCTGTCTCTCCGTCAGTTTCTCCGTCTATTTATTCGCCCTCTTTCCCCTTTCTCCCTCCCCCCCCCTTCCCACCCCTCACCTACCTCCCCCTCTCTCCTCATCACTCCCTCCCCCTTTCTCCTCCTCCCATCATCCCCTTCTAAACAAGGTGACGTCAGAAGTGAATAATAGATGGAGGAAGGTGGCCACTGACACCCTGGAGCCCTTAATGATGGAGGAGAGGTGAGGTGACGAGCAGGAGGGGGGGGGGGCAGGGAGAGAGAGCAGGAGGGCTGAGCAGGAGGGCAGGGCAGGGAGAAAGAGGGAGGGTGATGAGCAGGAGGAGGGGGCAGGGGAGAGAAAGAGGGAGGGAGGGGTGATGAGCAGGAGGGGGGAGGGTAGGAGGAAGAAAGAGGGAGGTGACGAACTGGAGAAAGGGGAAGGGAGAGAAAAGGGGAGAGAGAAGAAGGAAGAGGAAAGAAGTAAAATTGGTGGGTGGTCTCTCTCTCTCTCTCTCTCTCACCTGTCCCTACTCTCTCTCAGGTGAGGGAGGAGCGTGGGAGTGGCAGCACGTGGCGGTGGGAGGCCAAATCCCCCGTGACCACGTTAGCTCTGGGAGCCTCTACGTGTGTGTGTGTGTGTGTGTGTGTTTACCTTTTGTTGACTGGTAATACTGTAGGAGGAATATATATTAACATACTATAAGGTCATATTAGGTAACATGACCATCAGTAAATACAATATGTCTCCTGACTGAAGAATTAATCCACCGAGTTCCATCTCCTATAGTAATTAATGGTTGACTGACTTGTGTAATAACATCAATCAATAGTTTACAGAAGTTAAAGCTCGGATGAATATGTAAGTTAAGCAAATATAGTCTCTGGAACTCTCAGAAGTGTAACATCAAGATAAAGGCTCGACTTGTCCCCCTTCCCCTCTCCCCTCCCCCCTCCTGCCCCCCCTTCCCCTCATCCCCCACGTCTCTCTCTCTCTCTCTCTCTCTCTCTCTCTCTCTCTCTCTGTAAACATTAAAAAGCAAAACTATTCGCATCATCTTGCCATCATCTGAAATCTCCCAAAGGTGTCGAATAAGATCAACAGACTTATTCCTCTTCAAGACCCGTTAGACTACGCAGCCGCCATTAACATGACCTCCTCCTCCTCCTCCTCCTCCTCCTCTTCCTCTTCCTCTTCCTCTTTCTCCTCCTCCTTCGCCTCCTCCTCCTCCTCTTCACCGTGATACCTGTGTCACTAAAAAAAAAATTATCTATACAAAATTGTGTTGAAAAAATATGACACAACGGACGAAGGATTTTGACAACCCTACCGAGACAACAGGAGTCACAGTGTTCATTATGAAATTCATCGATCACCCCCAGTACAGATAGTTCTTTGAGTGATTGTACATTATCAAACACTGAACACCTTAGCCATCTTATAGTCAACTTGGTCATAATTATATAAGATTTTCGACTTTATTGTGAGTTTATGGATCCGAAGTGGGAAATAGTATTACAGTGGGAAATAACATTACAGTAGCCAATAGCATTACAGTGGCTAGTTAAAATGTCATAATTCCTCTTAAAACAGGTGTAGCTTAAGCGGGTGTAATTAGGTGTTGGGAGTCAGGTGTTTTTCGGTGTTTGGTTGTGGTGGTTTAATCTTTCTCCTGTGTTAAAGAAAAAAAAAATATTTGATACGAGTTTTTGAGTTAGAGTACCGGATTATTTAGCTACCAATAAACGCTCATAGTTCAAACACCTACAGTGAAAGCTCTATTTAACGAGCGGTATATATATATATCATAGTCCGTTATATCAAGGTGTCCGTTATATATGAAATGTCCATCTAACGAACTATATATATATATGAAAATCCGTTATATCAGGGTCCGCTATATGTGAAACTTACATCTAACGAACTGTATAAATATCACAGTCCGTTATATCAAGGTGTCCGTTATATGGAGGTTTTACTGTACTGATATATCGTATTGATGTTTTGTAAATAAAAGTTTAAAGGAATGTGGAATGATTAGCTTAAAGAACAAGCCCCCCCTTGGCCTCCCATGCCCTCTCATGCCCTCTCATGCCCTTCCATGCCCCCTTTACCCTCCCCTGCCCTTCCGTGACCTGCCCTCCATTGCATTCCCCTGCATTCCCCTACCCTGCCGTACCCTATCGTACCCCTCCCCCATCATACCCTCCCCCCCCCCGTCAACTAACCTCCCTCTCATTAGGGATTATAGGTCCAGCTAATCCCAACTAATTTGTCCCCCATTATAGCATAAAACCCCGCGGGGCTCTTTTCATTAGAGGAGGGAAAGTCGTCTTCCTCAGAACAATATATTAAGAAGGAGAGGTAATAGTCTCACTGAGCTCCTCTGATCCGCTTCGACTCTGAGGTTGCCTTTATGGTGGTTGAGTTTTGGCTGCTTATTCACTCAATTCCCCCTCTCCTCTTCTCCTCTCCTCTCCCCCTCCTCCTCCTCTTCTCCTCTCCCTCTCCTCCTCTCCCTCTCCTTGTGTCTTTTTCTTCCTCCTAGTGTCTTATTCTTCTTCCTCCTTCTCCTCTTCGTGTCTTCTTCCTCTTCCAACTCCTCTTCTTATTATTATTCTTATTCTTATTCTTCTTCATCCTCTTCATACTCCTTCCTTCCACTTCTTTATTTCTTTTCCTTCTTTCTCTTTCCTTCTCCCTCATCTACTTCGCGAGTGTAATTATCCCTTCCCTCTTCCTTCTCCTCCTTCATCTTCCTCCTCCCTCATCTTCCCCCTTAACATTGAGTGCCATTATTTCCTCCTTCCTGAGTACCTGTATCCCTCCTCCTCCTCCTTCTCTTCTTATGTATTATCTTCTATTCATTATCTTCCTCTTCCTCTCTTCATCCCTCTGATTCCATCTCCTCTGCTCTCCTTCCCTCTACTCTCTCTCTCTCCTCGTTACCTCTTCTCTACTCCAATCTCTCACTCTCTCCTCTCCTACGTTCTCCCTTTCCTCTCCTTCTACTCTCTCTCTCTCTCCCCTTTTGTCCGCCTAAGTTTCCCCCTCTCATTTTCTCCACACTCTCCCTCTTCTTTTCTCATTTCTATCATCTCCTATCTCCCTCCTTTCTCCCTCCCTCTCCCCCCACTCTCCCTCCCTCTCATATCCCTCCCTCTCCCCCCACTCTTCCTCCCCCTCACTGTACCCTAATGGTGGGGGTCACAGGGTGGTGGTTGAGGAGCGACAAGAGCTTATTGAGGACCTGTGATGTGCGTGCGTGTGCGTGGATGTGGATGCGTGCGTGCGTGTGTGAGTGTGTATGTCTGGGGTGTAGGAGGGGGATGAAGGAGGAGGAGGAGGAGGTGGAGAAGGAGGAGGCTCTAGATGAAGGGAAATGAAAGTACGTAGATTAAAAAGTGAAAGGAAGGGACGATAAAGTATAGGTAAAGGGGAAAGAAGGTGAATTAAATAAAGAAGGGAAAAGATAATAATTATACAGGCAAATATAGGATATATAGATATAAATGGTATATATAGATTATAGAGATAAGCGGTAGATAGAATAATAGATAATGGAAAAGAAATTATATAAAAAAATTGATAAATAATGGTCTAAGAAGAATGTGAAACTAATGGAGATAATTTGTGACTGAATTTTTTTTGAGGACTAGTTAATGGGGAGGAGGTAATGGTTTAATGAAATAATGTATAGGGATGAAATATCTAATGGGTATAATAATAGAACCTTAAATAGATAATGGGTATGGTGCTTAAAATAGGAAAATAATGGGTATAATGTTTTTTTTTCCTTTAAACTGTGAATAAGTAAAAAAAAATGGGTAATTCAAGTACTGAGGAAGAATTTTAAAGGGAAAGGGTAAGAGATAATGGATGGCTAATGGTTATAGATCTAAGGGGGAGGGAGGGTGACATGAAACAAGAACCTCAATAAATCCTAAGGGGTGAGTGAGTGTTTTAAGGTCATATTTACAGGTTAACCTTAAGTAAAATAACATCTATCGTCAAGACAAATATCAAGTACAAACACACAAACACACTATCATAATTTAACACATAAATTGAAGATTAAAGAACATAAATCACCTTAAATAAATCACCTGTAATTTATTTCCAATTACCCTTTGAGAGCAATGAACTATACGACCACATCCTATAGTGAATTATTTTTTTATATATATAATTTCTATCTCCTTTATATTTAATTACATTATATTTAACTTCTGGTATTTTATTTTTATTTATTTTTTGTATATAAGGACAGGTAAAGTATTTAATTCATGTTTCTAATAATTATACTTTGAAAATCCAGCCTAATTTCACATAGTAATTTGGAAACATTCTTCTAAGTATTAATATATAATTTAATTTCCATATAGATTTGTATCGTATAAGGAAACTGGAAATATTTTGGGGGATATTTGAGGTCATTTTAAATAACTGTTGACTTTGGTTACCGATTATTTAACCTTACCTCTGATGACGTCACAAGAGGTTAAGGGAGGGTTGCCTGTTGCTGATTTTATTTATGGATTTTTACGCCAAAGGAATTTTTTTTTTTTTTTTTACGGAAGTTTCAATAATTTCACAGGGGAAAAAAATAAGAATAAGAATTGAGTTGAATTTGAATGATTGGGAATATACAGTTAATGAGAGAGATATAAGGGGGAAATAAGGGTTAGAGAGTTAATAAAATATTTAATGGGTAAAGGTTCAGGGAACAAAATTATTAGACCTAAATTGAGAATTAATGTGAAACCTACGAAACTGTTATGGGTGACTTAAAGGGTTCAGCTAAGGGGTAGGTAAGGGGGAGCATCTAAGGGGTAAATCTAAGTAATTCCTCAAAAACGAAGGACTAAGGGGCGAGGGTAATAAGGGGGGAGGCATAAACAAAACTAATAGATGCAAACCTAATGGAAGCTTAATGGTTAATACTGATGTTAAGAAGGAAACGACAGTAATGAGGTACTTCAGTTTATACCAAATTTAACTTTTTGGTATTTATTTTTTTATTATTTTTGTGGTCGAAAATTTTCTTGATTATAGATACGTCTCTAATTATCTGGTTCTCGCCAATTACTTCTTTATCCCTAATCATCTCTTTTCCCTCTCCGATTATTCCTCTTTATTTCTGATAATCCTTCGTGATTGCTCGTCTCTTTACGCCCAATTATTCCGTCGATTATTGTTAGGGACTTTGATGTCATTATTATTATTATTATTATTATTATTATTATTATCATTATTATTATTATTATTATTGGTAACGCCTAGAGACAAAAGCATATATTGACACTTACACAACACACATGACACATATACATATACATAAATACACACTCATACATAACCACTTACACGATATACACTTATGGAGAAATACATACGCAACATAAACACATATTTGAAACACACTAACACATACTTTCATACCTAATATAAGCACATATACGACACATACACATAAAATACATGCACCCTCATACCCAACATAAACAAAATACACCACATACTGTACACACACACACACACACACATACACACATGGGGGGGAGGGGGAGAAAAATACATTGGATAAAACGTCCGATGATACTTTTACATGTATGTGGCTTAATAAAAAACTATTAATTAGACTGTAAAATCGGGTCCATTGACTGTACCCCATAAACCAGTCACTAATGCCCCCACAACCTATACGCATATTTCCAGCATATTTTTATTAGCACGACTACACTACCCTTCCCTCCCCCCTCTCCTCCCTACCTCCCTCACCTACCCCCCTCCCCTACCCCCCTCCCCCTCCCCCACACCACTAACATGTCCGCCATATTACACTATATTCAATACACCGCTTCGGATTCGTATTTACACATATATCTGTATCTGATTAATGTGTATGTTGTATATATTTTATGTATGTATGTATGTATGTATGTATGTATGTATGTATGTATGTATGTATGTATGTATGTATGTATGTGTTTTTCCCCAGTTCTTTTTAGTTGGTGTTTATTAGTATTATATGTGATGCTATATGAGGAAAGATTATATGTAATTATATGATTTTGTCGATATAATAAATCTTTTGGTTAATTATTTGATGTGGGATTTATATATCCATAATATATACATTGTTGTACGGATGTGTATAGGTCATAGGGAAGAATTATTAAAGAGTGTATGATGAAATGGTGTATATATACATTGACGTGTATTATTGAGCTTTGATTTGTTTTATCTCTCTCTCTCTCTCTCTCTCTCTCTCTCTCTCTCTCTCTCTCTCTCTCTCGTGATATCAATTCTGTCATTCACTTAACACGATGTTGTAGTCATTCTTCCATCTCCCCTTCATTCTACAGGTCATCATCATCTTCTTTCCCCTCACTCTTTGTTCACTAGCCTTTCCCTCTCACCCCCGCACCATTACATTCCCTCACCATCTATGCATTCCCCTTCCTCTCATTTCCCTTCCTTCCATTCCTTCTCCTCTGACCATGCATCTCATTTATTCCCCTCATCCATGTTCTTCACCCCTTCCTCTCACTTCTTCCTCTCACCCCTTCCCCTCACCCCCCCTCACCTACGCCCTTCATCCCCTTCCACTCACACCTTTCCCCTTACTCCATCCACAAATCCCTTATCCTCATCAACTCCCCTCACTTCTCCCCTCAACCACACCCTCCTCCCTTATTACCTCCCATCACTTACACATTTCACACCCTTCCTTTTCCTCCTCCTCTTCTCCTTCACCCCCAACCCCACCCCCCTCTCCCCTCCCTCCATCACCCACACCTCTCTGTCTCACCTCTCACCCATATCCTTCACCCTTCATTACATGGCCCCTTATTCCCCTCCCTTCACCACCCTTACCCCCCTTCTCTCACCTGCCTCACCCCTTTCCCTCACTACTACTCGTGCCCTTCAGGATCTATAATGTTACTAAAAATATCGAACACCTTCTTGTCTTGGATGTACACATGTGCACAAAAATTTAATGTACACGTTCATACAATTCATGTACGTAGGCATGTTCACTCGCACACAATTACCTGAGTGTACACCTATGATTTGGTCCCGAGTGTTGTATATTTTTATTGAACGCTGGAATTAACATTTGTACGTGTGTTGTAAAAGGGTTTATGACATGGGAAATTCTTGTGAGCAATCATAAATCATCATTAACCTTAGCTAACCTAACCTAAGTACAGGATTCTTGGAGAGTAATTGTTATCAAGCGGTATTATGTATACGTACGAGAAGATGTACGTACACTCACACACACACACAGACACAGACACAGACACACACACAGACACACACACAGACACAGACACACACGGCACTCAAGTAGAGTTCCTGAATCTCTCCCGAGAATTCAATTTCAGAGAAGAGCTTAAGAGAATTCGACGACGTTGATTGGCTCTTTCATTCTCTAATTCTGATGGCTGATTGGCTAGCGTCTATTGTTTCAGGTGTCTGATTGGCTGGCTGCCTGAACATCAAGCTAGATGGTACACGATTGGTTTTCTTGCTTTTACAAAACGAGTGAAAAGTGACTACGAATTTACGCATCATTCTGTAAATTGATTTAGTATACGTTGATGATATGTGTTTTTGAATTATTTATAGTAACTAAAGAAAATAAAAAGATTAATGTAATATTTTTGTTATTTTTTGTTCAATTTCTTGTTATTATTGTTGTTTCTTTGTTAATGTTATTGCCATGTTGTTCTTGTTGTAGTAGTTTGTTATTGTTATTTTCTTCTTGTTGAATATTTTGCTGTGGTTATTTTTGTTGTTATTTTGTCGATGCTGTGGTTGTTTTTGTTGTTATTTTCATTGTTCTTATTGTTATAAATCATGTTTTGGCTGCACCGGTAAACGGTAATAATGGGTAACTTGGCAACACTGGAAGGAATTCAACAGGACTACTTGGCAACACTGGAAGGTGGTAAACAGAAACATGTTTTGAAGAGTGTTAACTAAATAAGGGTTAATGAGAGGCTGATTCTACCCCACTCAAATAAGAGAGAGAGATAGAGAGAGAGAGAGAGAGAGAGAGAGAGAGAGAGGGGGAAAAAATCTCTAAAAATACAGAGCAAATAACTCTCTCTCTCTCTCTCTCTCTCTCTCTCTCGTCTTGTCAAACCTTCAGTATGACCCACCGATATAGTTCAGTTCAGGTGCTGCCTTACAAAGTGACCTTAATAAGAGGCGCTGGCATAGAGACCACCGTCCTATGAGAGGTGGCAGGAGACAGTACACTATACAGTAAAGACTCCCGCTGTAGTCTCCCTAACGCTGGCTGACTTATGATGCTAAACATCGTCTTAAAGGAAACAGCAAATTTTTATCATATACGAATTAATTTCCACTGACCCGTAACAATAAAACAAAAAGTTGTCCCTACATGGTGAAAGTCAGGTTCTTCTTAAACCACGACAGGGGGTTATCTCTATTTTCCGATATATATATATATATATATATATATATATATATATATATATATATATATATATATATATATATATATATATATATATATATATATATAGTAAATCACTGTAGGTGCGCGTGATCTGTTAGCCAAGTTCCCAAGCGCTTGGGAACTTCGTGTTTCTTCTTTCCTTGTGGTTATATATATATATATATATATATATATATATATATATATATATATATATATATATATATATATATATATATATATATAAGCAACATTGTAGTGAGCAGAACTCGCCCTTAGCGGCAGCAGGCCTCCGGCCACCAAGATGTATATCCGGAAGATACACGGTGTCAAGTTTATGGATGTCCGGACTCATTGCTCGTCCGGATGCAGGAATCTGTTGTAGCGAGGCTGCAGTGAGCCTTAATATTCCTGGTGACGAGAGGCCGCTCGTTATCTTCCCCGGTATGGCCCTCCACCGGGGCCTAATGACGTCATCTCGGCCTATCATGGCGTCCTCTGACCCTCCACAACCTATCTTTTTAGGTATTTCACAACTCAAAACTCATCCCAGCCTCTGTGGCCGTAACACTGAGCGACGATTAAATAATAAATGTTTATGTAATAAAATTTCTTGGCGGGAAGTACCAGCAAAAAGCGCGGGAAAGATGTGCAAAATGCGCAGGAAGAAAGCAAATAAACCCGCCTCGAAGTCGGAGCCATATGCAGTGTTCCCACGGGTCGGGACGCCTCCAGATTGCACCAGTAGCCGGCTAGATTTATGACACTGGCCGGAGCAGGACGGACGCCAGAGAAAAAGGACGATGTACGACCAGAAACGAGGGAAAAACAAGAAGGGAGAAAATTTGTGGGGATGGTTCCAGTCTCGTCCTACCCAATGGAAGTCGAGGTTTCTTCGTCCGCTGTTCTAAAATACATCGTCGGCTTGAGTCTGCTTTTACCCTCACTCTTACTTATTTATCTTTATCATTACCGAATAAATTATTTTCTCATTACTCTCTCGTCACGATTTTGATGATCCAAAGAGCACCCTACAAGATTCCCATCGCTTAAAGAAAGCTTTTCTGGATGAAAGGAAAGTGACCCAAGCCAAGGTCACGACCCGCGACGTAACCCTACGGACGAGTTCTTCGTCACGACCAGCCACTGACAAAAGGTTTATGGTCGTTCGAGGCCGCTGGTCGCTTTTGTGCTGATGGTCATTATGCCTCTATATTTTCGTGACTAATGAAAAAGTAACATTAAGGGTTGGTGGCGACGCATAAAGCCCGACTATTACCCCTGAGAATTGAGGAAGAGCAGCAAGACCAGGAAGAAGGAATTACACGCCGGCTGACCTGCAGGAAGGAACAGGAGGGTAAATGAACGCCCAGGGCTCCTCTCATGCTGTTGACCCTGCTGTTCCTGCTGTGATGATGCTGAGACCGCTGCCGTGTTGATGCTTCTGTGTTGACGCTGCTATAATGATGCTGCATGAATGTAATGCTGTTGCTACTGTGTTGATATTGCTATGGTGTTACTACAAGAGTGTGCTGCTGTGCTTCTGCCGCTGCTGCTGTAGAAGCGTACTGCTGTGGTGAAACTGGTGCAGGAGTGGACTGCTGCTGCTATAGGGTTTACTACTGTGATGCTGCTGCTGCTGTGTTACTGATGGTTCTTCTGCAAGAGTATGGTGCTCAGTTGCTATGGTGATAGTGGTACTTCTGCTGTGTCATTAATGCTCTGCTGCAGAAGTGCTTTTGTGGTGATCGTTCTCCTTCTGTGGGAATATGGTGCTGCAGTAGAGGAGAAAGTGGTGGTAGGGCTGTGGTGGTGCTGTAGTTTGGAGGAATGTGGTGGTGGTGGTGGTGGTGGTGGTACTGCAGTGTTGGAGGAAGTGGAGGTGGTGCTGTAGTGTTGGAGGAAGTGGTGGTGGTGGTGGTGGTGATGGTACTGCAGCATTGGAGGAAGTGATGGTGATGGTACTGCAGTGTTGGATGTTGGAGATGGTATCACTAATCTGATGTTGGTGGAGATGTTGGTGGTGCTGTGGGAGACCGTGCTGGTGCTGCATGCTTTGAAACAAACAAACAAAAACAAATAAAGAAAGAAAAAACACGAAACACAGTCGAATGAAACGAATTCTAACAACAACAACAAAGATGTCAAAGTAGTCACGAAAATTAAAAATAAAGGACCCGTTCTCCAGTGTTTGTCTTAATTAGATTCACCTGTACTATCCATCTCACCTGTGGGTCCGAATCCTTAAGGTACGTTTGGCGAGTGGTTCACCTGTCACCTGTGAGACTTAATTAGCACAGGTATCTTAATTATCTTTCTTCTTCTATTGTAGGTAAAGGTGTGGTGGGGGGGGGGGGTTGAGATAAGATTTTAGACACACACACACACACACACGCAGACACACACAGACACACATTCATACAGCTCGCACTTAGACACATACACAGACACTTAAAAAGACACTTACACAGACATACTTACACAGTTACACAGACACACTTACACAGAAAGACAAACACAGACACACACCAAGGCACTCGTACCCACCCGAGACGCAACTTCCATTGTTTAGGTCCATATATTCTTTTGTTTTGTTATTGTTTCTGTTGAGTTTTTTTGTTTTCCATTTATGTGCCTGTGTGCAAGTTATCTATCTATCTCTATCTATTTATCTATCTGTCTGTCTGTCTGTCTGTCTGTTTGTCTGTCTGTCTGTACACACACACATTTAAAATAAAAATTACCCCAAATAATTTCTTTAATAAATAAGAAACATAAAATATTTTAGGTGGGTCAAAATCCATGGTGGTGGTGAAGAGCAAAGCGGCAGCCGCACCAAACCTCCTGTGAAATTCTATCCAGAAATTCCTTTAGAAAGAAAAACACAAGACCTTTCATTAAATTTCAGAAGCAATGAGGGAAAGTTTACGTTTAGGAAGTGGAGGGGAGGACAGTGTCAAGCCACAGCCATCAGTAAGGGCGGGAGTCCCAGTTAGCGAGTATGGGGATCATGCCATGTTTGCCAGCTGGGTCTTGCAGCTTTTATGGTCCAAATACTTAGGAAATTATTTTTGCCGGCATTAATCACTGGGAACTTTTGGTCGGTGGCTGCGTGTAGTTCTTTTTTTATTATTTTCTATCTCAATTAATTTTGGGAAGTTGGTGTAATTCATTTTCTTTTTTATAATAAGTATATATAAATATTTGTACACAACTGGGTGTATACAGTGTGTGTGTGTGTGTGTGTGTGTGTGTGTGTGTTTGTGTGGGTGAGATCATACGCACACAGTATATATATACCCCTGTATATATATTTCCAACAAGTTCACAGTCCTTCAGTGTAACGAGATCAATAGTATAGAACCAAGCAAAGGTCAGGTAAGACACGTACAGTATTTAGGGCAGGTGACCTCAACCAGCAGAGATCAGTCAAACGAAATCAATAGGCGAGTTAAACTGTGGCAGCGACTCACCAAAATTATGTCCTGGATTACCTTATTAACCCCAGAAGACTTATATATAGAGATAACAGTACTTGATCCTTACTACTACTTAACGATTAGAGATAACAGTACTTGATCCTTACTACTACTTAACGATTAGAGATAACAGTACTTGATCCTTACTACTACTTAACGATTAGAGATAACAGTACTTGATCCTTACTACTGCTTAACGATACCAAACAAGACGATGTAAAAATGATACTTACTTTGACCTGATCACAACACGAGGGGCGGGGAGTGAGTTAACACGGGGTGGTACTAAGAGACGAAAAGTAAAGAGAATAATGGAAAAAAGAGAGGAAGAGGGTAGAAAGAAGGAATGAGTAAACGAAGGGAAGAAA
This sequence comes from Homarus americanus, assembly GCF_018991925.1. Classification (NCBI taxonomy): domain Eukaryota; kingdom Metazoa; phylum Arthropoda; class Malacostraca; order Decapoda; family Nephropidae; genus Homarus; species Homarus americanus. Next base: position 2,002,298 of record NW_024711292.1, on the reverse strand, counting down.
GAGAGACGGAGAGGAGAGAGAAATTAGGAATAGGGGAAAAGCGAGGGGGGGGGGGAAGGGAGAGATAGTGGGGAAGGAGGGGAGAGATAGATGAGAGGGAACTGGCAAATAGGGAAGGAGTAAGGGAAGAGGAGAGATAAGGAGAAAAGGTGGAGAGAGAGAGAGGGGGGAGAAGAGAGAGAGAGAGAGAGGGAGTGGAAGAGATAGAGATGAAAGGAAAATAACAACTATCTCAACTCACCTGCCATTCAATCTCCATCGGGGACTTGAATGTCTCTTGTCTGTCTCCTCTTGGTCTCTCAATTGTTAAATATCTCTTTTTCTTTTCTCTTAAACGTTCAATATCTCAATTTTGTCTCAACCAGTAAATATTATTTTTCTCTTGACTGTATCAATTTACACACACACACACACACACACACACACACACACACACACACACACACACACACACACACACACACACACACACACACACACACACACACACACACACACACACACACACACACACACACAGCTAAAACATATAAGAGAAGGAGGGAAAGAAGTAGGAAGAAGGAAACGAAAAAGAATAGAAGGAGGAAATAGAGAGAATAATTTTATATCAACCTCATTCCAGGAGTCACACTAGAACCATCAACTCAATGGAAGGTGGAAGTTGTTACCAATAAATCACCCAATTACATTCTCCATAGTTAAGTGGTAAAGACTTCACCTTACCCTCATTAAGCTAAGGGCTCTAGTCTCACTGAAGGATGGTGAAATATGTTCAATAGATGTGTGTGTTTGTGTGTGTGTTTTTGTGTGTGTGTGTGTGTGTTTGTCTATGTGTTTGTGTGTGTGTTTGTGAATGTATGTGTGTGTGTGTGTGTGTGTTTGTAATCATCTTTTGAAACACTACTTATGATAAACTTTATAATTAATTAACTTTTCTTCATTTTTGTCTTAGTTCCAGGTGTGTATAGGTGTTAGATACAAGTCTCATTATGGCCACACTACACCTCCAGGCTCCAACACTCTCTACACTCCCTACACGTGTTCCATCTTACCTGAGTTAATCTATGGAATATCATGTTAACGTCACTGGCACCGTCAACATGATATCTTTTGTGACAGGAAAGGGATCAATTTTTATGAATGAAAATATTATAATAACTCTCTTTCACCTCTATATATTCAGGTATTTTTTCTATACGCAGATCTTTATCAAGTCAAAATGGGAAGTGCTTATTACAAATGGATTCCATAATGCATACACACACACACACACACACACACACACACACACACACACAGGAAGACGGGAGGAAGGGCAGAGAGCATGTTATCAATAGCTATGGTGTTCATGATTGTTACAGTAGAAGGTGTAGTTATAGTGTGTGTGTGTGTGTGTAAAAGAAGAATGTTGAAAGTAAGAAGAGAAGAATGCTAGGGAGAGACGAATGTTAGTTTTGGATGTAGATAGAATGGAAGAAGCGGAATGTTTTTAAATATCTGGTAAAGGATCTGTCATTAAATGGAGAGATGAAGGATGAAAGAAAGAAAGTAAATGGTAAATTAAGATATGTATGGATAGACAGACAGACAGACAGAGACAGACACAGACAGACAGAGTTAGTTTGTGTTTGAGTTTATGGTTTATACTCGTGTCAGTATGTGTGTATCCATGCACTAAAATAAATATGTATCGATACAGAAGTCACTAATAATATATATCACAATTAATGAACTTAAAATGACACACAATATTTTAAATCATTGAACATACGATTATAAAATACCTGATAGACGTTAAGAGTATAATAAAAAAAAAAATCATCTTATTAAATTGGTTATATGGGATTATAGAGCGAGCCATCCATCATTACTCATTAGCAGTGTAAGACTACGATGGAAAAAAGAATCTTGGCATTGAGAAAAATCCAAAATAGAGGGGGGGGAGTAGGGAGTAGGGAGGGGGAAGAGGGAAGGGAGGGGGGGAGGGGAGGGGGGGGGAAGGGGGAGTTCACCTGTTAAGATCAAAAGTCGTGTTCAGGAGGAATCCGAATCTGAAAAGGATCGCCCCTCAAAGAACGTCCCAGGTAAGGTAAGGTAGGCAGGTAGGCAGGCAGGTAGGTCTTCAGCATACGTAATAGGAGCTTTTATTAATATCAAGGGATTAAAGCCCATTTAGGTGCTGCCATTGACGTAGAGGATATAGCTGACTTGTCTCCTGCACAAGTCGGGGGTCCCGGTTCGATCCCCTGTGCCTGATTGGAATAATGAGGTAATTCTTACTTTGATGCTTCTTGATGGTGTAATTCTTTGGTCTGAGATTATGGCTTCCTGTACTGAGTGTGTCGAGTAGAGATAAGAGTATTCAAAGGTGTATTATTTTATCAATCTATTATTACTTATTGGAAGATATAAAAGATAGAATTATATTTAGTTAACTTTATTATCAAATTTACTATACTTGTAACAGTTACTTTAATGTATGACTTAAGTATTTGTTAAGTGATTTTGTATAATATAAACGGTTCATAATGTAGGTGTCTGGTTTAGTAAGTGATGTAAATCCGTATAAATAAAATAAATAAAAAGTTGTGGAATTAAGGTAAATTTTGTTCCCTTGTACTTTTATTATAGGATGATCAAGGTTTGGTTTAGGTTAGGTTTGGTTTAGGTTAGGTTAGGTTTGGTTTAGGTTTGGTTTAGGTTAGGTTTGGTTTAGGTTAGGTTAGGTTTGGTTTAGGTTTGGTTTAGGTTAGGTTTGGTTTAGGTTAGGTTAGGTTACAGTTAGATAGAGGTTAAGGAGACCGTATCAAGTGTCTAGGTAAGATGTTGAGTGATGATAAAGAGGTAGATATAAGGGGGGAGAGGAGGGAAGGGAAAAGGAATTTGAAGAGGAAGAGGAAGGAAGAAGTACAAGAGGAAGAGGAAAGAAGGGAAAGAAAATTTTGAGAGGAAGAGGAAGAAAGGGAGGGAGAAGTATAAGAGAAAGAGAGGGATAAATTAAGGTGAACGAAATATTAAAAGAAGTAAAAACAGACAAAACAGATATATAAAAGAGAGGAGAGGAAAGTAAAGGTGGTGAGAGGAGGGAGAGAAAAAAAAATATGAAAAGATAAAATAAAAATGTACACAGAGGCCCCACACACATTATTCTTCGTCTCCTTTTTCACGTTTTTTTAAAGCACTGTAACCCTTCCCTCCCTCCTCACCCCCTCCTTACCCCCTCCTTACCCCCTCCTTACCCCCTCCTCACCCCCTCCTTATCCCCTCACTCCCCCACTGTACTAACAAACCCGCTACTCATTATATATCAAGCACAATAACGAGCCGCTAAACATATATATAACATCAACCGCCCTTTCCTTTTTTTCTTTGGTACATCCCCTCCATTAATAATATATAGCGGGGGAAAACGCGGCAGCAGGTTCGAGTGTGGGGCGGAAAAGCAATCTTGAGGAAGATAATAAACAAGACGGACAAACTGGGCCCCAGAATAACGCGAGGCGAGGCAACACACGGCAGCGCCCGGCCACTCAATGGCTGTGTTTACCGCGGACAAATTTCTGCAACGCTCGAGTATTTTACGGCGGGGGTGGGGTCCCTAACGACGGGCTCTGGGGGAGGAGGGGTAGGGCGGGTGTGTTTCACGGGTGTAATGATATACAAACACCCGCCCAAGTCAAGTGTGGGTACCCAGGCCAACACAACTAACACAGGGAGAGAGGCTGGGGGTCTTCAACGCCCCCCACTACCTCCCCCTCCTCCTCCCCCGACCCTCAACCTCCTCTCAATTTTTTTACTCTGTCGATGTTGTCTTCTACCTTCTCTCTGTTGTTGTTGTTGTTGTTGTTGTTGTTGTTGGTATTTGTTGTTGTTGTTGTTGTTTCCTCTGGTCCTGTTGTATCTATTTTTTTTATCTATTATAAGTCAGCTGCGTGTAGCCAGGTTAACTTGGTGAGCACAGGGGTGATACACTGAGGGAGGGGAGGTATTCATCAGCCTTTGGCACTTCACGTCCCGTTGAGGCCCGCCTTAGCCTTCTGCTGGTGCTGCTCTTGCTGGTAAGTGGGAAGATTCTCACCGTCCACTCCCCAAACACTTATAGAGAAATGCCCCTTTCCCCTCCCGCCCCGCCCCTTACTCCTGACTCCTTTTTCCCATTGCCTTCGTCACCGCCTCCTGCTGGTGTTGCTTGTGGTAGCGCTAGTGTCTTTGTGTTCAATTCATGAGCAATTGTGTGAGTCCTCAATGCCCTGCCCCCCCAAACACCTCCTAACTTCTATACTGTCATATCTTCTTCTGCTTCCTTCTTCTTCTGCTGTTAGCTTCTCCTGCTACTGCTGCCTGCTATAAGTACGTGTGGAAGGGAACTGCAGCCAATGACAATGTATTCTCTCTCAGAAGTGTTACATAGGCCAGCAACTTAGTGCCAGAGAGAGGCGAGAGAGAGAGGATCATCACTATTCCTGGAAACCCTATTCTTCCCCCTCTTTCATCCTCTTCTTCCTCTCTTCTTCTCGTCCTCCTCCCTCTCCTCCTCCAAATCAACCCTGAGTCAGTTGATGATGTCTTAGTCCGAGGAATGAGGAAGGGGTGGGGATCAACCTCTACTGTCTTCCCTCCAAGAAAAAAAAAAAGACTCCTCGTACACCTCCTCCAACGCCTCCTCCAACACCCTGCAGGTTTACTAGTGACCTTCCTCCCTCTTTCCTCTCTCCTCCATTGATAATAATATTCCCCATCACAATATTTCCCCATGATCCCAATTCCCCACTATCCTATTTCTCATTCCCCATTCCCTGCCACCTTGTTCCTTATCGCCCCCCCTTCTCTACCTCCCCATTCCTAATCTAGGTGTATCCAGGTGATAGGAATATACATCAACATACAATAACAAGAAAGCTGGAAAATACACCCTGAGGCATACTTGATCGACCATACACTCACGTATAGTAGATTAATAGTATGTGTTATAACCATACAGGCGGGAATATTATCAAAAGACACTCTAATACACCGGTAATACACACACACACACACACATATACACCGGTAATACACACACATATACATATACTTACCAATTTAAACATACACGCATACATGCACACATACATACAAACATACAAACACATACATACACACTAAAATAAAAAAAAACAACCTATCTACCTACTTAAACATACACGCATATACAAACACACATACATACAGAAATACAAACACATACTGTATATCACATAATACAACATATAAATTATTGACCACACATATATATATTTTTTTTCTTTCTTACATCACCAACAAACGTAGTAATTGTGTCCAGTCCTGTCCCAGATACTAACTTGTGTGTCGGGGCGAAGGAGAAGAGAGGGTAGAGAGGGAGGTGAAGGAAGGAGGTGGGGGGGAAGGGAGAGAGGGTAGTGAGTAGGGAGGGGAGGGTAGGTGACTGAGGGGAGGTGAGGGGGAGAGGTGAGGGGGCAGCATATGTTGTGATAATCGTGTTAGCCGCGTCATCAGCACCACATTCACTCACTCATAGCCTGATATCAAATTATCCATTATTGTTATTAAATCATCGGTCCCAAGGGTGGTCCCCGAACTCCGCCCTCTTACCGGCTTGTGAGGGGACGGCTGACTACGAGGAGAGACCTGGGTGAGGCTACAGAGAGAGACAGAGAGAGAGAGAGAGAGAGACTCGATAGATAGATAGACAAAGAAAGAGAAAAGAGAGAGAGAGAGAGTCTAAAAAAAAACACTTCAGACCACAGAGAAAGTTAGACACACACACAGGGGCCAACATCAACCAGGGTGTTCGGGGAAAGAAAGTGTTATCGGGTGTTGAGTGCCACAAGACCCCTGGTGGCACCATGGTGGGCTATACAAGAGTCACCTTACTAACACACAAACGTTTATATCAGAAGTAAATGTAGTGGACACAAACGTATTGTATATCGTAAACACCAGACCTTGCACTAATAATGTTGCATAATGTCAACAACAACAACAACTAATAATAACAACAACAACTTAACCTAACCTTGCCTCTTCCCCTAACCCAACTCAACTTAACCTAATTTAACCTAACCTAACCTAACCTAACCTAACCTAACCTAACCTAACCTAACCTAACCTAACCTAACATGATTGCGTTTGACATTACTAAGACCTTTATCGTCTGTTATTGGCCGACAAAAACAGGATGTTGCGTGTGTGTTGGTGTACAGGTGTTTAACTTGACAGGACAGGTGTTTGGATTTCTGCCCCTCCTTCTCCTCCTCCTCCTCCTCCTCATCCTATCCTCTTCCCTTTCCTTCCTGCTTTCTTCTTTCTCGTCCTCTTTATTGTTCTCTCCTCCTTCCCTCTTTCTCCTACTCCTCCTATCTCTTCTCGCATTTACCGCTCCCATCTTTCCCTATTTTTCTTCCACCTCCCTTCTCTTCCCTAGCTCCCCTCTCCCCTTAGTTTCACTCCCCTGATCCTTTCCCCCTCTTTTCTGTGCCTCTAACTCTCCCCTCCCTTCTCCCTCTCCCCTCCTTTCCCTCCTCCTCCATTCCTCGCCCTCCCCTCCCAGTCTTTCCACCCACCCTATTGGTTCCCTCTTTTCCCTTCCCTTCCCTTCTATTCCCCCTCCCCAACCCCTCGATTCCCTTTCCCCTTTCTTCCCCTTTCTTCCCCTTTCTTCCCCTTTCTTCCCCTTCTCCCTCTCCACTACCCCTTTCCTTTCCTTCCCCCTCCCCTCCTTTTCCCCTCCCTTCCCTTCCCCTCCTTTTCCTTCCTCCTTCTCCTCCTCATCCTCATCATCTCCCACCACCTCCCTCCTCCCACCCCCCTCTCACTCCTTTCCCCTCCCCCCTCCCCCCTCCCTCCCTCACCCCCACCCCCTCTCAGCCCCCTTCCCCCCACTTGACACCACCAAGATTCTCAACCAGGGTTCATTTGGACCGCCCACCTCCGGCATCTCAATGAGTCCACCTGACTTTGACTTAGGTTAAATGCCACACTGTTCTGCTGTTGTTGCTATCACTGTTGCTGTCTTCTGGGTGCTGTTATTGTGTGGTTTAACAGGAAGTGTGGTTATAGCAGCTGACAGGGGCGTCCTAGTGATGACTTGCTGTTTATTCGGGAAGAAAAATTGTAGCTGAAGTCGCTGTTTTACCATTCGGACGCCACCGCTGATGTCTCCGTGACAACCACCTTCCTCCCTCCATTCCTTCCTCCGTTCCCTCCCTTAGTTTCCCTCCCTTACTCCCTTTCTCTCCCTGTTTACCCTCGTCTTCTCCTACCCCCTTCCCTCTCTCCTTCCCTCCCCCTCCTCTTCGCTTCCCCCTTCCCTCCCCCTCCTCTTCGCTTCCCCCTCCCCTTAGCTCCTCCCTCTCTTCCTCTTCTTGTCGCCATTTTCATGTTCCCTCACCTTTTCTCTTCGCTCTCTTAAACTCTCCCTCTTTCTTCATCTTCATCATTCCCCCTCTTCCTATCTTCCCTTGCTTTCCCACCTTCTTCTCCTCTCCTTCTCTCCACCTCTTCCCCCCCGCCCTTCCCTTTTTGTCTTCCTTCTTCCTTTCCTCCCCTCTTTTCTCTCTCTCTCTTTACCTTCCCCTCATATCCTCTTCTATCTATCATCCCACTCTCCCTCTTTTTTCTTCAGCCCTTCCCTATCCCTCCTTTCTTCCTTCCTCCTTCCTCCTCCTCCTCGTGAGACCTTTGCTCTGGCCCTCACTAGGTAATAGAAGGGGGGAGGGAGAAAGAGGGAGGGGGAGGGAGAGGGAGAGGGAGGGGGGATTTAGGGAGGGAGGAAGCTACAGGATGAGGGAGGGTGAGGGATAGGGAGGGAACTGGGATGAGGACAAAGTAGATATTACACTGGAGAAGCAACTAAGCGTCACATAGTTCGAACCTCCATAGCAGAGACAGCGGATGTTGTTCATAACAGACAGACAGATAGATAGATAGATAGATAGATAGACAGACAGATAGATAGATAGACAGACAGACAGATAGATAGATAGATAGATTAAGGAAAATGGAAGGAAGAGAAGGAAAGGGAGAAACACGATGAGGATGGAAGGAAATGAAATAAGGTAAGAGAGAAGAAGGAAGAAGAAAATGACAAATAAATGCAACAAGGAAGAGAGGAGGTAGAAGAAGAAATGGAAGAAGGAAAAGGTAGAATATGAAAACAGGAAATAAGAGAAGACGTGTATAAAAGGAAAAGGGGAAATTGCAGATAAAGAAAGAATTTTATTTATTTTTTCGTTCTTTCTGATTTCAGGAAAGGAACATAAAAGATTGGACGAATGAAAGATGATGAAGAAGAAGAAGAAGAAGAAGAAATTAAGATGATGAAGAAGAAGAAGAAGAAGAAGAAGAAGAAGAAGAAGAAGAAGAAAAAATTAAGATGATGAAGATGGAAAAGATGATGATGATGATGATGATGATCAATAAAAAGAAGAAAAAGAAGGAGGAGGAAGAAGAAGAACAGGGAGGAGAAGGAGGAGGAAGTGATAATGAATGATAGGACAAGACGATGAAAAATAAGACAAAATATGATTGCTTGTTAAATTATATTCCCGAGAAGCAGCGATGAGGAAGAAGAAGAAGAAGAAGAAGAAGATCTTTCGGAGGCAGGCGAGAGAGAGAGAGAGAGAGAGAGAGAGAGAGAGAGAGAGAGAGAGAGCGATGAAGAGATGCACATAGAAAGAGAGAGAGAGAGATAATATTTAGGAGAGCAAAACATGAGAGAGGTGCGAACTTACCTCCCGTTTTTCTTTAAGGTAGTCTTTAGCTAAATAGATTCCCATTAGTTCAGTTTGTGTTGTGCTGGCCCCAGTTGTTCAGCCTTGGCTTTGTTTGACACTACCATCGTCTTTCCTTTATATACGTTACACCTGCAATCTATTCAGTACACCTGCACAATCTATTCCGTACACCTGCAATCCTGTTCCATGCACCTGCACAATCTATTCCATTACACCTGCACAATCTATTACGTACACCTGCACAATCTATTCCATTACACCTGCACAATCTATTCCATTACACCTGCACAATCTATTCCATTACACCTGCACAATCTATTCCATTACACCTGCACAATCTATTCCATTACACCTGCACAATCTATTCCATTACACCTGCACAATCTATTCCATTACACCTGCACAATCTATTCTACCTGTGTTTGTCTGCACAGAACCATCAGTTAAAGCATAAACATTCACTTGATTTAATACTCTCTATGTGTGACTGCTAATAGGTTCTAGTTTAATACATCTCGCCACATTTGCTTACTGCTAATAGGAGTGTAATAGTGTAATTAATAGGAACTGAAATATATCCAGCCAAGGAGGAATGGTATTAAAGATTTCGTCTGGGGTGATTGGGACATTCAAGAGATCTGTAACCACGCCCCATAGAGAGTCTTTTGTGGAAGGTTAGGTTAGGTTAGGTTAGGTTAGGTTAGGTTAGGTTCAGTGAGATAGTCAGGATTACTTAGATAGAACATCAACTCAGTTTACGCTGTTGTTTGGGGACCATTGTTCTTTAAATGTTTGACACAAAACTTGTTATTAAGGAGAGAGAGAGAGAGAGAGAGAGAGAGAGAGAGAGAGAGAGAGAGAGAGAGAGAGAGACCTAAGACTTCTCCCTCTTTTCTTCTACTCTTCCTATCTTCTCCTTCCCCTCTCCCTCTCCCTCTCATATGTTTTTTTCTCTCGTATCTCCTCTCCCTCTTTCTCTCTCTCACTCCCCCCTTCCACCTCCCCTCCCACCTTTTGTCTCGTCTCCTACAACCTCACTCCTCACCCCTCCTCTCCCCTCAAATCTCTCACTTCTCCCCTCTCACACCTCACCTCCCTCCACCTCCTTACCCCTCCCTTCTCTCTCTCCACACCTCACCTCCCTCCCTCCCCCCTCACACTTCACCTCCCCTCACCTCCCCTCCCTCACCCCCCTTACCCCTCACTTCTCCCCTCTCACCCCTCACCTCCCCCTCTCACACTTCACCTCCCTCACCTCACCCCCTCACCCCTCACCTCTCCCCTTACAGGTGAGTTCCTGGTATGTGCTCAGGTGAGGAGTCGACAACCTTATTTTCCACTTGGTTGCGTCACCTATTGTTGCCTGCGTCATCCTCTGTTGCCTGCGTCACCTACTATTTCCTGCGTCACCTGCTGTTGCCTGCGTCACTTACTGTTGCCTGCGTCACCCTCTGTTGCCTGCGTCACCCTCTGTTGCCTGCGTCACTTACTGTTGCCTGCGTCACTTACTGTTGCCTGCGTCACCTACTGTTACCTGCGTCACCTGCTGTTACCTGCGTCATCTACTGTTACCTGTATTACACTCTGTTGCCCGAGTTACTTACTGTTTCCTGCGCCACTTATTGTAGTTAGGGGGTCAATTATGTAGTTAAGCTTCTCCATGGGTAGTTAAGGTGATTTGAATGATAATATGGAGTAGTTTGGTCTTGTTAAATTGGTTGAGTCGAGTAGTTATGCTGGTGAGGAAGGTAATTAAGTGTACAGGTAGGTAGTTAAGTGTACAGGTAGGTAGTTAAGTGTAAATGTAGGTAATTAAGTGTACAGGTAGGTAGTTAAGTGTAAATGTAGGTAATTAAGTGTACAGGTAGGTAATTAAGTGTACAGGTAGGTAGTTAAGTGGACAGGTTGATAATTAAGTAATTAGTGAGTAATTAAGTGCTTCAGCTGAATTGTAATTATGGCTAATCCAGGGGGGGGGTGTCTTTTTCTCTCTCCCCACCCCACCCCACCCCACCCCACCCCGTGTCTCCCAACCACAATTATTATTTTCTGTGTACAACTTGTTACAAAGTTTTCAGTTGTTACAAAGTCTATATACTTTTGAGAGAAAGTTTTCATTATTTGCTAGAAACTTTTCACTTGTTACAAAGTTCTCTCTTGTTTAGAAGGATTTTGCTTAGAAAGGTCTCTTACACACACACACACACACACACGATATACTCCTGAGAGAGAGAGAGAGAACCCACCTCTCTCTCTCTCTCTCTCTCTCTCTCTCTCTCTCTCTCTCTCAATTTCTTTCCTCCTTTTCCCTGGATAAACATATCATAATATATATCATTGTGGTCGGGAAGGTCTAATTAACAAGCCACCTCGACAAACACACACACACACACACACACACACACACACCAGGAGGGGGGTTTGAGGTGAACATAATTGGAGATGTGGTATATTACGTTGTCATGGTGATATCTCCGAGCTGTGAGAATCTCTAGCCTCCCGACGTGGCGAACCAAAAAGAAAACGTTTGTCGGTGTGGAAAGCCAAATTGGACACATATTTACCTTTGAGGTGTTATATGTTTCTTCAGGTAGGTAGGTAGTGTGTGTGTGGTGTGTGTGTATGTGTGTGTGTGTGTGTGTGGTATGTTATAGTTGAAAGAGGAATTATAAAACACATAATAATGTTTTCCCACATAACCAAATCTTTTTCCCACATAACCAAACCTTTTTACCACATAACCAAACCTTTTTCCCACATAACCAAACCTTTTTCCCACATAACCAAATCTTTTTCCCACATAACCAAACCTTTCCTCTCCTTATTCCCAGCTGTTTCCTCCTCCCTTATGTATGTGACGAAGAATAGAATAAAATAAACGAATAAATAAAATAAAATAAAAATAATTAAGATATATAATTAATATTTTTTTTTCTTCTGTTTGTTGTTTGAAATTTGATTTATTATGTGTTTTCTTTATCAATAAAAACAATCCAATTTTTGTTATTATTTCTTCCTGTTTCTGTTCTCTTCCTTCCTTCCTTCCTTCCTTCCTTCCTTCCTTCCTTCCTTCCTTCCTTTAAAATACCAAAAATGATCTCTCTCTCTCTGTTTCCCATATGTAAAAAATTCCCCTCACTTCCTCCCTTTCCTTCTCCCCCTTCCCTCTCTCCCCTCCCTGACAAAAATTCATCTTCCATCCCCCTTTTCTCTCCCTTATTCCTTCCCTTTCCCCTCTTCCTCTTTTCTGTCACATCTTTCTTTCCTTCACTTTCCCATATCATCGTTTTTCTCTCCCCTCTACCCCTTCTCCCCCCTTTCATTCTTTTCCCTCACTCCTTCCCTCTCTTTCGACTAAGGAGGTTGGCTTCGTACTCAAGGGGTTAAGTCATCGTACTCAAGGGGGTTAAGTCATTGTACACAGGAGGTTAAATTATCGTACTCAGGTGGTTAAATCATCGTACTCAAGGGATGTCATCGTACTCAAGTGGTTAAATTATCGTACTCAAGGGATGCCATCGTACTCGAGGAAGTTGGCATCGTACTAAATGGATTAAGTCATCGTACTCAAGGGGTTAAATTATCGTACTCCAGGTTAAATTATTGTACTCAAACGGGTAATAATATTCATCGAAAAATTTACTAAATTGTTAATACACCGATTAATATTCTTACCTTTTCTTATTCTCGAGTTATCGTAGTTGTGATATGTCATTGCTGTTCTTGTTTTTGTCTTTGTTATCCTTGTTTTTGTAATTATCCTTTACTGTTGTTACCGTAATTATCATTTCTTATTACTGTTATCATTTAACGTCGGTGTTGTTATTGTAGTACCGTTATTGTTATCGTAGTTGTTATTGTAGTACCGTTCTTGATATCGTAGTTATTATTGAAGTACCGTTATTGTTGTTATTGCAGTACCGTTCTTGATATCGTAGTTGTTATTGTAGTACCGCTATCGATATCGTAGATGCTATTGAAGTACCGTTCTTGATATCTTATTTAATATTCCTTTTTTTTTTAATTTCTCCCATTACCGTTCTTCTTGTCATTCTCATTATTGTAATTTTTCTTCAATTCTTCTTTTATCTTATCTACCTTAAGTTATTAATAATACGATAACCAAATCTCGTATCTTTAATTAGTTATCTTGTTATCATTCTCTTGTTTACTGTCACTACCCACACTAGCTACCTTAGCTAATTAAGTACCTGTGTTGTTACCTGTATTGTAATTACTGGTGTTATTACCTGTCATTAGTTACCTGTTGATACCTATGACAGTTAATTACCTGTTATTATCTTTTTCACCTAATTATCTATATTATTACCTATGTCATTTACGTGAGAAAATATAATCAAGGTGAGGTGTTATCTTTTAAAGTAATTAATAAGATTCTGTTATATTTTGTTATACATAATTAGTGACGTGAGGGTAAATGATAAAGAAGGATGATATATATCGTTAATTATGTTATTGGTTATTGCTAATTAAATAACTTATCTAAGCTATTTCATGTTATCTGTGTTATCTCGGGTAGTTCATGTCATCTCTGTTATCTCGGGTCAATTGCGTTAGGTGTGATTTTTTTCTTGTCAATGTCGTGTAGTGATTAGTGATGCGTTTATGTGTTTGGTAATTAGTGTATATTACAGGTGTAGTTATCAAGGTTATTACAGTGTTATCATTGTTAGCTTTGGTTTTGTTAGTTATATTAGACAGAGATAACATTTGATTGTAATTGTTGTCTGTTGTTTTGGTTTCCTAAGATGAGTAATTAAATATTTTATTGTTTGTAAGTTATTATTATTATTATTATTATTATTATTATTATTATTATTATTATTATTATTATTATTATTATTATTATTATTATTATTATTATTATTATTATTATTAATTACTATTATTGTTATTGTTGGTATTGTTGTTTGTGTTGTCGATACGTAATTAGTGTTGTTATTATTATTTATTTTTAATGAGTTTAGAGAATAATGAAAGTCGGCACAAAACGACTTTTGTTCACCTACATTAACTTTTGTATCCTGTATTGGGAGGTTAAAAAGGAAAAAAAAACTGTGTTCACCCTTTCCTCCCTCCCTACCCCCTTCCCTACCCACCCCCTCCCTTCATTTCCTCCCCTCTTTCCTCTCTCTCCCCTCCTCTCTCCTCTCCCCTCTACCTTCTTCCCCCCGTTGGCCCTCCCTTCCTCCTCCTTGGTCCTATCTCTACCTCCCTCCCCCTCTCCCCCCCTCCCTCCTCTCCCCCTCCCTCACCCCCTTCCCACCCTTAAAAAAAAAAGTCAAATGAAAATAATTATTGACGAGAGTTGGTCATAGCAGATTGTTATTGTTAATGAATGTTGAATGACCCTGATTGGCAATTATCGCCGGCGGGGGATTGTTGATTAGATGATAATTGATAAATTGACGCCGTCAACTGTAAACATTTGATGATGTGACCTGCAATGGCGGCCAGCGCAGTGGAAATTGATGGTCGCCAAATTTGAAATGATGGGAATGGATGGATGTAGAGTGAAAATTGGGGAAATTGGTGGATGTGGAGTGGAAATTGGGGGAAAATTGGTGGATGTAGAGTAAGATTTGGGGAAAATTTGTGGATGTAGAGTGAAAATTGGGGGAAATTGGTGAATGTGGAGTGAAAATTGGGGGAAAATTAGTGGATGTGGAGTGAAAAATGGAGAAGAAATAAGTGGAAGAAAAAAATAGAAATTGATGGAGATATAGTATGGATATTGACGTGGGTGAGAGTGGAAATTGACAGGCACGTATTTGAGATTAGTGGAGATTGATGATCACTTATTTATGAGGGTGATGGAAATTGATGGTCACAAAATAGTTATTGATGGACACTGATGGGTTGAATATGGAAATTGATGATCATTAATGAACAAAATATGGAAATTGATGGCCATTACTGAGTAGAAAATGGAAATTGAGGAACATTAATGAACAAAAAATGGAAATTGCTGAACATTAGTGAACAAAAATGGAAAGTGAGGAACATTTATGACCAAAAATGAAAATTGATGAACATTAATGAACAAAAAATGGAAATATTTGAACATTAATGAACAAAAAATGGAAATTGAGGAACATTAATGAACACAAAATGGAAATTGATGAACACATTCCAGATATTAATGGTTAAAAAGTAGATTTTTTTTAAGGGGGAAGGGGGGGGGGGGAATTCATGACAACAAAAAAGTAAACACAATATCCACCGGAATTTACGAATTAAAAAACAAAAAACTAGAATTAAAAAAAAATGAGTAACTATTGAATAGAAATTGACAACCAGGAATAGAAAATTAAAAACCATAAATTGGAAACTAAAAACCCGGAAAATAAACCATAAAAAAATAAAAATAAAACCCTAAACCTAAACCTGAAAACCGTAAAGAATAAGAAACCACGAATCGGAAAAAAACAGGAACTTTAAACCATTCTCTCAAATTAAAAACCAATTCAAACCCATCGAATATAAAGAAACCAAAAAGAGAACCCAGGACTTAGAAACCAGAGCTTAGAAACCACATCTTAGAAACCACAGCTTAAAAACCACAGCTTAGAACCCACATCTTAAAAACCACAGCTTAGAACCCACACCTTCGAACCCACAGCTTAGAAACCTTCAAAATATGAGACTGACACCAACACCAGAAATTCAAATCTGGAATGGCGTTCAGTTTTTGTCGAGGATTCCCATTCCCGTAAGAAGATTCCAGGTGGTTCCCATTTGAACGTAATATAGTCTCTGGGAATGGAAGAGGAAGAGGAGGAAGAAGAAGAAGAGGATGAAGAAGAGGAGGCAGAGGCAGAAAATACGATACATAAATATTCTGGAATAATTGTAAATAGATAATTTATGATTGTTATCTATCTATCTATCTATCTATCTATCTATCTATCTATCTATCTATCTATCTCTGTGGGTGAGTGCGTGAGTAAATATGATCAGGTAAATAAGTAAATAATTAGTAATATGGTGAGAAAAAATTGTATTAGAAATATATTGGTGTAGATGAGGACGGGGGGGGAGGGCAGGTGTTAGTATGTGTGGTGTAAATTGTTTAGTATCATCGTCATTATCAGTCATTATCATTTTTATTGGTATTTTCATCATTATTAGTATTATTATTATCATCACCATCATTATTGTGTTCATCATCATCATTTAAATCGTGTTTGTGATTAACATAAATATGAAATAGTATGTTTTATTTAATTGATTGATGGAGAGTTGAAGAGAAGGAAAATAATACATGAGAGTTGACAGTAGATGGGAGAGACAAAGGCAGAGTTGATAAAGGGAGGAAGAGATAATATAAAAGAAAAAAAAAAGACTGCAGTGAGAGAACAGTAGAGACGGTGAGGAGAAGGAGGAAGAGAAAGTAGAGATTGAGAGAAAGTTTATGGGAAATAGAAAAAAAAATGGAAAAAATTGAAAGTTAAAAAAAATTATTTCTTTCTTATGTGACCAAACACTATAAATAAGGACTTTTACATAGGCCTATAAAGATTAGGTTAGGTTACGTTACGTTTGTCTTCTCCCTTCTCCCCATTCCCATCTTCCCATTTCTCCTTCATTCCTCTCTTTTTCCCGTTTCCGTCTTCCCCATTCCCCTCTCCTCCCCATTCCCTCTTCTCCCCATCTTGCCATTCACTCCTCCCTATTCCCCCTCCCCCATTCACCCCTCCGCCCCATTCACCCCGTCTCCCCACCCTATTCACCTTTTCTCCCCTTCACCCTTTCTTCCCATTCTCCCCTTCATCTAGGCTCTCCAACATTGCCTCTTACACGCGAATATCCCATCATGTGTTAACATCATGTTAGGTGAACACGTTATCATGTTAGGTGAACACGTCATCATGTTAGGTGAACACGTCATCATGTTAGGTGAACACGTCATGTTAGGTGAACACGCTGGGAGGTGGTCAATGACAACGTCAGCATGGGCGGTCAGCAGCGCTTACCTCCACCCCACAAGGACACGGTTATGTAAATACGCCAGACGACCGTCCGCCCACCTCCCCTCCACCTCGTGATAGCCAACCTTGACAAATTTTCGCCAGCCTTCTGCCGGCAGTGGCAATCTTTTTATAGTACCAGCATAATATTTTTGTGTTCGCCTGACGAAGCAGCGTGAGTGGTGGAGGTACAGTACCACGGAGACAGACTTTTACTGTGTCTTTATTCGCTGTGTCCGAGTTACCTTGTTACCGTTGTGGCGCTAACAACACTAACGAGGCTGGTCGTAGTTGGGTCGTCAAGCCCCCAAATACCAGCACGAGATCACACCATCAGCGATGTTTTGGGAATAATCTCGCCATTATTCCCCAGGTGTTGTGAAACTCCCTGACGCTCGATTTTATCTTATTAATAATGTTTAACAATTACAGCCTTGTCCTGCGCCTTCAGTCATCAATAAACGTGGTAATGTTTTATAACTGAGGCCATTTTAAACCTTTAAGAAAGTAGAATAAGAAAAAGTACGGCACTTGAGGACAAATCCCTCTCACCATCTTTAGGTTATATCGGGTCGACAAGTAAAGTTAACAGTTACGAGATATTTCCACTCATTTTTGGTGCCTTGTTCCGCCACTGACGTGCTCCATATACTAACAGACAGATACATTACTCTACAAACTGACATATTAAAGTTGAACTCCAGCCTGAGAGATATTTTGTAGGCAATTATTCGCGATTAATACGTGGAGGCGAGTGTCTTAACTATTACCTCGGCAACATTGTCGAGCGTGGACCATTGTAGACCGCTTGATCCCATGCGCTGAAACAATAGGACGACGCACATCAACCACGATAATCCGGTGCTCTGCGACGAGTCACCTGATTGGCTGCCTGCCCGCTCTCACTGTAAGCCGATCGATGATTGGTGCCTCTAATCGATAAGCTAAAACAAAAGAACCAATGAGAGAGATGATTAGATCCCGGGGCTGCAGGCTTGAGTTGCAAGTTATGTATATATCCATGTTACTGTTTCTAGTCTCTCGGTTGAATACCTGATTAAATTTCTTTGTGTAATATTCGTAAATACTAAGTCAAAGTATAAATATAATGGTGTAAATATATCAAATATCGTAATGGAGAGTGAGGGATGATAACGTGGAAAAACAAACGCAGCGAGAGAGTGCCGTAGTATGGCAACACCGGCAGGCAAGAATGTACCCGAGATGCGCAGATCGTGGGAAGCCAGAGTTTACACCCCCTCCCCGTCCCATCCCCTCCCCGTCCCATCCCCTACCCGTCCCATCCCCTCCCCTACCCATCCCCTCCCCGTCCCATCCCCTACCCTCACCTCCCACCCACCCACACTACTACCCTCCCATCCTCCAGCACCTCCCTCCTCACCCTCTCCAGAAATCCTAGCGGCGATAGACTTGATAAATTTTATACAAACACTGCCACAAAGAAGGGCAAACTCTACATGTAAGAGGGAAAATGCCCAAGTAATAATCGTCCGAACAAAGGATTTATTTGGTGGGAAAAGTGGCTCCTTGCAGACTGGGTTGATGGTTCATTTTCCAAAGTCTTGTAGCGGGAGAGATTTTTCTGGGTGATGACTTGGGGGTATGGTGAATATGGAATCTCTAGATAGTGTTTTGGTGTAGGTTATATTTGGCTGTGTTTTGAAGGTGTGGTGGTGGTAGTGTATGATGGTGGTGTATGGTAGTGCTGGTGTATGGTAGAGGTTGTGGTGGTGTATGGTAGTGGTGGTGTATGGTAGAGGTTGTGGTGGTGTATGGTGGTTATGTTATATGGTGGTGGTGGTATATGGTGGTGGTTGTGGTAATGTGACGGTGGTAGAAGTGTGGTGGTAGTGGTGGTAGCAATTATATAAAAAGGGCACAGACACACACACACACACAGGTGACGTCAGGTATCAATCACGTATGAATCACTATTTAAATACGTCTTATTCGCGTATTAACCACGTAACAACTGCGTATTAACCACGTGAGAAACAACAATCAACTATGTACCGATTAACCACGTATTAGTGAACCAACTGCATACATGTTTCAACCACGTATGTCAGTTAACCACCCCATCCGCTCCGCTTATCAACTATGTACCGTTTAAGGACCCCACCCGGGCAATCTACAGTATCAAACACGTGTCAGTCGCGTACGAATCATGTAAAGAGTCAAGGATGTATCATTAACGTTGCAATTACCTGTCAGTTAGCAGAAAGACGTGGTTAGCCTGTGAGACGAGAGGTTATTTGCTCACACGGACTCAAAAGGACTAAACACGGACTCACCTTAGCTCAGAATAGACACATCCACAGATCCCTGGTAGAAAACAAAGATGGCACACACGTACACACACACACACACACACACACACACACACACACACACACACACACCACTCCTGGTCCAAACTATAAGATAAAACCTCAGAAAAAACAAGATTTGGAAACCTTGAGTAGACGGATAAAAATGTAAACACAGACGTCGTGAGGGGCGGCCACCACGGTGTGAGGGGCGGCCACCACGGTGTGAGGGGCGGCCACCACGGTGTGAGGGGCGGCCACCACGGTGTGAGGGGCGGCCACCACGGTGTGAGGGGCGGCCACCACGGTGTGTGGGGCGGCCACCACGGTGTGAGGGGCGGCCACCACGGTGTGAGGGGCGGCCACCACGGTGTGAGGGGCGGCCACCACGGTGTAGCAAGGCCACCACGCAGGAGAGGCGGCCACCACGGTGGGGGTGGGCGGCTGACCACGGTGGGGTGGGGCGGCCACCACGGTGTGAGGCGGCCACCACGGTGAGGGGCCACCACGGTGGGCAAGGCCACCGTGAGGGGCGGCCACCACGGTGGGAGGGGGTGCCACCACGGTGGCAGTGGGCGGCCACCGTGTGAGAGGCGGCCACCACGGTGTGAGGGGTGGCCACCACGGTGGGGCGACGACTACGATGTGTGGGGGTGGTCACCACAATGTGAGGCGAGGTCTCCACGGTGTGAAGGGCGGCCACCATGGTGTGACGGGCGGCCGCTCATGTGTGAGGGGTGGCCACCACGATGAGGGTGGTCCTCACGGTGAGGGGCGGCCACCACAATGAAGGGGACCTGGCCACCACGGTGTGAGGGGCGGGGTTACCACGGTGAGGGGCGGCCACCACACGAGGGGCGCACACCACACAGAGGGCCGGCCACCACGGTGAGGGCGTGGCCACCACGGTGAGGGGCGGCTACAGGGTGGCTACCACAGGGACGGCCACCACAATGTGAAGTGGCCACTCACGGTGTGAGGGGCGGCCACCACAATGTGAGGGGGCCACCACGGTGAGGGGCGGCCACACGTGTGAGAGGGGCGGCCACCACAATGTGGGGCCACCACGGTGTGTGAGGGGCGGCTCACGGTGAGGGGCGGCCCCTGTGAGGGGTGGCTTCCCACGGTGTGTGGAAGGGCGGTCCCCACGTGAGGGGCGGCACTGAGGCCACCACGTGTGAGGGGCGCACACCACGGTGTGAGGGCGGCCACCACGAGGGGGGGCCCACGGTGTGAGGGCGGGCCTCCACGGTGTGAGGGGTGGTCCCCACGGTGTGAGGGGTGGCTCCCACGGTGAAGGGCGGTCCCCACGGTGAGGGCGGGGCTCTGGGTGTGAGTGGCCCACGGTGTGAGGGGCAGCCACCACACAGGACGGCCACCACAATGTGAGGGGCGGTGACCACAATATGAGGGGCTGCCACCACAATGTGAGGGGCGGTGACCACAATGTGAGGGGCGGTGACCACAATGTGAGGGGCGGCCACCACAATGTGAGGGGCGGCCACCACAATGTGAGGGGCGGCCACCACAATGTGAGGGGCGGCCACCACAATGTGAGGGGCGGTGACCACAATGTGAGGGGCGGCCACTACGGTGTGAGGGGCGGTCCCCACGATGTAAGGGGCGGTCCCCACGATGTGAGGGGGCGCCCCACCCCCCACGGTGTGAGGGGCGGCCGTCACCCTCAACAACTCCACAACTCTTCCCAAGTTTGTCCCGGGAATTTTTGAAGTAGTTTGCGATTTAGAAATTGAGTTAGAGCCAAGTAAATTAACGTTATGTGAAAAAAAAAGTTTGTAATTGAGTTTTCGGACGAAAAGTGAAATTAACTTTGTTGCAGCAGTACGACGGCTGGAGGGTACATAATGTTGGAGCTGATGGCTGCTATATGTCTTATTTTATATACATTACGTACATATATATTAATACATGGCTCTAGTAACACATATTAAAGAGGTAATAGTAAGTAATGTTTGAAATACTATGAATATATGGGATCAATGAGACGTTGTTGAAAGCTTGACTAAAGTTTTAATAGAAAGTTCATGTGTAAGAGTTTGGTCGGGGAGAGACAAACTGATTACCAGGGAAGTAGGACTATGTCAAGGCTGTGTGTGTATTGTTGTGTGTATTCAATATATTCATGGATGGAGCAGTGTGAGAGGTGAGGGAACGGGTGATGGAGGGAGGTGAGGGAACGGGTGATGGAGGGAGGTGAGGGAACGGGTGATGGAGGGAGGTGAGGGAACGGGTGATGGAGGGAGGTGAGGAACGGGTGATGGACAGAGGTGAGGAACCAAGTGATGGACAGAGGTGAGGGAACGTAAGGAGGACAGACGTGAGGTAACGGGTGATGGACAGAGGTGAGGGGAACGGGGTGATGGAGGGAGGTGAGGGAACGGGTGATGGAGGGAGGTGGAGGAACGGGTGATGGACAGAGGAGGGAACGAGCATGAGCAGAGGTGAGGGAACGGGTATGGACAGACGGGAGGTAACGGGTGGAGGACAGAGGTGAGGAAACGGGTGATGAAGAGAGGTGAGGGAACGTAAGATGGAGGGGGGTGAGGGAACGGGTGATGGGCAGACGAGGTAACGGGTGATGGACAGGAGGTGGAGGAACGGTGATGAAGAGAGTGGAGGGAACGGGTGATGGAGGGAGGCAGGAACGGGTGATGGACAGAGGTGAGGGAACGGGTGATGGACAGAGGTGAGGGAACGGGTGATGGACAGACGTGAGGTAACGGGTGATGGACAGAGGTGAGGGAACGGGTGATGGACAGAGGTGACGGAAGAAGGTTGATAATACAGACAGTGATATGGTGATGAGGTGAGTCAGCTGTTATATACACATGATGCTGTTGGTAATGAATGTAAACAAATATGAAGCGATGAGAGTAGAGCAGTCAGTCAGCACACACCTTCCACCATAGACCCTCTCTCACACAGACACACACACACTCACTCACCCTTCTACCATCATGCTAACCTAACCTAACCTAACCTAACCTAACCTAACCTAACCTAACCTAACCTAATCTAACCTAACCTAACCTAACCTAACCTAACCTAACCTAACCTAACCTAACCTAACCTAATCCCCAGATAGCATTATAGGCGGTGAGGGATCTTAAGGTGAACCATAGATGTAAACCTCAATGGAGAAAGACTAGAGGAAGTAAGGAAGTTCTGCAGGGTATGAGAGGGTATGGCTGTGTCAGGAGAAGGAACAATGGGTGATGAATGAGAGAGAGAGAGAGAGAGAGAGAGAGAGAGAGAGAGAGAGAGAGAGAGAGAGAGAGAGGAGAGAGAGAGAGAGAGAGAGAGAGAGAGAGAGAGAGACGACAAAATAAGATAAGATAAGATAAGATAAATAATCGAAGGAAAAAGATGCAATTGAGAATAATAACTAAGGTGAAAAATGACGTAAATAACAAAATATAATGGAAAGAAAATGTGGATAGCGAAATGGGTACTAAGGTGTGAATTGGGGTTTGTTAAAGTGGTATGGACGAAAACTTGGTATGGTGTTGAATACAAGAACTGGTGTTATGAGATACAGGGAGACCAAGAAGGGTGGTTGAAGGTTTGGCTGAGGGAAGTACTGAGTGGGGTAGGTAGATAGGTAGGTAGGTAGGTAGATAGGTAGGTAGGTAGGTGGGTGGAGGTTGAGATAGGAAGCACCGATGTGTGTATATGATTGCAGGGAGAACATGGTATTGCATAGTATAATGAGCACAGGTGTTACAGGTGGGTAAGACTGCATTATGAAGTTACAGGTATAAACAAGATACAGAAATCCATCTACAATAACATTCATTCATACAGACAATTTCATTTCCCATAGTTTAACCTCTACTCTCATTCTTTATAATAATAGTAAAAAAAAAAGCTCCAGTAATGATAAAAATAAAAGCTTGAATCTCTTTTTTTTTAGGTAAATATTTAAGGGATTTTAAGTTATATGTTTATTAAAAGAATTTGTTTTTCCTTTCAGACGCGGATAGCAGTACTGGCAGCCACTATATAAGGTAACGTGTGAACTGCATGTTGTGTGTGTGTGTGTTTGAGTTTGATCTGCGTCAGTTAGCTCTATGAATACCACATCTGAATGACTGACTGACTGGACTATCCATCCTTCCGTTTCCATCTATCTCTCCCTTCCCATTTCACTTTCTCTCCCATGCTTCTCTTCCTGATTGTGTCTTTTCCTTTTCCTTTCCCATCTCCCTGTTTCTTTCCATGATTCCTTTCCATCTCTTCCTCACCTCTCCTCCTCCCCCATCCCATCCACACACCACTACATTCCCACCCACACTTTCCCTCCCACTCCTATCTCATCTCCCACTCTGTCCTTCCCTCCCACTCACACCTCCCTCTCACTGGCCTTCCATACAATTATCCCCCTCCATTTCAGTCTTCTTTTCCATCACACATTACTCTTCCATATTTCCCTCCATTCCACAGCTCCTTTCCTTCCATCTACCGTCTCTTCTCCTTCCAAATCATCCTGACTCACTCCACACCCACCTTATCCCACCCTAACCCACACCCACCTAATGCCACCCTAACCCACCCCACCCCACCCTAACCCACCCCCACACCCCACCTTATCCCACCCTATACCCTAACCCACTCCACACCCACCCTATCCCACCTCACTCCAACCCACCCCACACCCACCTTACCCTACCCTAACCCACCCCACACTTACCTTATCCTATCCCAACCCACTCGTCACCCACCTAGCACCCAATGACACACCTCACACCTATCCACTTACTATCCACCCACCTATCCACCTACATATCCACCTATCTCGAAGAAATAATTAAATTGCTGTTGCCATAATTAGCCAACACACACACACACACACACACACACACACACACACACACACACACACACACACACACAGCTGCATTTGTGTGAATCTTGATTATGTGTGTTTTTGTCGAAGCTAATTTGATTGGCTAGGATGATAAGCCAATCACGTGTGCTTCAATTATAGAGTTTGAGTCATTATACTCGATGATGTAATTGATGATATACTCTTATATACTGGGATCATGGGTGACTTAATACCCTCGACTGACTGACTGATTGACTTGACTGATATGTAAGGGATGATTTTTCCAGGTGAGGTTTGACAGCTAGTTACCTGGCCTTGCACACTCCAGCATTAAAGTATTCACTGGTGTTTTGTGTGATAATTATTGGTGTTTGTGACTCAAAAAATACTAATATGAAAATTAAATTAACTCTTCATAATAACTAATCATTAATTTTCAATATGATTAAAACAGTAATGCTTTTGTTGGGGGTAGAATTTATTTATTTTTTATTTTATTTTTTGTGGTGACAGAAAGATATAATTTATTACAATAATAATTGTGCGAAGGTTATATTATTATTATTATTATTATTATTATTATTATTATTATTATTATTATTATTATTATTATTATTATTATTATTATTATTATTATTATTATTATTATTATTATTATTATTATTATTATTATCATCTTCCATTAATATTTGTGTAAACATCATATTACAACCTTTGACGTCTTAACTACTAAGGTAAACATTTCTCTGGAGGTGAATATTAGACGTGGACGGCGTCACCTGGTTGTCATGGTAACGGCCACTTTGTTTACATTTGAGTTAAATGTCTCGAGTGTTGCCAATGTTATTTTGTGTTTGTTTTTTGTCATTTTGGTCTACGTTGAATTTTTATTTGTATTATTATTATTATTATTATTATTATTATTATTATTATTATTATTATTATTATTATTATTATTATTATTACTTTAGGTACCTAGGATTCCTATTGACAGTCCGTTATTATGTATAATTATCAAAGGGGAAACAACAACAACAATAACAACAACAACAACATTAATAACAACAACAACAACAAAAACAGTACCGCCAACAGTGACTTCAGCATTGCCAACTACAGACAAAGAATATTATTATCCTTACCTCTTATATGCACACGATATATTGGTAATACTCTTATATGATATAGATATGAGTAAACTTACTTCAACACGAATACATTGTTACTTGTACTTGATATATAACACTAATATACTGTTATATGATCCGTATATATGATATTACGTATAGGCCTACTTCATATATGATACAGTATATGAATACACTTGTTTTGTATAAGGGAGGGAATTTATTAGTAGATTTATTCATATCTCGTCTAAATGCATGTTATAGGTAAAGCCCAAATGCATTAGTAATATGACTACTATATGAACCAAACTCATGGGTTATATCACTACAATATGAACCGAACGCATTGTTGTTTTTTAATATTTTTTATTTTTTTTTACGGGATTAGCCCACCCTGGCACAGGTCACTAACCCACATCAGGGCCTGGGGGGCGAAAATGTAGTAATAATAATAATAATAATAATAATAATAATAATAATAATAATAATAATAATAATTAAGAACCATAAATACAATTTTTTAAAAAAAGATCAATAGTGAGAAACAATATATGTATGTTGTGTTGTCAATAGTAAGAGAAACAATTGAGACCGTGCAATTGTGTATAAATGAGGCAGAAAGTCAGATCAGCAACCTGGGACTTGGTCACAAATTTTGTGATGCCATATGGCAGCAGGGTCTACCATTAGACAACACATTATAGTTCCAATATCTTCCCAGGCGGTAGTACCTCCCTGTTTACTACCTGCCTACTACCTACTACTTGCTCTCATATAACACAAAATACACTGGTGCATATACTTCCCATACAGTCTTCACCATTAACCAAGTATCTTCGTTCATAACTCCTTCAGTAGAGCTATACAATGAGCATGTTGAGTAAGATGATCATTATCACTCACCCTCATGCTGTAAGACGTGGCTGAGTGGCATTGTAAAATTGTCTCATTCTATCTGTACCCGGAGGCATTAGGAAGATAAGTGACAATGCCGTAATAAAGGTATTTTTTTTCAATAATGACGATAATAATACCATTAACAACAATAATTATGGTAATATTACTGCCATGGGTAACAATAACTGCAATAACAATGATGATACTGCCGCCATTAGTTATAATATCATTAACAACAACAAC
The DNA here is from genome assembly GCF_018991925.1 of Homarus americanus. Classification (NCBI taxonomy): domain Eukaryota; kingdom Metazoa; phylum Arthropoda; class Malacostraca; order Decapoda; family Nephropidae; genus Homarus; species Homarus americanus. The sequence goes on along the minus strand of NW_024711292.1, from coordinate 1,976,105 downwards.
AATAACAGTAAATATCACTAGCATCCTCAACAACATCTACATCAATAATAACACTTTTATATTATCCTGACTATAATTAACATTCATTTTAACATTCTCTCCATGTTTAATATCATCATTAACATCAATCCTCAGTTGCTCATGCTATCAACACATCCACGGACCCTAACATCACCTATCAGTACACACACTATCATCCTCAGAACTGATACAAAACATCCATAAGTCAAATATCATCATCACCATCATCACCATCATCATCATCATCATCATCATCATCATCATCATCATCCACTAACACACCCCCCCCCCACCTCCATATTACTCTACTAGCTACAACTCGTCCACAAGATCAACATGACCAGCCATTGTACAAGTTTTATAATAATACTCCCATGCGAGGCAAAAGGCCAGCACAGCAGCAGCAGCCATTGTGTACACTTAACCCCCGGCGACGAAAAATTTCCCAAGACAAGTCGCTGGTCAATTTCACTTGGTCTTGTCAGGAGGGAAAATTAGATTAATCTTACAGATCTTTCTCTACTTTCTTCTACGTTAAGTGGTCTAATTTTTGTCTTTTATTTCTTTCGTCCGTGTAGGAAACTTGCCTTCAGTCACTCCCAGTAAAAAAATGTAGGAGATTCTTTTCCCCACTGGTCAAACGTGTGTTCGCTCACAATCACACGCCCTTTGGCAGGAAAGTCTCATTGAACTTGTATGCTCCCATTTTGAACAAACTTTCACAGTGTTTGTGTTTGTAATTCTGGTGACATCGACACACACACACACACACACACACACACACACACCTGTACTATAGCACCAGCTGTTACCAATTAGTGACAGGTATAGAATTTATGCACAGTTCTTAATGAAACGAAAATATTGTGTAAGTCAGAACGAAAAAAAACTCATACCTGCTTAAAGTGTAATTGGTGTTACTGTTTCCTTGTTACAACTTTCTCTTGTTGTTGTTGTTTTTTTTGTTAGAAATAACTGTTCATTACTGTTATCTCTATCCTCGTACTTCTTCTGATAAGACATAAACTACATCACTTTATATCTCTTCCTTTCACTATTAACAAACACTTTCTATACAACAATACATTAACTTTATCGTCTTAATCTCTTATCAATTAAATCTATTATTAACATTCCCACATCTTCCTTCCCCTTGATATAGTCAGGTGAGAAACACTACTAAAACACCTCCCATAAAAACAAAAGAAGATCACGAGTCAAAGACGAACTTAAACAATAGAGCAGCCAGCCATCTTGGGTTCCCTCAATGGGACCACGACAACAATAACAACACCACGTGGATCATATATATATATATCTATCTATCTGGAGCCGTTCACTCTGTATACGGGACGAATTGATCAATGGATAGCAGAAAGTACAATGAACCGCCTGGCTTATTTTATGTGTCCTTGACTAGTTGTAGAAGAAGACAAAAAAATGCTTGATGAATGGGGAAGTGAATAAAACAATATGGCATGCACCTGACATTCTCTATTACCGCCACATATAGGAATTGATAATCACAGGTGTGTGCGCGTCATTAACAAAAGATTCAGGTGTGTTTGTGTGTGTGTGTGTGTGTGTGTGTTTATTATTTTGTATTAGGTATTATTGTGTAATTAGAGAAGAGAAGAAGAGAGAGAGAGAGAGAGAGAGAGAGAGAGAATCACATAACTGGAGAAAAAGACAGACAGAGAGACAGACAGAGAGACAGAGAGACAGACACAGCACCTCTTTATCAATGGACCATATAGTCTCTCGTTCTCTGTACCAATCACAGTAAATAACACACACATAAACTAACCTAACCTAACCTAACCTAACCTAACCTAACCTAACCTAACCTAACCTAACCTAACCTCGGGGAGTATTAAGTGTGTCTAATAAACATAATCTATACACCCAAATAAAACATAAATTAACAACATAACATTCCTCTACATCAAAACATAAATTATTACATTAACCAGAGGAAAAAATTAACACACTAAACATTCAGAATCTCACGTTAAAATTAAGGTATCATATTAAATAGAAACTTATACATTAAACACTTGAACATCAACATATTAAACATCAATAAACATATACAAACATACATACCTGTACTAAACACCATAGATATGTAAAATTACCATAATAAACACACACACACACACACACACACACACACACACACACACACATACACAACCTTGCCACGGTAAACTTTAATTCCTGTCAGCGATTAAAGTGGAGTTGACAAGCATCCAACTTTGTGTAATGCTTCACTAAACATTAAGTTCCTCTCTACCCCTTGCTACCCCCTCCTACCCCTTGCTACCCCCCTCCTACCCCTTTACCCCCTCCTACCCCTTTACCCCTACCCCCTCAAACCCCCTCCCATCACCTACCCCTCTCTATCTTCCTCCCTTCCACAAACGTTAGTATTCCTCGCCATGCTTCCAACACACTATACAAATTTGACCACCAAATGAGATGAACGAATCGATGGGCGAAAATAACGTAAAAAAAAACAAAAATGCAATACAACGAAATTATAGGGATGATATAATGTCGTTCGTTATTTGTTTCGTTGTTGTTGTTGTGGTTGTTGATGTTGTGGTTGTTGATGTTGTGGTTGTTGATATAGGAAAGGAAAGAGTATAATGAAAGCTGGAAATAGATTAAGAAATTGAGAAGAGAATTTATGAAGGGAAGAAAAGAAGAGGAAGCCTGCACTGACAACATACAGGAGACCTACAGTGACAACATACAGGAGACCTACAGTGACAACATATAAAATACAGTGACAACATACACAGCTTACAATGACAACATACAGGAAGCCTACAGTGAAAGACTTACCACCAGAAGCACTAATTCCATCACACAAAACCTGTTCTATGGTGAACATTATAAGAACACGGACTGGGATAGGTAGAGAACAAAGGCTAGAGACCCATTAGAGAACAGTATTAAGAACAGTTTGGTTGTGGATAGGGAAGAACTCTGGTGAGGACAAAATTGTTCTGTGGTAGAGCTTGATTATCTGTGTTGAGAGAGAGAGAGAGAGAGAGAGAGAGAGAGAGAGAGAGAGAGAGAGAGAGAGAGAGAACAACAACACTCTTATTATCTCCCACATGATATGAAAGTCTCAAACACGTGAGAATGGCGACGTTAAAGAGAAAGGTAGGAGTTTCATTTTAATACCTGAGAGAAAGTACTGAAAGTTTTAATATAACGGGAATCTGTGGAGAAAGTTGCGGACACATGTAACTGTAGGAACTAGGAGAAAGTGTCAAATGATTAAGCATAATGAGACTGTGTGTAAGGAGAGGTATTTTACTTTCTTTTCACAAAAAAAGAAAGTATTAAACGATGTAGTTCTTCGGGAATTTGATTAGAAAGTGAGTGGTTACGTCGTAACCATGGATGAAAAGAAAGTATTAGATATTTAACCATAGCGGAGTTTAATACACACAAAAGGAAAGTTTTACTCATTTAGTAACAGAAAAGAAAGTACCAGTCACTTAAGTATTTGGTTGATTATGTAAAAGTCAAATTAGATTTGACTTCCTTAAACTTTCCACAAATAACGCATTGGTCTACTACACCTGAAGAACCTCGCCAGGTGTGTAGTAATCAACACCCACACACCTGTAGCCGTGACGCACTCAACACTAGAATACTTAATTAGAAATATCAATACACGTACAGATTCAGGTGTACAGGTGCATTAATTACCATATAGTACCGGTATCCTCACCTTGTCTCAGGTAAACTCAGGTATTATGCAGTTGTTATGGTCGCTTGTATTATGACGCAGGTTTAGGTGTTTTTGTCAAGGCTGTAGTGGTGGTGTGAGTCATGAGAGAGGAAGGACTAGACGTGTATGCATTCCGAGAGTCCAAAAGGAAAGAGATATTTCACTTTTCTGTCAGGAATAAAAAAAAAGAGTAACGAAAGTTTTGGTATTCAAGTTTTCTTCTGTGTATAAATGTAAACTCTACTAGTGCGTAAACTAAGAGGTAGTATGCGTATCTCCCGCCACCATCTGAAGAAGAGGAGAAAGGGGTTGTGAACTACAGTATCTACATAAGTAAAGAGAAAATACCGAGAGTATAAGTATATTGAGACTCTACATAAGCAAAGAGAGAGAGAGTGTCAGACGTTAAAGCATACCGAGGCTCTTGAGTAGAAAGTTCGACTTTACGTCTCTGCATCAGTAGTCGCGGAAGATTTACCAAGAGAAGCCATAGCTGAGGAGGGTAACAAGGGGCACCAGTATGCGGAATCAACACAGCACCCGCACCACCACCATCAGGAGCTGCAGCAGTAGTGGCAGCAGCAGCAGCAGCAGCAGCAGCGTCAGGGACTACCGCACCAACATCGGTGACGCCGGCTGCAACATGCTCACGTATCAGCCACTACAACAACCACAAGCTCCAGTTACCGCAGCATTTACAAGCAGCAGCAGCAGGTCATATATTCATACTCGCTAGCAGAGGCAGCAGCAACAATAATATCAGCAGCGGTAGGAACCACAGCAGTAGCAGCAGCGGCAGCAGCAGCAGCAGCAGCAGCAGCAGTGTGGGTATTGATCTAAGGTTTGGTGGCTTAAAGGCGAGGTGCCTGGGTGAATAGCGAGTATGGAGGGGGGTCCGGGTCTCCGTGTGGGGGGGGGGGGAGGAAAGGGGGAGCGGACCCCGCCACCCCTCCCCCTAGCAGCCCGGCAGCAGCACACGCTTGTTAGCCTGTCTTATCATATCTCCAGCCAGCCGCCCAGCGTACGCAAGGGTAATCATTTATTCACTTGTCTCCTACCAGAAATGAAGCCTGATTACTAGTGAAAGAGCCTGTGTGTATTCTAGGTTATTCTTCCTCCTGGTTCACCCGCAAGGCCGCCCCCTCCCCACCCCCCTCATCACGTGCGCTCCATCGCCGATATGTTTATAAACTAACAAGATAATGTTTTGGCGTGACCTACCTGGTGTTGTTGACGGCCCCGCTGGGAGGGATGGAGACACCTGCTGTTAGGAAAGTGTAGTGTTTAGGCGTGATGTTGTGAGATGCAGCAGGCCCACGCGGTCTTCCTGTGTGTGTGTGTGTGTGTGTGTGTTGATAAAGGCTGAAGTGTAACCATCAACGACAGTCCACACACACACACACACACACACATATATATATATATATACACAACAACACAT
>NW_024711292.1:1910205-1970792 GCF_018991925.1 Homarus americanus | reverse complement strand
ACACCACACCACCACTAACAACAACAACACATACACCACACCACCACTAACAACAACCAACACATACGCACACCACCACTAACAACAACAACAACACATACACCACACCACCACTAACAACAACAACAAACAACACATACACCACACCACCACTAACAACAACAACAACACATACACCACACCGCAACAACAACAACAACACATACACCACACCACCACTAACAACAACGACATACACCACACCACCACTAACAACAGCAACAACACATACACCACACCACCACCTAACAACAACAACAACACATACGCCACACCACCACTAACAACAACAACAACAACACATGCACCACACACCACTAACAACAACAGTAACACATACACCACACCACATAACAACAACAACAACAACACATACACCACACCACTAACCAACCAGCAATGACACATACGCCGCACCACCACTAACAACAAACAATGACACGTACACCACACCATAACAACAATGACAACCGCATGCACCACACCACCACTAACAAACCAGCATCAGCAACGCACCGCACCACCACTAACAACAACAATGACAACATACACCACACCACCACTAACAACAACAACAACAACATACACCACACCACCATAACAACAACAATAACCACATACACCACCACCACTAACAACAACAACAACAAACACATACACCACACACCACTAACAACAACAACAACACATGCACCACACACCACTAACAACAACAACAACACATACACCGCACACACCACCTAACAACAACAACAACATACACCACACCACCACCTAACAACAACAACAACAACACATACACCACACACCACCACCAACAACAATATAAACAACACATGCACACCACACCACCACTAACAACCAACAACAACCAACCCATACACCACACCACCACTAACAACAACATAAACGCATACCACCACTAACAACAACAACAACAACACATACGCCGCACCACCACTAACAACAACAACAATAAACACATACACCACACCACTAACAGTAACAACAACACATACACCGCCACCACCTAACAACAACAATAACACATACACCACACACCACCACTAACAACAACAACCAAACACCACACCTGCATAACAACAACATCAGCAACACGCCACACCGCCACTAACAACAACAAACAAAACATACACCACACCACCATAACAACAACAACCAACATACACCACACCACCACTAACAACAACAAACAACACTTACCACACACCACCATAACAACAACAACAAACATACACCACACCACCACTAGCAACAAACAACAACACATGCCACACCACCACTAACAACAACAACAACACATACGCACCACACCACCACCTAACAACAACAAACAACGCATACGCCACCCACTGTGACAACAATAACCTTTACACCCGCACCGCCACTAACAACAACCAATGACAACACACCACGCCGCACCACTTCAACAACAACAACAACAACACGTACACCACACCACCACACACCTAACAACAACAATATTACATACCGCCACCACCACTAACAACAACCAACAACACATACACCACACCACCGCCAACAACAACAACAAACACTTACCACACCACCACTAACAACAACAACAACAACACATACACCACACCACCACTAACAACAACAACAACACACATACACCACACCACCACCTAACAACAACAACAACAACAACACATACACCACACCACCACACCTAACAACAACAACAACACATACACCACACACCACTAACAACAACAACAACAACAACACATACACCCACCACCACTAACAACAACAACAACATACCACACGCACCACTAACAACAACAACAACATACACCACCAGCCGCTAACAAATAATGACAGCACGCCGCACCTTCAACAACCGACAAACAACACGTACGCCACTTACCATAACAACAACAAACAACAACAAACACATACCTTACACCACCACTAACAACAACAACAACACATACACCACACCACCACTAACAACAACAACAACAACAACACATACACCACACCACCACCAACAACAACAACAACACTTACGCCGCACCACCATAACAACAACAACAACAACACATACACCACACCACCACTAACAACAACAACAACACATACACCACACCACCACCTAACCAACAAACAAACATACACCACACCACCACTAACAACAACAACACATACACCACACCACCACTAACAACAATGTATACACACCACCACCACTAACAAACAACAACAACACATACACCACTAACAACAACAAGCATCAACATACACACCACCATAACAGCAAACAACAACACGTACACCACACTGCCACTAACAACAACAATGTACGTACGCCGCACCGCCGCTGGCAACAACAGACAAATGACACGTACGCCGCACCGCAAACAACCAATGACAACGCATACGCCGCACCACCACTAACAAACGACAAAACAATGACAAACACATGCCACACCACCGCTAAAACAACAACAACAACACATACGCCACACCACCACTAACAACAAACAACAACCACATACACCACACCACCACCTAACAACAACAATATACATACACCACACCACCACTAACAACAACAACAACCAACACATACCACACCACCATAACAACAACAACAACACATACACCCACACCACCACTAACAACAACAACAACATACACCACACAACCACCCCAACAGCAACAACAACATACACCCACACCACCTAACAACAACAACAACACATACACCGCACCACCACTAACAACAAAACGACAACAACACATGCACCACGCCGCCACTAACAACAACAGTAACACATACGCCACACGCGCACTAACAACAATGACAAACACGTACGCCACGCCGCCGCCAAACAACAGACAAACAAACGCATACGCCACACCGCCATAACAGCAACATCGACGCCGCACCGCACCACCACTAACAACAACAATAGCAACCGCCACCGCTAACGACAATAGCCACATGCACCCACGCCGCCACTAACAACAACAACCAAACATGCGCCACACCACCACTAACAACAATAACCAACATACGCCGCACCACCACACTAAACCAACAACAACAACACCATACACCGCACCACCCACTAACAACAACAACAACAACACACCACCACCTAACAGCAACAACAACACATACGCCACACCACCACTAACAACAAAGACAACACGCCACACCACCACTAACAACAACAACAACAACCTTACACCCACCACCATAACAACCAACGGCATACCACACCACCACTAACCAATAACAACAAACACTTACGCACACCACCACTAACAACCAATGACAATAACTGCCCGCCGCCGCCTAACAACAGCAAACAAGCAACCGCGCCACGCCGCCGCTAACAACAAACCAATGACAGCCAATCCACGCCTGACTAACAACAACAACCAACATACACCCACGCCACCACTAACGTGTAACCAGCCCATACACCACGCCACCACTAACAACAATAACAACGCCCACGCCGCACCACTAACAACCAGCAACAACAACACACCACACCACCACTAACAGCAAACAAAACCAGCCTTACACCACCACCGCTAACAACAACAACAACGCCACGCCCTGACTAACAACAACAACAACAACAACACATGCACCACACCATAACAACCAACAACCTTACACCCACCACCACCACTAACAACAACAACAACAACATACACCACCCACCACTAACAACAACAACAACCATACACCACACCACCACTAACAACAACAATAATAACCTTACACCACACCACCACTAGCAAACAACAACCAACCTTACACTTACACTAACAACAACAACAACGCACACACACTAACAATAACAAACAACATACACGCCACCACTAACAACAACAACAACAACACTTACCAGACCACCATAACAAACAGCAACAACACATACACCACACCACCACTAACAACAACAATGACATACACCACACCACCACCAACAACAACAACAACCAACACTTACACCACACCACCACTAACAATAGCAAACAACATACACCACACCACCACCAAACAACAACAACAACACATACACCACACCATAACAACAACAACAACACATACACCACACCACTACTAGTAACAACAACAACATACACCACACCACCACTAACAACAACAACAACAAACACTTACACCACACCACCACTAATAACAACAACAACAGTAACACATACACCACCACCACCTAACAACAACAACAGTTACGCCGCACCACCACTAGCAACCAAACAAACAACCAACCTTACGCCGCACCACCGCTAACAACAAAACAACCAACCTTACACACCACCGCCTAACAAAAGAACAACAACGCCGCACCCACACCACCACTAAACAACCAACAACAACATACACCACACACCACCACTAACAACAACAACAACAACACATGCCACATCACCACCTAACAACAACAACCAACACATACACCCACACCACTAACAACAACAACAACAACACACACCACACACCACCACTAACAACAACAACAACCTTTACTTCCACCACCACTAACAACAACAACAACACATACACCACACCACCACCCCTAACAACAACAACCAACACTTACGCCACACCACCACTAACAACAACAACAACACTTACCACTACCACTAACAACAACAACAACACTTACGCACACCGCCATAACAACAACACACCACGCCACCACTAACCAACAATAACCAACCTTCACACCCACACCACCACCTAACAAACAACAACAATATACACCACACCGCCACTAACAACCAAACAACAACAACCATACACCACACCATATAACAACAATAAACCTTACACCCACACCACCACTAACAACAACAACAACACTTACACCACACCACCGCTAACAACAACACTTACACACACACCACCACTAACAACAAACAACAACACTTACACCCACACCACCACTAACAACAACAACAACAACACACCACACCCGCCACCAAAACAACAACAACAACACTTACACCACACCACCACTAACAACAACAACAACAACACTTACACCACACCGCCACTAACAACAACAACCGCCACACCACACCACTAACAACAACAATGACAACACATACCACCACACCACCACTAACGTATAACCGCCCGCACCACACCACCACTAACAACAACAACATACACCACCTGACTAACAAACAACAACCTTACCACCGCCACTAACAACAACAAACAACCAACATACACCCACACCACCATAACAACAACAACAACATACACCACACCACCACTAACAACAAACAACAACACATGCACCACCACCACACCACCATAACAACAACAACAACAACACTTGCCACACCACCACCAACAACAACAACAACATACACCACACCACCACTAACAACAACAACACATACACCGCACCACCACCAACAAACAACAAAAAACAACAACACATTACACCACCACCACCAACAACAACAACAACGCCACCACACCACCACCAACAACAAACAACAACCGCCACACCACACCACCACTAACAACAACAACAATAACATACACCACACCACACCACTAACAACAACAATAACACATACACCCACCACCACTAACAACAACAATAACATACACCACACCACCAGTAACAACAACAACAAACAACACTTACACCCACACCACTAACAATAACAAACAACTTACATACACCACACCGCCATAACAACAATAACCAACACTTACACCCACCACCACTAACAACAACAACAACAACATACACGCCACACCACCACTAACAACAACAACAACAACACGCCGCACCACCACTAACAACAACAACAACAACACATGCACCGCACCACCACTAACAACAACAACAACAACATACCACACCACCACCTAACAACCAACAACCAACACTTACACCACCACCACTAACAACAACAACAACAACACATACACCACCACCACACTAACAACAACAACCAACAACATACACCACACCACACTAACAACAAACAAACAACGCATACACCACACCACCACTAACAACAACAACAACCAACACATACACCACACCACTAACAACAAAGCAATGACACATACGCCACACCACCACTAACAACAAACCAACAAACAATAACAACAACACATACACCACACCATAACAACAACAACAACAACCTTGCACCACACCGCACTAACAACAAACCAACACTTACGCACACCACCACTAACAACAACCAATAACCCACATACACCACACCGCCATAACAACAACAACAACAACACTTACACCACACCACCACACTAACAACAACAACAACCAACATGCACGCCGCACCACCCATAACAACAACAACAACAACACATACACACCGCTAACAACAACCAACAACACATACGCCACACCACTAACAACAACAACAACAAGCAACAACACATACACCACACCACCACTAACAACAACAACAACAACACATGCACACCACACCACCACTAACAACAACAACAACAACAACAACAACACATGCCACCACACCACCACTAACAACAACAACAACAACATACACCACTGCACCGCTAACAGTAACAATGACATACGCCGCACCACCGCCTGACAATGAGCAAATAACACATGCACTTCCACCACTAACAAACAACCAACCAATGGCAACCGCACCGCCGCTAACAACAACAAACAAACAACACATGCACACCACACCACCACTAACAACAACAACAACAAACACATACACTTACACCAACAACAACAACAACACATACACCACACCACCACTAACAATAACAACAACAACATACACCACACACACCACCACTAACAACAACAACAACAAACATACGCCACACCACACTAATAACAACAACAAACAACACACCACACCACCACTAACAAACAACAACCAACATACGCGCCACACCACCGCCTAACAACAACAACCAACGCCCGCCACACCACCACTAACAACAACAACAGTATACACCACACCACCACTAACAACAACCAACCTTACCACACCACCATAACAATAACAACAACATACACCACACCACCACTAACAATGACAACACATACGCCACCGCCACTAATGACAATAGCAATGACACTATACGCCACGCCACCACTAAACAACAACAACAACCGCCACCACACCACCACTAACAACAAACAACAACCAACACACCCACCACCACTAACAGCAAACAACAACAACATACACCACACCACCACTAACAACAACATGTACATACACCACCACTAAACAACAACAACAACACTTACGCCACACCACCACACTAACAACAACAACAATAACACTTACGCCACACCACCACTAACAACAACAACAACAACACACCACACCACCATAACAACAACAACAACAACACATACACCACACCACCATAACAACAACAACAACAAAACACTTACACCACACCACCACTAACAACAACAACAACAACACATACACCACACACCACCACTAACAACAACAACAACAACGCCCGCCACACCACCACTAACAACAACAACAACAACACATTACGCCGCACCACCATAACAAACGAACCAATAATAACACATGCCCCCGCCACTAACAACAACCGACAACGCATGCACCACACCGCCACTAACAACAACAACAACAACACTTGCACCACCACCATAACAATTAATAACAAACAACACTTACACCACACCACCACTAACAACAACAATATACCACACCGCCACTAACAACAACAACCAACCTTGCCACACCACCATAACAGCAAACAACAACATACACCACACCACCACTAACAACAACAAACAATGCTTACGCCACACCACCGCTAACAACAAACAACCAACCTTGCACCACACCACCGCTAACAACAACAACAACCCACGCCGCACCCGCCACTAACCAACAACAACAACGCCGCCACACCACCGCTAACAACAACCAAACAACACACGCCACACCAGCACTAACAACAACAACAATACATGCCGCACCACCGCCTAACCAATAGTAACAAACGCCGCACCGCCACTAACAATAGCAACAATACACCGCCACCACTAACAAACAATAACCAAACACATGCGCCGCACCACCGCTAACAACAATAACCTTGCGCCGCCACACCACCACTAACAATAACAACAACATACACCACGCCACCACTAACAACAGCAACAACACTTACACCACACCACTAACAACAACAACAACAACATACACCACACCACCACTAACAACAACAACAACAACATACACCACCACCACCTAACAACAACAACAACACACATACACCACACCACCGCTAACAACAACAACAACAACATACACCACACCACCACCAACAACAACAACAACACATACACCACCACAATAACAACAACAACAACGCACACCACACCGCACTAACAACAACAACGCATACACCACGCCACCACTAACAAAACAACAACATACACCACGCCACCGCTAACAACAACAAACGACATATACCACCACCGCTAACAAGCAACAATGACAACACATACGCCGCACCGCCACTAAACAAGCAAACAATGACACATACCCGCCGCACCACCACCTAACAACCAACAAAACAACAACACATACACCACACCACCACTAAACAACAACAACAACAACATACACCACACCACCACTAACAAACAACAAACAACAAACACATACACCACACCACCGCCTAACAACAACAACAATAACACATGCACCACACCACCACTAACAACAACAACATACGCCACACCACCACTAACAACAACAACAACAACGCATACACCACACCACCACTAACAACAACAACAACTACACATACACCACACCACCACTAACAACAACAACAACAACATACACCACACCGCCACTAACAACAACAACACATACACCACACCACCACTAACAACAACAACACATACACCACACCACCACTAACAACAACAACAACAGCACGTACGCCGCGCCGCCGCTGAGCAATGACAAGCGCATGCCCGCACCGCCGCTAAACAATGACAAACACATTACGCCACGCCGCCGCTAACAACCAGACAATAGCCTTGCACCACACCGCCATAACAACCAACAACCAACATACACCACACCACCACTAACCAATAACAATAAACGCATGCCTCCACACCACCACTAACAGCAAACAACCAAGCACTTGCATACGCACCACCGCCTAACAACAACACATACACCACACCACCACTAACAACTAGCAACAACACTTGCCACACCACTAACAACAACAACAACATACGCCACACCACCATAACAACAAACAACAGCAACACACCACGCCACCACTAATGACAACATACACCACACCGCCACTAACAAACGACAACGCATGCACCACGCCACTAACAACAACAACAATGACAGCACGCCACGCACGCCGCTGAAAGGCAACCAGGCAGCCGCGCCGCGCCGCCACTTCAACAATGACAGGCAACACGCCACTGCCACTAACAATAACACATACGCACCGCCGCCTAGCAAGCAATGACACATGCCGCGCACCACCACTAACAACAAACAGCGTACACCACCACCGCTAACCAGCAATAACAACCAACACTTACGCCGCACCGCCACTAACAACAACAATGACATGCACCACACCACTAACAACAACAATAACCTTGCACCACACCACCACTAACAACAACAATTAAGCAACACACCACTTACCACTAAACAGCAACAACCAACGCGCACCGCACCACCACTAACAACAACAACAACACATACACCACCACCACTAACCAACAATAACCAACGCCGCCACACCATATAACAGTAAACAAACAACACATACGCCACACCACCACTAACAACAACAACAACATGCACCACTGCCACTAACAGCAACAACAATAACCCTTACACACCACACCACCATAACAACCAACAACAATGACATACACCACACCACCACTAACAACAACAACAACAACATACACCACCACCATAACAACAACAACAACAACACATACACACACCAACAACAACAACAGATTACACCACCACCACTAACAACAACAACAACAACACTTACACACCACCACTAACAACAACAACAACACACACACACCACCGCTAACAGCAACAACCAACATACGCCACCACCACTAACAACAACAACAACGCTTACACCACACCACCACTAACAACAAACAACAACAACACATGCACCCATCACCACAGAACAACCAACAACCAGCATACACCACACCACCACTAACAACAACAACAACAACCTTACACCACACCACCACTAACAACAACAACAACATACGCCACCACCACTAAACAGCAACCAACACATACACCACAGCGCCGCCTGACAACAATGACACATGCACGCCACGCCGCCGCCTAACAACAATGACAAACGCATACCGCACCGCCATAACAACAATAGCTTACATACACCGCCACCACTAACAACAACAACAACACTTACACCACACCACCACCTAACAATAAACAATAACATACACCGCACCTTCAACAAACAACAATAACCATACACCACACCACCACTAACAACAACAAACAACAACACTTACACCGCACCACCACTAACAACAACCAACCTTACACCACACACCACCTCCTAACAACAACAACAAACAACATACACCACACCACCACTAACAACAACAACAACATTACACCACCACCACTAACAACAAACAACCTTACACCGCACCACCGCCTAACAGCAACAACCAGCACGCCGCACCACCACTAACAACAACAACAGCAACACCACGCACCGCCGCTAACAGCAAACAAGCAACATGCCACTACCATATAAACAACAAACCAACAAGCATACCACACCACCACTATTAATAACAACCGCACACCACACCGCCGCTAACAACCAACAAACCAACATACACCACACCACCACTAACAACAACAACAACATACGCCACACACCACCATAACAACAAACAACAACCCCTTACACCACACCACCATAACAACAACAACCAACACATGCACCACACCACCACTAAACAACAACAACAACGCCACACCACACCACCTAACAAACAACAACAACAACACATACACCACACCACCGCTAACAACAACAATTACACCACGCTAACATACACCGCACCACCTAACAACAACATTAACACATGCACCACACCACCACTAACAACAACAACAGCAACACACCACCACCATAACAACAACAACAGTTACACCACCACTAAACGACAACAACCAACACACATGCCACACCACCACTAAAACGACAACAACCGCCCAGCACACCACCACTAACAACAACAACAACATACACCGCACCACCACTAACAACCAACAACCAACACATACACCACACCACCACTAACAACAACAATAACACGCCACACCATAATAACAACAACAACACATACACCACACCACACCACTAACAACAACAACAACCAACCTTACACCCTGCCTAACAACAACAACAACTAACAGTTACGCGCCACTAACAACAACAACAACAACACACACCACACCACCACTAACAAACAACAACATACACCACACCACCACTAAACAACAATAACCTTCACCGCACCTGCACTAATGACAAACCAATAGCATACACCCGCACCGCCACTAATAATAACAACCAACCAATACATGCGCCACGTCACCACAGACAACAACAACAACCGCACCACCACTAACAACAACAACAACAACAACACCACGCCACCGCTAAACAACAACAACATACGCCGCACCACCATAACAACAACAACAACACACACACACCACAGCACCACTAACAACAACCAACAACACATGCACCACACCACCACTAACAAAACAACAATAACACATACACCACACCACCACTAACAACAACAATAACACATACACCACACCACCACTAACAACAACAACAACCTTACACCACACCACCACTAACAACAACAACAACCAACATACGCCATACCACCGCTAACAACAATAACCTTACACCACACCACCACTAACAAACAACAACAACAACCTTGCACCACACCACCACCTAACAACAAACAATGACACATGCCGCATACCACTAACGACAACAACCAACATTACGCCGCACCGCCTAAACAACAAACAACAATAGCCGCACTTACCGCTAACAATGACAACCAAACACTTACGCCGCACCACTATTAGCAATAACAAACAACACATGCACCACGCCGCCACTAACAACAGCAACCAACGCATACGCCACACCACCACCTAACAACAACAACAACCTTACACCCACACCACCACTAACAACCAACAACAACAACATACACCCGCACCACCACTTCAACAACAACAACACAGCACCACACCACTTCAACAACAACAACCAACATACGCCACCACCACTATTAACAACCAACAACAAACACACGCCGCACCGCCGCTAACAACAACAACAACATACACCACACCACCACTAACAACAACAACAACAACACACACCGCCACTAACAACAACAACAACAACATACACACCGCACCACCACTAACAACAACAACACATACACCACACCACCACTAACAACGAATGACAATACATGCGCCGCGCCACCACTGAAAACAACAACAAACCAACACACAGTACACCACACCGCCGCCTAACAACAACAACAACACGCCACGCCACCGCTAACAACAACAACCAGCGCACCACGCCTGCACTAACAAACAACCAACCTTGCACCCACTGCACCACTAACAACAACAACAACCTTACACCGCACCGCCGCTAACAACAACAACAGCAACACACCGCACCACCACTAACAACAACAACATACCACACACCACCACTAACAACAACAACAACACACCACACCACCACCTAACAACAACAATAACCCATACACCACACCACCATAACAACAACAACCTTGCACCACACCACCGCCTAACAACAACAACAACATACGCCGCACCACTAACAACAACAATAACATGCACCACACTAACAACAAACGACAACATTGCCGCATACCACTAACAACAAACAACAATACACATACACCGCACCACCACTAACAACAACAATAACCTTGCACCGCACCACCGCCTAACAACCAAACAACAACTACATACACCACTACCACTAACAACCAACAACAACATACGCCGCACCACCACCTAACAACAACAACAATAACCTTAACACCGCACCACCACTAACAATAACAACAACAACACTTACACCACACCACCACTAACAACAACAACAACAACATACCACACCACCTTCAGCAACAACAACAACACATACGCCACCACCACCATAACAACAACAACAATTACACCACCACCACACTAACAACAACAACAACAACATACACACCACCACTAACAACAACAACACTTACACCACACCAGCACTAACAACAACAACAACATACACCACACCACCACTAACAACAACAACCTTACACCACCACCATAACAACAACAATAACCTTGCCACGTCTGCACAGACAACCAGCGACGGCACTATACACCACCACTAACAACAACAACAATAACCATACACCCACACCACCACTAACAACAACAACAACACATACACCCACCACTAACAACAAACAACAACACATTACACCACACCACCACTAACAACAACAACAACACTTACACCACACCACCACTAACAACAACAACAATACACATACTGCCACCACTAACAACAACAACAACAACACACATGCACCACACCACACCTAACAACAACAACAACACATTACACCACACCACCACTAACAACAACAACAACAACAACAACAACAACAATATATACACCATATCATCACAAAACAAGAACATTAATGACATTCATAACAAAGTTCGAGTTTTCATCATTATTCAACGACAATAAGAACAACAACACCACTATACACACACACGACAATAACACACAACAACAACAATAACACCAACAATAACACCAACAATTACACCAGCAATAACACCAACAATTACACCAGCACCACAACGACCACCACCACCACCACCACCACCACCAACATCAACACCACCATAGATATGACAATAACAGAAACAACAACAATACTCATTAAAATAAGATATGACACAACGATAACAACAACAACGCAACAACAACAACAACAACAACAACAACAAAAACACTCATCACACTGAAATTTAACAACAATTAAAACTCCACTGATGACATCAAAATATGACAACAACAACATCAACAATTCATAACACCTAGATACAACTGCAGCAACAACAACAGCAACAACAACAGCAGCATGACACTTAACAAAACCATATACATCAACAACAACAACACTCATATTTGACAATAATAGGAACAATAACATTATAACAACAACACAGTTTACATTTGATATCGACAACAACTAAAAACACTTATCACACCCAGATATGGCCGGCGATAACAACAACAACAACAACAAAAACAACAACGAAAACAATATTACTCACCCCACCAAAATATTTAACAGCGACAATATTCCTCACCATATCGAAAGGTTCAACAACAATTAAAACAAAAACATTATTCATTATAGCAAAGACAAACATGATTCAACAACAAAACAACAACAATAACAACAACATCACCCATCATACCAAAATATTCGATAACAGCAACAACAATAATAATAACAACAATAACAACAACAATAACAACAACAATAACAACAACAACAGCAACAACAACAACAACAACAACAACAACACCTGGTTAAGTGTTTTTGTTGCTTTTGTGCGTAATTGTATGTGCATTTACAGGTGTACGTGGTGGTATAATAAGAGCAACAGACATACACACACGTAGCAAACTGAAGTACTTATACATACATACATACACACACACACAAAAGCAACGGTGACGCACATAAACGTGTACACACATAAACAACAATGACTCGTGTACACAGATATACACCGGTAACATATATACACACAAATAAAGTTGACACATGTACACGTGTGCACATACATTAAAAACAGCGACACACACACACACACACATAAAGACAGGTGTGTGTACAGTACAACTCGCCACACTCACACAACCAAATACGTACACATTCACATACGTTTAAAACAGATACATTTATACATATATTCACACTCATACCCATGTACACACGCCCAAACACACGGACGTACACACGCCCAAACACACGGACGTACACACGCCCAAACACACGGACGTACACACAATGAAACATTATCAAGACACTTAAACACACTCACAGATATATACAGTATATAAGTACACGTATGGACACGTACACACATACCTACATAAACATACACACACAAACCTACATAAACATACACACACAAACAGTCACACGTACACACATACCTACATAAACATACACACACAAACAGTCACGTACACACATACCTACATAAACATACACACACAAACAGTCACACGTACACACATACCTACATAAACATACACACACAAACCTACATAAACATATACACACAAACAGTCACACGTACACACATACCTACATAAACATACACACACACAAACAGTCACACGTATACACATACCTACATAAACAGTCACACGTACAGATATCAATACTAACACACACCTTACACTTTCTCTAAACCTTGGACCCATTACTCATGTTTACAGAATGAGTTATGTCACGGATTTGCTTCCAGGTTTATGTTAAGCAGCGGTGCATCATGTTGACGCAGCGGTGCATCATGTTAACGCAGCGGTGCATCATGTTGACGCAGATATAAAGTGATCAACATACCTTTTTATGAGATCTTATCTGATTGGTGGAAAAAGATGAGTTTTTTTTTAATGTATATGTGTGTGTGTGTGTGTGTGTGTGTGTGTGTGTGTGTGTGTGTGTGTTATGGCCATTGATGATGAGAACATTTATCGTGTTGATGAACAAAATTTGTGTGTAGTATTAGTAAATGATGTACACAGACACATTTGTTGTAGCACACGCACAAACACACACACACACACACACTATATTCACATGGACACGACCACGACGAACACACCTGAGAGATGTTCCATAGGTGTGTTATACGTGTGTTCCGTAAGTGTGTGATACATGTGTTCCGTAAGTGTGTAATACATGTGTTCCGTAAGTGTGTGATACACGTGTTCCGTAGGTGTGTGATACATGTGTTCCGTAGTGGTGTGTAATACATGTGTTCCGTAGGTGTTATACATGAGTTCCGTAGGTGTGTGATACATGTGTTCCGTAGATGTGTAATCCATGTAATCCGTAGGTGTTAGACATGTGTTCCGTAGAGGTGTGTGCTACATATGTTCCGTAGGTGTTATACATGTGTTCCGTAGAGGTGTGTGCTACATATGTTCCGTAGGCGTTAGACATGTGTTCCGTAGAGGTGTGTGCTACATATGTTCCGTAGGTGTGTGATACATGTGTTCCGTAGGCGTTATACATGTGTTCCGTAGGTGTGTGATACATGTGTTCCGTAAGTGTGTAATACATGTGTTCCGTAGAGGTGTGTGCTACATATGTTCCTTAGGTTTGTGTAATACGTAACCCAAATAGGAGATAATAAACAAGAATATAATAATTGAAAGAACAGGGATGAGGAAGAGGAAATGAGAAGAAGGAGGAGGAGGAGAGGAGGGTGATGGAGTGTTAAGAGGACAGAAGAGGAAGAGTGAGCAAGAGGACTTAGGAAAGATAGAGGTCAAAGTTTACAAAGAAAATGGGATTCGGTGTTTTTTGTTTTTTTAAGGGAATCATAAGTTTGTGGGTGGTTTATATGGTGTACATATATATATATATATATATATATATATATATATATATATATATATATATATATATATATATATATATATATATATATATATATATATATATCTTGGTGTTCTATGCAGATCCTCTCTCTCTCTCTCTCTCTCTCTCTCTCTCTGATTCCAAAACTCAATATTGTTCAACAGACAACTGACTCTCAAGGTGTGGTAGGCAACAGACTCTTTAGGTGTGGTTAACAGGCAACAGACTATAAGGTGTGGTCAGCCTGGTAGCCCTGACTAAGGATATGGTCTACCCTGGCTCAAGAGACCATGCACCAAACGTCACTGGGGGGAAAAAAACGATTGGTATCCACAATTGACTCAAGATAAACAGTTATTATTATCAAGAACACGTATTTAAAAAAAAAGGTGTTTTGGTATTATAGGAAGTTATTTTTTTTTTTTTAGATAGGCCTATAGAGATTTCGAATAAAATACGTCTTGGCAACTATCAGATTTTTTCAGGGGAATATATAAACAATGGTAGATGAGGGCGATGGTCAGTGACAAGTCAGCTGTCAACGGGGACATATGCGTAAGGTTAATACGGTTTAATTCCTTTAAATAAATTATTGTTGTTTTCCATATGAGCTAGCCAGGGTTTTCTCCAATGACGTCACACTTCAACACCGAGAGGCTGATGAATAAATGTTTACAAAAATTACATCAAATGAATCTATTTTTTTTTTTTTTACAAGTTCTTTATCCATGTTATGTAAAGTATCAACAATAGCACTGTAAACACCACAGACTGGAGGTGACCTTAAAAGACAGTGTTGGCTCCTTGTTGATGTGACGTCATCTCTTACGCGTCCAATGAGACTACTAGAAAAAATAATGACGTAGGAATTTCGCTAAGACTGTACTGTAATTGAAGACGGCGTTCTGTCATCCCCGGTAAAAAGAGAAAGACGTACGTGTGTGTGTGTGTGTGTGTGTGTGTGTGTGTGTGTGTGTGTGTGTGAGAGAGAGAGAGAGAGAGAGAGAGAGAGAGAGAGAGAGAGAGAGATATATATCTTACTCCCGCCCCTCCTGACCCACGCGAGGGACTTTTTTTCAAGTGCACCTTAACCTAACCTAACCACCCTAACCTAACCTAACCTAACCTAACCTAACCTAACCACCCTAACCTAACCTAACCACCCTACCCTACCCTAACCTAACCTAACCTTACCTAACCTAACCTAACCACCCTAACGCTAACGATCTTAATACAGTCAATGACCAATTCCTGGACACCCTTAATAACGTCCTGCTCCTCTTTCGCTCTTGTGTGATGTCTAACGCAAATGTGGTGAGGGGAGTGTGGTGAAGGTTGTGTGGTGAGGGGCGTGGTGAGGGTTGTGTGGTGAGGGTTGTGTGGTGAGGGGAGTGTGGGTGAGGCCAGGGTGAGGGTTGTGGTGAGGGAAGTGTGGTGAGGGAAGTGTGGTGAGGGTTGTGTGGTGAGGGGAGTGTGGTGAGGGGTGTGGTGAGGGAAGTGTGGGGAGGGTTGTGTGGTGAGGGGAGGTGGTGAGGGGAGGTGGTGAAGGGTGGTGAAGGAGTGGTGAGGGGAGGCAAGAGGGGAGGTGGTGAGGGGAGTGGTGAAGGAGTGGAGGGAAGGTAGTGTGGTGAGGGGTGAGGGTAAGGGATGAAAGTGAGGGGAGGAGGGAGAGTGTGAGGGAGGTGGAGGGTGATGGGGGTGGGAGAGGAATGGGATGAAAATGAAGGAGACGAGTGAGGGAGGAGGGGTGAGGGAGGGGTGGAGACTAAGAAACATATATTGAGGGGAGACTATGGTGTGGGTGGAGGGGAATGTGACAAGGGGAAGAGAGGATGGGGGAGAGGGGGGAAGTGTGGTAAGGGGAATAGGGAGGAGGGAAAATAGGGAGTGAAGGAGGAGGGGAGTGTAGGAGGGAGAGGGAGTACTTGAGGGTGAAGCGGAACTCGTGTTTGTGGAGTGTTCCTTGTTAGTGGTGTGTTTGTGTGCACAGGCGCAAGTGTTTATATTATACACACACACACACACCCACCCATCCACACACCCCACCTATCCACACCTCACCTATCCACACACCCACCCATCCACACACTCACCCACACACGCACTCACCCACACACACACACTCACCAATCCACACACACTCACCTATCCACACACACACAGCCACACACACACACACACACACACACACCTATACACACATATTCACACGCCACACACTCACCCACACATTCAACTACACACACACACACACACACACACACACACCTATACACACACACACCTATACAGACACACACATCTATACACACACACACACACACACCTATACACACATACACAGCGTGTGGGGGCGGGTTATCAGGGACACCACCATCTCCTACATATATTTTCTTCAGTGGATTATGTGGCGAGATACCGACGGCCCCTCGGGAGGTGAGGAGCCACAGCCGCGCGCTCATTGGTCCAGCGTCTGGAGGCCACAGTTCTGAGTCGCTGGCTGATGGCCGACTCCCGCCCCATAAAATGCTTATATTCGTCCAGTATGGTGGAGCCTGCTGCGTAATTTCGACCATTTGTCGTTTGGTAATTTATCTGTGACGGGGTAGATGCATTGTTGGTGGGTAATTAATGTAAGGTGAAGCTGTGCGCAGCTGAAGGAGAGGCGGCGACGCAGCTGGCTGGGTGAGGAGGGGAGGGGAGGGGGGGGGGGCGCACCTGCGAGCCAGCTAGCTTCCTCCTCAGCTCAGCTTCCTCTTTGTTTCATCTCTCATCATCTCCCGCTCTCCCCGATGATGCTCCAGCCAGCGTCGTCGACCAGAAAGGCCAAGCCAGGCCAGGCTGGGCCAGGCCCGGGCCAGCCCACCAAGAGCGAAGTCATCTGAAACTCGATAACCTTAGATCAATATCTTAACGACAGCTCTCATTGGGCAAAGACAAAGGAGAGCCCGAAAATGGCGGGAAAGTGGAGTGGTGGAGGGTTGAGGCGGTCAACAGCCGGGGCCGCCATAACGCCTCACACTTATTTGTTTATCTTCGTTTATGTCCCCGGAGTGCACCTCTTGTTGCCGCCACTGACACCCTTAGTCTGGCCAAGTTATCTCAGACTGACATATTCCTTGGCTGACATATTCATCGCAGAATGACACAATCACTGTCATATTTATCCTTGGCTGACATACCCACCCTAGGTTGACACCATACAAGACAACATATTCATCCATATCAAGTCGTTAATTTACACATGATCACATTATTCAGTGAGTCACTCTCTTATATGACTTGAGGACGAATGTTGTCTGTATAAACGTCAGGCGCAGAAATATGTCTCTAGGCCCCTACACAGCTCAGCGAGGCAGCAACAGCAACAACGGTTCCTGTATTTTTAACATTTTGTATAGTAAGTTATCCCCAACTGCAGATGTGAGAACTTCTCCAACTGGCACGAGGTTGATGGCCAAAATGATGTCGAATTTGCGCTGAGATTCCACCGTGGCCAGATGCGTTATCTCACCGGGAGTGAGTGAGAGGGAGAAGATAAATGTTACGAATCTCTGAGACTCAAGTCCCAGCCGCCAGGATCGCAACATAAATACATTTTCGAAAGCAAACAGAAGAGGCCAATAGCGTGAGGAGGCCGGCGTCAGCTGCGTGGCGGGACCAGGCCAACCCGGCACCGCCAAAAACCCGATGCAATTTCAAAAGCAAACACACCCTAATTTAAACAATCCCGCCTGAATGGCGTTTAGTATTCAAATCACCCTCCTGAGGGCACCAAGAATAACAGGCAGGGCCCCGAGACGCCCCCCACCGAAAGAAGAGCTCTCAATAGTTCCTCAATGGACGACGTCGAATATCATATCGACGTTCTTGGGCGAGGGTATTTAGCGAGGAGGAAGGGGGAGGTGTACAGTACGCCGACAGGCGGTGTTTTGCTCCATCAGTTTTTTTCACTTTTTGAGTTGAGTAGATGTCGCCTGCTGAGGGAGGAACGTTTGATGTTTGATAAATGTTGGAAGAGGAGGAGAGATCGTCGATGGAACGGGTTTGTTTTGATGGCGAGGTCATATAGGAAGGTTGTTATAGTGACTTTGTGTTGCTACTATATAGTGTGGGAGATATACTGAACCGCGCCAGATATAGTCAGCAGATGCTGAAGTGTCAGCAGCGAGAGTTAGTCAGAGGATGTTGATGTTAAGTAAACACGTGTGTTGTAGAATATGTACCTACATTGTGCTCAGTTTATCTTCTTGTTCCTTTTACATCTTAACTCGTATTTCTTTCTCTTCTTTCTCCTCTGTGTATCATTTTTTTCCTTATTCGTGGACTTTAAAATAATCTTCTCTTCGTCTTTATGTTTTCTCTCTCTCTCTCTCTCTCTCTCTCTCTCTCTCTCTCTCTCTCTCTCTCTCTCTCTCTCTCAACACCATAAGTCTATCGACATTCACGTGTTGATACTCCAGGCTGGTCACAATTAAGAGATCAAAGGTGTTCCCCACCACTAATCGTCACCAATCAATGCTGCACTACGCACAAATCACAGCCCTCCCCCCTTCCCTCCTTCCTTCCCCTTCCTCCTTCCTTCCTCTCCCCTACCCTCCTCCCTCTCTCTCCGATTGGCTTGTAATTCGCGTCTCCAAGCACTGACGAGGGACTGTCAGAACTCACGCCATACAACAATTTCTTGAAGGAGTGTTGTGGCGGGCACGGAAGGAGGACTGAAGGAACAATAACTCACACGGTCGATTTTCTAACTGCCAGATTTAGAGAGTTTAACCCTTAGAGAGTATACCCGTGGGATAACATGGTCTTGCCCCTAATGGGTAGGTCTCGCACGCACCTTACTGAATCCGTTCGTTGTCTGACGCATTTGTGTAGGTGTGTGTGTGTGTGTGTAGGTGTGTATGTGTGTGTGTGTGCGTGTGTGTGTGTGTGTGTGTGACTGACATGTTCGTTAGGTCAGAGTTTTGTTAATTACAGCCACAGACTTTAATCACCTCACAGACAGCCTCAGTGAGTCTGTAGGTCAACGCATAGACCATTAACAGGATTGATGCTCTGCTGTGGAGGACGAAGCAGTTTCTTCCTCTTTCTTATTTCTTTAACTTGATATTTATTTTCCCGTGTGTGTGTGTGTGTGTGTGTGTGTGTGTTTTACTACCCCCTGTACGTTCGTGATCACATACAGTACATATAACTACACACACACACACACACACACACACACACACATTAAAGAATAAGTTGTTCAATATTTACGTCTCAACACCCGACTTTGATGTCTTTGTGTTATATGTTCTTCAAGGTGTTATTGTTATGGTACCGGTATGTTCTTCAAGGTGTTATTGTATTATACATAATATTGTAAGGTCACACAGTTTGTTCTCCAATACTGACAAACTGAACTGACACAAATATGTAACCAAACATTATTATTATTATTATTATTATTATTATTATTATTATTATTATTATTATTATTATTATTATTATTATTATTATTATTATTATTATTATTATTATTATTATTATTATTGTTATTGTTATTATTATTATTATTATTATTATTATTATTATTATTATTATTATTATTATTATTATTATTATTATTATTATTATTATTATTACAATACGTCTTTTAAACCAGATAACATTACTTACAATAATTAAAACACGTGATTGAGATAAGGGCCAAAGAAAAATATCAGATTCAAGACTTAAAAGAAACAAAATTCACCTCTATAACACAGGTATTTAAGGTTTATTTTGGCTCATTATTTGACTAATGAGGAACTGGGTTTGGAGGGGTGAGGGTTGGAGGGGGGGGAGGGAGGAGGGAGGGCGTAGCGACCTTAGCATATGCAGATGACTGTGTTGACATCTCACGCCCTGAATGATAAGTGCTTTGATAACGGCGAGGGAGGGAGGGAGGGAAGGAGGGAGAGGTAGAGAGAAGAAGGGAAAGAGAAGGGAGGGAGGGGGACGTTTGGAGAGGATGGGCCTGGAGAGAGAATGTGAGTGAGATGTGTGTGGAAGGGGGTAATTTGTGAGAGAGAGAGAGAGAGAGAGAGACCGTGTTGGAAGAGAGAAGGTGAGGGTTGTGTTGGAGAAAGGACCGAGAAGATTGTGTTGGAGAAAGTGGATGAGGGAGAAAGTAACAGAAGTAATTAGACAATAGACAACAGGTGTGTTAATGGTGTATAGCTCAGTGGTAGTGTTTCTCAGCCTCCACCCCTGTAGTAGTGTTTCTCACCCTCCACCCCAGCAGTTGTGTTTCTCACCTTCCACCCCAGCAGTAGTGTTTCTCACCCTCCACCCCAGCAGTAGTGTTCTCACCTTCCACCCCAGCAGTCCACCCCAGCAGTGTTTCTCAGCCTCCACCCCAGCAGTAGTGTTTCAGCCTCCACCCCAGCAGTAATGTTTCTCACCCTCCACCCCAGCAATAGTGTTTCTCACCCTCCACCCCAGCAGTAGTGTTTCTCACCTCCACCCCAGCAGTAGTGCTCACCCTCCAACCCAGCAGTAGTGTTTCTCAGCCTCCACCCCAGCAGTAGTGTTTCTCACCCTCCACCCCAGCAGTAATGTTTCTCACCCTCCACCCCAGCAGTGGTGTTTCACCTCCACCCCAGCAGTAGTGTTTCTCACCCTCCACCACAGCAGTAGTGTTTCTCACCCTCCACCCCAGCAGTAGTGTTTCTCACCCTCCACCCCAGCAGTAGTGTTTCTCAGCCTCCACCCCAGCAGTAGTGTTTCTCACCCTCCAACCCAGCAGTAATGTTTCTCACTCCCTCTGACGTCATAAGAGATGGAGAAACACCACTAAAGACTCACAGGAAAGAGTGTAATAAGAACACCAAACATAATAACACAAATGACGATATTATAAGGTGTGTTGTCCCTCCCTGGCCGCTGTTGTCTGTAGTCTGTTCCCCGTCTTTTATGTACTGTAGACCAGAGACCAGAACTTTACTCTGTAGCCAAGATGACTGACGCATTATGTAGTGTCAGTATTGTTCACGGGGTTTATAACCAAACTTTCAAAGCTATGAAACCTAACGTCGTCAGCTTTATTACTCGTTGCTAAACATTGGTGTGTGTGTGTGTGTGTGTGTGTCTCGTTGCTAATACTCTCATCAAGATTCCTTTTCTCCTCGTTTAGTTTATTTCCGGTGAACATTCTCTACATTGTGAATTAAAGCTGGATTTATCATTGTTCATTTATCTGTTGTACATTGTTATTCATCTTTCATTTCTCTGGTTATCATGTTGTCTTGTTTCATCCACATACACTGATGCTCGCCCTCTGGTCTGTCTCCTTCCCCCATAAGTCTGTATCACCAGCGAGTCTTGAGATTAATAAGGTCACACTGATGTCTAAATAATTGATTTTGATTTTGAAGAGACTGGGAGCAATGACCGACCTTGATGATGTTACAAAAGGTACGAATATTACTATGTTTTGATAACTATGGTCTTTCAGTTTTTATTCTAGTTAAATCCAATCACTAGTCATCAACAATTGAAGACTAAGAGAGGCAGTTAGTGATACCCTCAGTGTACAGTACATCTTTCCCCCCCTCCGTACCATACCATGAAGACAATGTGAATAGAAACATAAATACTAAATCATTTGTTAACTCGTGTGTACTAATTTCTGCAACCTTGATCTGAACTCATATCCTCCCGCGTCTACAGGAGGTACGTCACTTGTTACACACACTCAGACACACACACTCAGACACACACACACACACACACACACACACACACACACACACACACACACACACACACAGACACACACAGACACACACACAGACACACACTCACACACACACACACACACACACACTCAGACACACACACACTCAGACACACACACACACACACACTCAGACACACACACACAGACACACACACACACACACACACACACACACACACACACACACACACAGACACACACACACACACACACACACACACACACACACACACACACACACACACACACACACAGACACACACACACACACACACACACACACACACACACACACACACAGACACACACACACACACACACACACACACACACACACACACACACACACACACACACACACACACACACACATATGGACACTTCCTCTTTTACTTCTGCTTGCTGGTGTCTCTTGGGAGTTCGGGAGTCGTGCAGGTGTAGGGACGTGCCACCAGACCCCAGGCACCATAATGACACATATAACAGTATCTTATGTGGTATTTATGGAAACATTTTTGTAACTCAGGATACAGTACACCCAAGGTTACAGTACTGTGAGTCTCAGTAACAGTAGAGTCGTAGATGAATTTGTTACTGAGGATCGTGTATTGTGATATTGTTATTGACAGTCCTTGTGTTGTTAGTTGACTGGTGTATATGTTAGACTTAAGGGATCATATTTCAAGGTATGTTTTCTATAACCTAACCTAACCCAACCTAACGTAACCCAACCTAACGTAACCTAACCTAACGTAACCTAACCTAACCTAACGTAACGTAACGTAACGTAACCTAACCTAACCTAACCTAACCTAACCCAACCCAACCTAACCTCCACTAAATCAGTTACTGTGTTTTCTGTCGATTTATAATATTTCTATCTTCAGGAAACATTATTTGACATTTTCCTTCTTTTGATAATTTCTTTTAATAACTTCAGTATTACCATATTATTTATTTTAAGTCAGTGTTGCTGTTTTTGTTTTGTTCTTCAAGTCATGAGTCAGTTTCACATAATATGAATCTCACGTGTTCAGTACTCAGAAGGAAGTTGTGTGACCATTACGTTGCGAAGAGTTAATATAATCTTCTTTGTAATTTCCACGTGTTTTTCATCATTGTTGTGAGTCAGTTTACCAGTGTGGGTCCGTCTCTATACTTACTCTGACTGAAGAACTTATCATCTGTTAAATCAATCAGTCCACTTTTTTCTTGATCACGTAAAATAAAGTTTGTCAATTAACGTTAAGATTATTAAAGTTTATTGTGATTTATATATTTTTAATTTCCTCATTAAAAAATAATAAAACTCCCCTAATTTTATAAAGTAGTTTGAACACAAATCAAGAATATATCCATCTGTTTATAATTACTATCAATGTAAACACTCGAACGCGTCTTTGTCTTCTGTTTATTTACCGTAACAACATTGTCTAGTGCCACGTACGAGATATTTACTATACACGATATATCCAGATTTTATTTATTCTGACAAGTGATTGAATTATCTTACGTGTTTATCTATGTCTTAGTTAATGGTTATGACGTCATATTTGAGGTGATTTACAGACTCAGTCGAGGAGTTGCACGTGGCGTCATACTGGGGGCCCCGGGGGTATCTGGGGGCCCCGGGGGTATCTGGGGGTATCTGGGTATATCTGGGTACATCTGGGTATATCTGGGTATATCTGGGTATATCTGGGTATATCTGGGTATATCTGGGAATATCTGGGTATCTGGGTACATCTGGGTACTCAATGATGGCGAATTTTATGAAACTTAACTGATGAAAGTGATCGCTGATGAGTTGGTGTGTTGGATATACTTCACTGATTCTGAATTAGTCAGCCCGAGGAGTCAGGTCAGATAGAGATCATAAGAACATAAGAATGGAGGAAACTGCAGCGGGCCTATTGGTTCATACTGGGCAGTCCCATTTACACCCAATCCCTATCGCTCATATATCCATCCAACCTATGTTTGAAGCTATCCAGTGTATTCGAGTTAATGATGATGTTTGGTAACTTGTTCCACTCGTCCACTACTCTATTTCCAAACCGATATTACCTATCTCGTGCCTAAATATAAATTTGTCTAATTTAAAACCATTATTACGAGTTCGCTCCTGGTTGGATAGTTTAAGTACCTTTGTTATATCACCTTTGTTTAGCTCTGACTTCCATTTACACACCTCGATCATATCGCCCCTCACTCTACGTCTCTCGAGGGAGTGCAAATTAAGATGCTTTAATCTGTCTCTGTACTCAAGGTTCCTAATGCCCGGGATTAGTCTTGTCATTCTCCTCTGAATTCTTTCCAGAGATTCTATATCCATTCTGTAGTACGGTGACCAGAACTGAACTGCGTAATACAAGTGAGGTCTCACAAGCGCAAGATATAGTTTTAGGATAACCTCGCTAGTCTTGTAACTAACACTCCTTTGTATGAACCCAAGTACTTTGTTAGTTTTGTTTCGAACAAATACACATTGTTGACTTGGTTTATGATTCCTACTTACCATTACTCCTAAATCTTACTCACAGTAGGATTTCTCTACAACAACGTTGTTCATCTGGTATCTGGTTTCTCTGTTTACATCTCCTAGACTAAGTACTTTATATTTGCCCACATTAAATTCCATCTGCCATTTTTCAGACCATTCGAAATTTTTTTTTAGATCTCCCTGTAGTTTTGCGGAGTCCTCGTCAGATTTAATTACACGTCCTATTTTATTGTCATCAGCAAATTTACTTATGTTGCTGTCTACGCCTATATCTATGTCGTGTATGTATATAATAAATAGTAATGGTCCAAGTACTGAGCCTTGGGGTACTCCACTAGTGACGTTACCCCAATCAGATATAGTGCCGTTAATGCTTACAAGCTGTTTCCTGTCCTGTAATCACGCCCTAATCCATTTTAGAATACCTCCTCCAATGCCATGAGCCTCCACTTTTCGTAATAATCTTTCGTGGGGGACTCTGTCGAAGGCTTTGCTAAAGTCGAGGTATACCACATCATAATCGTGCCCGTCGTCCACTGATTCGAAAACAGCTGAAAAGAATGTTAACAGATAAGTCAGACATGAACGCCCATGTTTGGAATCATCGATGAACTTGTGCTTCTCCAGGTGATTTCGAATAGAGTTTGAAATTATTGCTTCCAGCAATTTGCCTACAATTGATGTTAAACTGATTGGATGGTAGTTAGAGGATAATGATCTATCTCCCTTCTTGAAAATCGGTATTACATTCGCTATCCTCCAGGATTCTGGTACTACACCCGTTTTTAATGACAACTTTGCTAAGGGCATACGAATCTCTTCCCTACATTCCATTTAATACTCTGGCAAATATATCATCGGGACCTGGTGACTTATTAGGTTTTAGCTTGTCTATTTACTTACTAACATCGTTACTAGTCACTACTAACTCGTTTAATCTATTTTCTTCACTATCTCTGTGTATAGTCGGTGCCTCGGGTATCACGTTTAAATTTTCGGTGGTGAAAACTATTGAAAAATATCAGTTCAGATTATTGCTCATTTCTCCGTCGTTGGTATGACCCGCTATAATAACAACGGCGGGGCGGTCTCTTGTTTATACTCGTAACAGTTATACCGAAGGCTTTATGTTATGTGGTAGAACATCACACTCGACCTGAAGAACACGATGATGAAAACACTGTACACAACACACCAGCAGCGGCGAGGAGCTGACTGTAACGCCATGTCGGTCACGGCCTGCCAACCCTCACCTGAATTCTCAAAAGTTCGGGCGTTGTTTTTCCCCATAAAAACAATCATAAAAAAAACCCTCTAATATACATAATTAAGCTATAATATCAAGATGGTAAACGATATTATGTTAAAACAGCCTTGAGTCGCTACCACCACTGTCTTGTTCCCACTTATATTGATGTTTTAGACTCAAGACCCTGAATCATACAAGCAACC
Source organism: Homarus americanus (assembly GCF_018991925.1). NCBI lineage: Eukaryota > Metazoa > Arthropoda > Malacostraca > Decapoda > Nephropidae > Homarus > Homarus americanus. The sequence goes on along the minus strand of NW_024711292.1, from coordinate 1,942,108 downwards.
GGAGGTAGTGTTGTGTTATGATCACTGTAGAGGAAAGAGTCAGTTTAATATTCACGTACAGAGAGCCAGATGCCACTTACAGATTTAATTGACAAGACTCAGATCCAAGAACCATTGAAGAATTAATTAATACCGAGATAGTGGGTGGCCTCCGTTGGCACCGTAATATGACGTCACCGTATCCACACACACACACACACACACACACACACAGTTGCTATATTACGGTCTCTATGACTAAGTACCTGACCTCCTTCCCTGACGTGACCTCGACCTGACCTAACCTTATACTCTGCCTCTCACCTCTCTCATCGGTGACCCTATCTCACCTGACCTTAACTCTTACCTGATTTGAAACGTTCTTCATGTAATCGCTAATTATTCTCCCAACACTCCCGCCGCGCCATGCAAAACATCTCTCACTGTACTACACGTCTCTCAGGCCTTTAGAGAAACATCATATCCTCATCCTGACACTATTGCTTGATCCTCATCCTCATCCTGACACTATTACTGTTACTGAACCACATCATTCTACCGACACTGGACGTATTAACATTCTACTGAAGATCATATACCACACATAGTTAACATTCTCTCATTCCTCTTAAACATCCCTACATCAATGTTGTTTATCTGTTTGTACCGCTAACCTTCTGCCTCTTGGTATAACATTGATGTTTATGTTACCATATAAATGTTTAATGGGGGGAATATACTGTGTTATCTTATTCAATATATCAACAATTAATTACTTCCTGGTTCTGGTATCATAGCCTTCTGTACATGACATTCTGTAAGTCTTCCTCCTCCTCGTTCTTCTTCTTCTCCTTCCTCTTCTCTTCCTCCTCCTCCTTCTCGTTCGCTTTTAACTTTAAAATTTTCTTCTTTTAATAATCTAGTTCAGGTGTGTGTTCAGTATACACCTCTCAATAACGAACTTTCCGGTAATGTAATGAATACAATAAAACCTCTCAATAACGCACTTCTCATGACTGGATATTCTCATTCACAGAAAACCTCCTAATATCGGACAGGGTTTACAAGAATTAGTCTGGTATTGGGAGGGTTTACTGTATCTTCCGGCTGGTGGTGCTGACAGCGCTAACTAATTGGTCGGTAATCAGTAAGTATATGATAGAGCGGCCAATCATATCTGCGTTCTTTACTTTTTCATCAAATTTGCAAGAGTCGCGCGGTGTTCATTATCAGAGTGAACAAGTTCCTAAAAGCTGGAAAACTGAGAAAAAAAACATATTTCTATTAGAGCTGAAGGTATACAAGGAAGTGTGAATAATGTAGAATAAACTGAACAGGTAAACAAGACACTGTTACTATATCAGGCTAGGTATTACCACGGCGACTCAAGAGGTATATTCCAATGGTGTGGGTCGCGCTGCCTACCACATCCACCGCTGATTTATAAAAAGAAATGATATCTTGTCTCACCTGTGTCTTAATCAGTGTAGGTTGATGATAAACTTACCTGTAGTTGTGTATGTGTTGGTGTATCAGTTTATCCTTCATCTTATCGAGAATAGAGTTAAAGGTTGAGAGTTACTAGTTGAATTAATTATCCAACACTGATGTGATATTTGTTTCAACGTCGTGAGTTTGATGTATTATTTTACAGTCTTTTCAACTTCTTACTGTCATCAACTCAACAGCTTTAAAATACCTTCATTATCTACGTCTTTAACCCACATAGAAACAGGTGCTTACATAACACTATACAATTTTGTTATAATTTTCGTGTAAGTTAGAAATTTTGCGTTGATTTACGTAACGTTATGTAAACATGATATATACAACGGTAATTACACTCCATGCATAATAAGATACCGACACATGTAATTACTCGTAATGTATGTATCAACAGTATATACATGTATCATAGTCAGATTCATAGATTTCTTGTGATGATTTTAATATTACTGGAACTATAGTCAGGTCATTGCTATGCACGTCACTCTTACCAAAACACTGTATTCAAATCAGTAGTTGTATCTCTCCACTATATTGTTCTCGCCGCTGTCGTCTCCTTCTCGATGCTTCAAGCTATAGCGGCCGTCACCACACCACACCACACCACACCACCACCGTCTCACCTTTTCTGCAATAACTCACAATAGTATTTGACCGTAATATCTTAACCACACATCGGGGTAAAATAAAGTGAAAATTAAGTTAACATTACAGGATAGAATCTAAGTTGTTGTTTGGAAATGAAAGTTGTTGGTTAGATTGTGAGTTGTGGTTGTAGAAGTATTTATCTATATCTTAGCGTTGATAAAATGTCGTATTTCGTAGTTCTTGTATCAACGCCGTTCATTCCTTGTATTAACGTGTGTGGGAGGGTGTGAGGGAGGGATAAGGTATGGGAGGAGGTGTAGGGTATTGGGGAGTGTGGGTAGGGAGTGGGGGTGTGTGTGGGGAGTGTGGGTAGGGTATGGGGGGGGAGGGGTAGGGTCTTAGGAAGTGTGGGTAGGGTATGGAGGAGAGTTGGGGAGTGTGGGTAGAGAGTGGGGGGTATGTGATGGGTGGGAGGGTGGGGGATGTGGGGGGAAATGGGAGCTGTGGGGAGGAGTGGTTGGGGGGGGGGGAGTGAGGCTCTTCAAGAAAGTGGTAATTGGAGAAGATAACTTTTCACCCTCTTCCATATGAAACAATTCAGTGGGTGGAAGACACTGCCGATGAGGCGAGGAAGAAATTAGAAACTTTTTAATGAGCTCGGAAGCTTCATAAGGTGATTCGAATGCTGAGAAAACTTCAGCAGAGGAGAGAAAACTTTAATTACCTACCCAGGGAGAGTTACCACCGACGGGGGTAGTGGTAGTGGGGTGTACTGAGTTGGTGAGAATGTGAAAGAGATAAACAAGGAAATAGATAGATAGATAAGTTGAGAGAGAGAGAGAGAGATCAAAACATATAGGAAGAGATAAATGAATAGACACAGATAACCGAAAAAAGCGAATCAAAGGGATAGATAGAGCGAGAGACAGATAGAGAGAGAAAAACGGATAAGAAGACACAGAAACACCTTCAAACAATCCCAAATAAGGTGATTCAAGTACCTAGAACACAAGAGAGACACAAATAGTCGTTCTCTCTCTCGTAACACTTCAGCCGGGTTACTGATCGGTCGTTTAGTACACCACGACCCGATGACGACAACTCTTACTCGTCGTGAACCTCTGTCGGGGAGTACATGGTGTTGAGGCCCGAGGGAGGGAAGATCATGTTGAGGATGAAAAATATACAATTAAATTAAAAGATGACTATTGTTACGACCGTGTCGTATTTTTCTATTTTTTTTATAAATAACATGCTTCCATGTTGCTCCATATTATTCCTGTAATGATGTGTTATATTTACTATTATATAATCTAGTCACCTTACCCTGTGCTGTTAAGGTTTTAACTGTTATTATTTGTTCAAGCCCATCTTATTTCTTCATTTAGTATTGTAACAAGCATTCTTTGTTCTCTAACGACCATCTACATCGTTAAACGACCCACCGGCGGGTCGCACAGGCGGGAAAAGGCCATATATATAGTAGTCCACCAACTGACGGAAGGTAGTTCAGTCCTCTTGTCATACAGTTCACATCCTTTGAGTGACACTCGTCACCTGTTACTTGTACTTAATTTATTTGTGTTGTTCCTGTCGCCACCAATGTGGTATATCTATGTGAGTACCTATTTATGTCTCTATTTATGTCCATCAGTATTTGCTTAGTTACATTTAAGTAATTCAGTGTTGTTTCGCGTTAGTTAATTTCAGTGTTAGTTTTATATGTTTATGCAGTGTTAACGTAATCCAATGCTTTATTTTTATTCTTTTGATGTTTCGATGTTTAGTATCATTTGTGTCTTAAAAGTTTCGATGGTGAATCAATTTGTTGTGACAGCCTACGAGGCTCTTTATTGTGTTAATATTTAATTAATTAAATTCTTAAAGGTTTACTTTATTTATTTTTATTCCCTTTTAATTTACTTCACTTTTTTTGTTTGGTTACGCCTAGAACCTGGATATTTAAGTAAATTAAGAGACGGCGTAACACTATTCAGGGAGAAGGAGAGTGAAGTTAAGTTATTCCTTTTTTGAAGTTTAAGTAGGAAATGGTTGATGGTTTAACCCCTTGAGGATAATGGTGATGGTTTAACTCCTTGAGGATAATGACATAATATTTTAAGGATGATGGTTTAACCCTGTAGGATAATGATATATTATTCTAAGGATGATAGTTTAACCCTTTGAGGATAATGATATAATATTTTAAGGCTGATGGATTAATTTCTCGAGGATGATGGTTTAACGTGACGATGGCTTAGACCCCTTAGAAATCATAGCTCAGGGAAGTTGATATTAAAAAAAAAAATTACCCTGAAAATCTATATAAAGAGCTACACAAATTTCATCTACACTGAAGACCGGAGTTTACTGTTTCGAAGATGAAGTCAAAGAAAAAAGTGTCCAAAAGGCTATAAGGTGAATTGATATTACGGTCTCCTGCTTTGAAGGTGAAAACAATAACTCTATAATATTCCTGGCTAATGGGAGTCAACATCAACCATTTCATGTTTCCAAATTCTACAGACATTTACCAGGGTTCGTGGCTATAGGGAGTGATGTCAACTTTTCCCGTAATTTGAAGATGTGAAAAGATTATTATTGTGTATTTCATAAGACTGTAACGAAGACGGTGATATTTCAGAGTTTCTAGATTACAAGTTACAGAATCTAATACGTTGATGCCTTGAGACACTGAGTATTGTATTTCCTTACTATAAAGATTCACATGGATGTTTCATTATTTTATGTCCTAAGAGAATGAAGACTTACTATCGACCTCCTGTGTGACTCACCTGTGGAGGCCAACAACCTCAGAGGTAGAATAGATGAGAGAGAGAGAGATAACACTGAGAGACACAAGGACCCGAGCCTCCAGGTAGAGAGAGAGAGAGAGCCGAGGGTGCCTGCAGTAACTTATCAGAAAATTTCCCCAATGACAATTTTACATAGAATCTTTAGAGCCTTATACAATCATTGTTTGTTGGTGAGGGTAGTGGGGGTGGAGCGTGGCCGAAGTCTTAGAACTGTCCTGGCTTTTAACACCGACAGATACTTTTTGTTCGTATATTTTCATTCACAAAGAAATTTAGTCAGCAGACATCATTTTGATTCATCTTTCCATAAAAAAGATCAACACCTTTTGAGTAATTTTTTTAGGGGTCCATCATCTCTTTTGGCTGCCCAGGAGTTGTTCACTGAGGGCCCACAGGTTTGTCAAATTAGTCATAAAAACGGTCTTTACACAACGAGGGAAAAAAGTAGTCTCCTCTTTTAATTACAAGTTTAATTTCTGGGGCTTCGTATTGAAAATGGCCAATGGTCAAATATATATGATTTTATCACCTGGTTAAAAATGCATATGACGTACTCTGGCAGTGATCACGTATTTATCATTGTTGTGGTGGTGAGAGATTCTTCAACCTGTTGCCTACCACCTCCCTCCTCCCCCCCGCCCCACTATTATTTTATCATTCCTAACCAATTGTTATTTTCTTATCATTTTATTATTGTTTAATTTGCTTCTCAATTGAATATTTTCCATTGGTGACAAAAATGGGAGAGTCATTGCTTGAACTTAATTCTTTGTTGTTTGCAGGTTCATCATCACAAGAATTGTTTGACTCGTTTTATGGTAGTTTTCAAAGTTTAGACAATATATTGTTTTCTAAGCGTTATGTACTTTTACCATCGTGTGAGTGGACCCCCACCCCCAAAAAATAACTTCAATTCTTCTGTCAGTTTTTCTAATCTTACTTTCATCTCTCTGACTTCATTTCTGACTGTCAAATTACTGTCACTCTCAAATCTGCCTTTGAACTTAAGTTTTGCTTCCTTTGACTTTTGACTTTTGACATAGAATTTAATCCCGCATTTGATTTTGATTTACAAATGGCGTTTGACTCTGTCTGTTACTAGGATTCTGACGAGTATCTTAGTTGTACTGTATAGCTGACCACCTCTGACTCGGTGTATGTTTACTGTCATTCCACATCTGACGTCTTGTGAAACTTCAGTCTTCAGCCTTAAGCAACCCCTAAGATGGGAGTTTCAACCTTAAATTACTCCGAAGATGGAAGTTTCATCCACCGACAACCGCCAAGATGGAACTTTCTTCTACCGACAACCTCCAAGAAGGAACTTTCATCCACTGACAACCTCCAAGAAGGAACCTTCATCCACCAACAACCTCCAAGATGGAACTTTCATCCACCGACAACTTCCAAGATGAAACTTTCATCCACCGACAACCTCCAAGAAGGAGCTTTCACCACCAAGAACCTCCAAGAAGGAACTTTCATCCACCAAGAACCTCCAAGAAGGAACTTTCATCCACCAAGAACCTCCAAGAAGGAACTTTCATCCACCGACAACCTCCAAGATGGAACTTTCATCCACCAAGAACCTCCAAGAAGGAACTTTCATCCACCGACAACCTCCAAGATGGAACTTTCATCCATCAAGAACCTCCAAGAAGGAACTTTCACCACCAAGAACCTCCAAGAAGGAACTTTCATCCACTAACAACCTCCAAGATGGAACTTTCATCCACCAACAACCTCCAAGAAGGAACTTTCATCCCCCAACAACCTCCAAGATGGAACTTTCATCCACCAACAACCTCCAAGAAGGAACTTTGAAAATGACGTCTAAAATATATATTGTATTATATTTTCTATACCCACTTGAGACTTCTATGTTGATCCATGGGAAAATATTATCATAAAAGGAAAAGAAAAAAAGGTATTTCTTACTAATTTACGTCGTTAATGGTCGTTATTGGTCGTTAATGGTCGTTAATGGTCGTTAATGGTCGTTAAGGGTCGTTAATGAACAAATCTATTCTAAATACATTCTTATTTTGTTCTATTTTGTTATCTTAATAAATTTACGTCGTTAATGAACATCAATAAGTGTAAACAACGAGATGAACAAAGACTTTCTTGTAAATAAATGACCCTTTTGCTGCTGCTCCCTGAAACGTCATTATCAGTCAAGTCAGTCTTACCTGGTAGTGCTTATCCTTGCTTTTGTGAACACTGAACACTGACAGTCTTAGGAATAAATGGAATTTTTTTATTTCTTATGACTTATGGGTAAATAGGGTTCTTTTCTTATGATTAATGGGTAAATTGGTTTCTTCTCTTATAATTAATGGGTTTTCTATCATATAAATAGGTCTCTAACCTCATGAATAAGTTTTTCTCTAATAAGTAAATAATTTCTTTTCTTATAAATGGGTCTCTAATCTTACAAATGGGTTTCCAATTTCACAAATGAGGTTTTCTCTTACATAAAAATGGGTTTTCTTTCCTTATTGATGGTGTCTGTCTGCCATGTGATTCTTCATAAATATTTCCCTCATAAATTAATGGGTTTTCTCCTCATAAATCCCATTGGTTTATCTGTTGTAAATCAAATAAATTCCTTCCTCATAAATTAAATAGTTTTTCCTCATAAATCAATGTGTATGTCGCCTCATAAATTAATGGGTATGTTGCCTCTTAAACTAATTGGTGTGTCGCCTCATAAACTAATGGGCGTGTTGCCTCATAAACTAATTGGTGTGTCGCCTCATAAACTAATGGGTATGTCGCCTCATAAATTAATGGGTGTGTTGGCGTGCGTGGCGTGTGTGGTGTTGTAGATTATGGAGGCGAGATGACGAAGACAGATCCGCCTCCCCTTCACCACTTGGCAATCGATGAAGAAACAAAGGGAAGTTCCCCCTTCTACCCCTTCCTCTCCAGGCCCTGAGCGAGGGGAGAGAGAGAGAGAGAGAGTCAAGTCCATATGTTACCCACGTATAAATGACTTCAGGATGCAGTTTTAAGACACTATGTTGTTCCTGAGACCCATTACTACTACTACTACTACTACTACTACTACTTTTTTTTTTTTTTTTTAACGTGGCCTCCAGCCTCCCCCAATAGCCACACCTTCGCCACCATTTATTTACCTTAATATTAACTATCCTAATACATAAGCAACTATCCTATCTGTGTTAAATTAGTTGAGCCGCAGATCGATGCGGCATTCGGTGACTGTAGCCTCATAGTCGATATCTGCAGCAGTTGACGGAGTAGGGGCAGAAGCTCTCGTTCCCCTGAGGCAGAGCAAAGCCGACCGAAGGAGAGAGAAGGACAGTCGACATCTCATCCAGGCTGTGACATAACTTCTGGGCTGCTGCTTCTGTTCGGAGATCAGCTCCGCGAGTCTGGCGTAGAAACATCTTGCGCTTGGGCCCATCCCACCAGAGGTTGTGAACACTAGCGGAGTGAAGCTGCCTTGATCGACATTTTGAATTCTCTCCCCATATGCCCTTCTCTTGTCGTTCTCGTTCCTCCTATGTGCAGCATCGAGAGCTAGGTTACGGTGACAAACGGCCATGGGATCAAAAATCCTGATGTCGAAGAAGGCTCGCTGTCCCCGCGTCCAGAATCCTCGAGCACTGACGTCCACACGGGCTTCGTTAGATGTGTTTGAAGTCCTGTGTTGGAGGATCTCGCCATCCAGTGGAAGGAGGGTCGGTTCTACCATGACGTCCCGGCAGGTTTCCTTCAACATATTTGCTGTGAGATCCCTTACCTCGTCATGCCTCATGCATATGAAGCCCCCCTTCTTGCAAACCATGGCGTGATCGCCATCATAGGAATAGCCACACACGCATTGGGAGGGCAAACCATCTACTGGCCAACCGTACCTTAGAGCAATGGCATCTGTAAATTCTTGTTTGTTAAGGCTGAAACCATTTGCCCTTATCGGTAACGTAGTTAACCAGTTCGAGGCGCCCACCTCCTGCGCTATAGCTACTTTTTTTGTCAATTTTCTGGAACCTGCAGCAATAGTTGCTGCAACATGTCATTTTGGCAGTGCTGCCGATCTGTTGTAATGGATCTACGGATCTTATTAACTTCGCTGGTGTCCACTTCCCCTGTTGCATTCTGGGCTATTATGTGGTCAGTGAGGGCTGCCGTGAGCTTAAGTGAATTTTGATGTTCAGAGTCAGCAATCTCCTCTGGATTAGTTAGTCCCATCCCTCCCAGTCTTGGTGGAAGTGCAAGAAGTGTTCTTTCTACTGGGGTTAAGTCGTGGTGTTTCACTAGTTTGGGAATGAACTTGACACTGATTGCTTCTTCCAAAGGGTGGAGGAGGGGTCGGATCTCAGGGATGGTACGCATCAGGTAGTTCCAACGATGCTTGACTCCATGTGTGAATGCTGCAAAGGCCGCATGTGGCTCTGTGTTAGCAATCTCCGATAGAGCATGGATTTCGCTAACCCACTCGTTCACCTTTCCCCCTACGTACTGGGTCTTGAAGTCCGTAGTGCCAATTACTGCGCCTAGATGTCTTTGGCCGTCCTTAGTTATTTTGACCTCACTTTCGCCGAAAACCTCCACAGCCCGTTCATAATGATCTGGCTTCACGATGAGGAAGGATTTGCTGGCGTTTGGGTGGTACCCTATTTGTGGACCTCGCGATGTTACCAGGTCCCACCACTTTTTGATGTCCTCCACTTTTCCTGCTCCTGTGAGGTCATCAGCATATGCCACTTGTTTGACCCCAGTTGTTTCATACTTTATTTCTTGTTGGAGCACTGATAGGCCTATTGCATACATTGCCATTGCAACGGGGTCTCCCTGTGTTGTTCCCTCGGTCGACTGTAGGATGGTATCACCTCGTAGAGCCTTGTTGTTTACTACGTAGAGGTCTGAAGGATTCCTATACGAATTTTCAACATACATCGCAAAGCTAGGACACTTGATCTTGATGTTGTGCAGTGCCGCCTTGCGGTTAAGTATGTTGAATGCGTTTGAAGCAACTACTACTACTACTACTACAACTACTACTACTACAACTACTACTACTACCTCTACATCACCATCACATGACAGCCACACAACATGATAAAGACAGTCATACTACTACTACTCTCCACAAGACTGTAAACTATACCTTGCTGAGTATCAACCAATAACATCGTAGTGTGTAAAATGTTGATACCGTAGCTGAATGTAACCTTGTGATGATTTGATGTTTGAGAGTCTTCAATATATACTGTGGGTTTAAACTAGCTTTTCTATGGAGTGTGTTTGTTTTGTACTGATTTCTGGGTCAATATAAGTTGTAACCAAACGACAGTATGAAACACAGATAATCCGTCATTAACCGGTTTAGTTCAAGTTCTAGAGTAGTCAAGATATTATATTAACGTGTTATGGTTGTGATGGGTCTAAGGGTACATAGGTGAAATGCATGTGGTAGCTTAGTGTTGTGAAGAGCTTAAAATATGACTTGAAATGTAGAAACAAGAGTAGTTCATTGTTTGTGCCACAGTGGTACAGTGTGGTAAGATGTGGCACAGTGGGATAAGATGTGGCACAGTGGGGTAAGGTGTGGCACAGTGGGGTATGGTGTGGCACAGTGGGGTAAGGTGTGGCACAGTGGGGTAAGGTGTGGCACAGTGGGGTATGGTGTGGCACAGTGGGGTATGGTGTGGCACAGTGGGGTATGGTGTGGCACAGTGGGGTATGGTGTGGCACAGTGGGGTAAGGTGTGGCATAGTGGGGTAAGGTGTGGCACAGTGGGGTAAGATGTGGCACAGAGGGGGAAAGGTGTGACACAGTGTGATGCCGGGTATCTCACTTATTACCATCACCAGCGATAAAAAAAAATTCACAATAAATCCGTTCATTTTTAACCGGACAAATATTATTAAAAGGTTTATTTCTTTCAAGATTAATGAAAGAGTAAAATTTTATTGTTTATTCCTAAATATTTAAAAAATGAACAGATATTATTAGCTTTTATTTTAGTCATAACTCTCCACACGTGAACACAAGATTTTGTAAACATAATCAACCGAGTACTTTATTACAGTTCCGTGATAACACAGTATAAAAGTACAGTACGTTACATGACTCACGGACCGTCCTTGATTCTCCGTGGCTATGTCGACCGCCTCATCACACAGTCACGTTACGGACTGTATGTAAACAAACACGAGGCATAAATTAACAACTACGCACCACTACAGATAAATTAACATAACTACGCACCACTACAGATAAATTAACATAACTACGCACCACTACAGATAAACTAAATGACATAATTTCATAACGTGATTGAAAATACCATACAGTACCATCATATAACACTACCATACTATACTACCATACATTACTATCATAATACACACTACCATACAATACTTACCATATACACTTCCATACAACACTTACCATACAATACGCCAATACAACACTTACCATACAATACTCCAATACAACACTTACCATATTATACCATCATACGACACTACTATATATTACCATACATCACCATACAATACTACCACACCACTATCATATCACTCAATATTCACCTAACCATAGACCAGATCTTAACCAAAATAGACTCACCAAGTGGAAGTACCTAGAAACACTTTATGGTGTTATACTACTGATATATCAACAGGTTCTGAGTATACTGAGTATGATTCATGTTAGTATAAGTATTTACCTAACAAAAGCCTTATATTTATCTATCATAAAAAGCAACTCGCGTTCCAGCATACATACATACATACATACATACATACATACATACATACATACATACATACATACATACATACATACATGAGGTGATAGATTGAATAGATAGGTGTGCGTGTATCTGGTCGTAGGAGAGGGAGAGGGAAGGGGGGGAGGGAGAGGGAAGTAGGGGAGGGGAGAGGGAGGGGAGGGGAGAGGAAAACGGTAGGGGGTCTTAGTCGATTGGTATGCAAATATGACGTCTTAGTTAATGGTGAAGAGGAGGGGAGGTCTTAGATTGAGAAAATTAATATACATATAACCGGTCTTAAGTCTTCATGTATCCGGGTCTTAACCTCCTTTAAGACCCGGAAGATATACATAATAATCGGTCTTTAATCGTCAGTAGAAAACTATGCGTATAAGCGGTCTCCAACGGTCTGTATAAGGTATTCATGTAATCCGGTAATATAAGTTATGTATACAACAGGTCTGAGAGAGAGTCAAGTTTGTATACATGATTTTATGGGTTAGTGGAATGAAAGACATAGCTTACAGTAGGAGTTTTGGGGGTGTGGGGAATGTATGTATATAATCGGTGGAGAATGCTAAAGATACGGTAAAACTAAGAGTAAAATAAAGGAAATACAAAGAACTGGCAATAATGAGAGAAATATTGAAGATTTATACCGAGAAAAATGTAAAAAAATGACCATGTAAATAGAGAGAAATAAATATATTGATATTAATGTGTATAGTGAATAGTGAAGATAGCCAGAAAACATAGAGTGGTGGGCGGTGGTATCCAACCCTCAGACCTGAAGAGAGATATTTTTATTGAATATTGATAAGTTTTAAGTGTTAGTAGAGAAGCATGTGTATAACAAGTATAGCAAGTATGGCATGTAACATATTTTTTAGGGGAGAAATGGTCGTAGTTATGCGTACTGTATATCAGGTCATATAAGGTCAATAGAATGTATACGAGTTCGATTGGGTCAATAAAACATGTGCATAGAGCAATACACTATACACACACACACACACACACACACACACACACACACACACACACACACACACACACACACACACACGAGGTTGTATAGGGTCAATATCATCCCTAAGTATGTCAGGTGAACATCATACAATACAGGTACAAAACAGGTCTTACGTGATCAGTAAAAAAAAAAATATATACTTGTATTTATATAAACAACATCAAGAGGTCAACAGGTATAACACAGGTAAATTATCTTCCCTTCTGAGTCATTACAATTATTCTTCATTGTTGGTTTTAAATCATTCATACTAACCTCCCCCCCCTCCCCCCAGCCTTCTGAGTGTAATTTTTGTTTAAATAGCCCGACCAGTGAAGAACTCGTTCCCTGACTATTCTTCAATACGTCACGAGCCATTCAGAAGCCAAGTATGAATGAGCGTACGTCGACATATACAATGGTAATGTTTTGTTTATATTTACCCTAGGAGAATTATTCTAATCCAGAGATAATGAAGGTAATTTTGGTCTTGAATAGAAAACGGGCGGCTGGAGAGAGTGACGGAGGGGATACTAAGCTAAATTAACCACATATATATTCTTAATCCCCACGACCTGTAATTTAGCATTGGTTCCTAAAGGGTTGGGATTGATATATAGCTTTGAGGGGGAGGGGAGGGATATATTTCCTCTTCTTCTCCAGTTCTATAATCTAGTTCGGACAACACCAGTTCTATAGTTCAGTTGACAATTACACATGGGGACTCGGCAGCAAGGAGGTCGATGGTCGTTATCCCCCTCTCCCCCTCTCCTTTCCTCTCCCCCTCTCCTTCCCTCTCCCCCTCTCGACCGATTATCTGGACATAAGCGTGTGAACTAGCAATTATTATTATGATTATTTAGTGCATGGGAGTGGCGTGGTTAACGGTGCTACTGTCAACAGAACAACGGTATATGACTACTGTTAATGGGTGTTGTGTTGGTGGTGGTGGTGATGGTAGTGTTGACGATGATGGGGTGTTGGTGATGATGGTGGGAGCGGTGTCGATGGTGGGGTGTTGGTGGTGATGATGTTGGTGGTGGTAGTGGTGATGAGGACGTTAGTAGGGCCGTGGTTACTGAGTTGGTTGTCCTCATAACATTAACGATGTCTGTGTTAGTCCGGAGATAACAAAAGAAAGCCTGTATGACGTTATAACTTTTGAAACACCATGATGGAACTTAGTGGATATTTATTTAAAGTTTTTGGATGGGTCTGTTTGAGGTGTCAGTGACCTTGTATGACCCTATAACCCTGTATGACCTCGTGACCTTGTATGACCCTAGTGTGACCCTATAACCCTGTATAACCTTACTCGTGCCAGTGCCAATTTAGCCGGCGGGGTGGACATCGAATACCGGGTGAAGGATCTTTTTAAATAAGACGACTCCGGGCAAGAACAAGGGTGTCGGCAGCTTCCATTACTGAACTTCAGTATGCAGACGACCTCACCATTGTCGCTCACACTGAATGCGACCTACAGTAGATCCTGAATACCTACGCAGATGCGTAAGCACACTTTGGCCTTGAGGTGATGTACATAATACCCAGATTCTCTTTCAGCCTGCCCCTGGTTCAGCCACACCTCCACCATCTATCCAGCTCAACGGTACTACCCTTCTATAATGTTACCCACTTCCAGTATCTCGGCTCCCACCTGTTCACCACCGCAGACATCGATGAAGAGAATCAACATCTGATCAGATGTGCATCTCAAGTCTTTGGCAGACTTCGTACCCGTGTCTTCAGCTGTAGGGAGCTGAAATTATCCACAAAGTAGCACGTATATCGAGTAGTGGTCCTCCCCACCCTGCTATATGGCAGTGAGACATGGGTCACATACAGGAGGCACCTCAAGGCACTTGAAAATTTTCACTAACGTAGTCTTCGTTCCATCCTCCGAGTTCGCTGGGAAGGCAGGAGAACAAATGCCAATATTCTTGCTGACACCAACTGTAGGAGCATCGAGGCTGCCATTATCCATGAACAACTACGCTGGACTGGTCATGTTACCCGCATGGACGACAGTAGACTGCCAAAGCAGCTACTTTACAGTCACCTAACGAATAGTAAACGTAACGCTGGCGGGCAACTGAAAAGGTATAAGGATAGTTCTAAGAAAAACCTGAAAAAGTGCCAAATCGTCCCCCCTCACCTGGGAGACGATTACTCCACACCGTAACGCTTGGAGGATCACCACACGAGAAGGTGTCAATACTTTCAAGTAAGCCCGACTGCAAACCGAGGCAGACAAGCGCCAATTTCGGAAAGACGCTGTCACCGCCCCTCCCGCAATAGATGTAGCCCTCCACATGTGCAACATCTGTGAACAACTCTGCCGGTCCCGTATCGGCCTCTTTAGTCGTCTTAAAACTCACCAACAAAGGTGACATCATTAATAACTCATATGCATAGCATTGGTCTCATAGCTGGATGATCGTCATACTGGATTCCGATTGACAGCAAAGTAAGTAGTAGTATGACCTCGTAACCTTGTGTGACCTCGTAACCTTGTATGACCTCGTGACCTTGTGTGACCTCGTGACCTTGTGTAACCCTATACAAGGATTCTATGCTGTAGCAAGATGACTCACTCCAATGAGCGAACGCGTTTTCCCCCGACTGTGGCGCCACCAAGCGGCGCTAACCATAAAAACTAGTTGCAGACGAGGTTTAAAGAGGAGACTCACATTTCGGGGAAATTCAAAATTTTTTAGTGTCTTGTGCACTTTATTTTACCATCTACAATGGGACTCAATTACTGTGCAGATATAAATTGCTCCAACAACACCAAAAAGTACAGACACCCGTATTTCTCTCAATTTCTGAAGGATCCAGAGAGTGAGAGCTACGTCTGTCACTGTTGCCTGTCCATTATTTCTTATGAACTCTTTCTTTATTTAATACATTGGTACTGATAACGTTACACTCTTCACAAGATAAATCCCACCAATACCCCGAGAATAAAAATCAGTTTATTTCTTAGTATAAATACGAAAAGAAACATCCCAAGTATTGAATCGTGGGTGGTCCTAAAACGAACCTTTAACCAAGTTATGGCCACTACAGCTAAACCACACACAGTTTGAATACTAGGCTAAATAATAAATGTATTATGGTAAAGAATCAGTAGAATAATAACAACGAAACTCTATTTATACTTCGATTTTACTTAAGTATAATTTTGACCGCACAAAGTGGTGTTTGAAGCAGAGGAGAAATTGAAGAGTAAAAACGCGCTAAACACGAACCAAACCAAACCTCTTTGTCACTGTACACAAGCTATGATCCCGTAACGTAATGTACCAGATTTATATTTTATTATATTTTGTAATGCGTGAGGTGCTAAATAACGATACTCTGTAGTTAGATACTAAATTACAGTAGTTAGGTACTAAAGTGTAGTAGTTTGGTTGGTTTTTGCTGCTGGTAAACCGATTTTATTTTTTAGGTATAATATTGGGGTTTTTTCTTGTATTTAGGCGGTAAATAAGATAATTAATCTGAATTCTTTTTGGCGTCCATTCAGCGGGCCTCACACACCCCTTTGTAAATGTCTAGATACGCCACTGGAAATTATATAGCTTAAACAAAGGGCCCTTTATTCACGCTCAACTATATACCTGTATAGTTTATATACATGACAATTTTAATGAATAAATATTACCATTCTTATTTAATGGTATAAACCTGTATCCAACACCATCACTCTTACTGAAGAACCAATCCGATTATATTTCCTTTAAGTCGGCAAATAATTATCTTTTACTGCAAAATAATTAATGTGTTGCTTTGAGAAAATATTCCTAGATATTAAAAGTTAGGTGTCAATAACCTATCGACTATATATACATTATTTTTATTGAATAATCTGGGGTTATTGCCGTCTTCCTGTGGTATAGATTCCTTGCCCTATATAACCTTGTTTGACCCGATGACACTGTATGACCTCGTGACCTTGTCGGGTGCAGTTATTTTTGGTGGTTGTGGTTGTTCACTGTATTCTTAGTCTTTGTTATTATCGTTGTGTTATTTTCTTGTGGTTGCAGCGATTGTTTGGTTGTAATTCTGAGTGTATATTAATTATAATAATAATAATAATAATAATAATAATAATAATAATACAGTAATAATAACACTAATAACAATGATAATAGGACAGTAAATTAGACGTCAAACATTATATATATATATAGCCTATGTTTTTGTCGATAAGAAATACTAATGTTTGACCACCTACCTGGCCAATTACTGGTGACATTATTGATGTTATGGGACCTTACCTTATTTATTGATGGTTGTATTTACTAATATTGTACGTCTATTAGTTTACGTGTGTGTGTGTGTGTGTGTGTGTGTGTGTGTGTGTGTGTGTGTGTGTGTGTGTGTGTGTGTGTGTGTGTGTGTGTATGTGTGTGTGTGTGTGTGTGTGTGTGTGTGTGTGTGTGTGTGTGTGTGTGTGTGTGTGTGTGTGTGTGTGTGTGTGTGTGTGTGTGTGTGTGTGTGTGTATGTGTGTGTGTGTGTGTGTGTGTGTGTGTGTGTGTGTGTGTGTGTGTGTGTGTGTGTGTGTGTGTGTGTGTGTGTGTGTGTGTGTGTTGAAGACTGGTGATCATTTGTACAGTTCCGTGTTAGTACTTTGTTGTGGTTGATTCTGTGAGTGTCCTGTATCTCGTCCCTGACTTGAGGTTGCAGAGGGAGATCAGATGTGTGAGGGAGGGAGGGAGGGAGGTGTCGCTGCTGGGGGTTGGCCATAAGACGCAAGTCATCACTTCCTTGTTCCAGTGAGTGAAGTTCAAAGGCCCGAAGGTCATTGTATAGTGACCTGCCTGATCATTATTCGGTATAATTCAACGTATTGTATATGGTCCTTTTTTTCTTTTCGTTTTTAATTACTTTCTCTAATATCGTGTAACCTCTGGAGCTGGGTTAGGTTAGGTTAGGTTAGGTTAGGTTAGGTTAGGTTAGGTTAGGTTAGGTTAGAAGTATGTATAATATAAACTAATGGATTACTTAAGAAACTGTCATGTTCGCTGTGGTAGATGATGAACATTGTTTAAGTTGTTGTGAAAGTTAAATGTTAAATATCGTCAATGTCATCAAGGGGGTGAGCTGTTGTGACCGTCCCTGACTACTTCACCCGACCACCAGGAGGCAGACACTGGTTGACACTTGTAGATTTAATTGCTTTTTGGTGGACAGATGAACGATAATTCTCATTTGAGAAAATTCCGAATCGTGTCAATTAATTTGGTCTTTCCAATATGAACAAAGACTTTCTGGACGACACTACTTTATCTTAAAATAAATATGGTGATACAGAAGGTAGTAAAATCATTTAGTAAACTCTATAAGTGGACTCAGTCAGGCGCCTTGTGGTACCCCTTAGGTACTGAGATCTTAATCTACCTGACCTTGTGGCGACGACTATAGGGAGTGAAGGGGAGTGAACAACTAACAACATCCAGGTAACTAGGTGACTACAATTCCTGGAGAGCAATTATGTGTCCGAAAACTCCAAAACTTATTCTAAATCATCTAAGGAACATGATGACAACATAACTAATTACCTCGGTACCTTAACAGATCTATATAAAGTAATGTACTGTAAAGTGTCGCCTTAGAGAACCACAGTGGGAGTTATCATGAATCGGTCTGATATCGTCCACAACTCACCAACTTCTGAAGCCTAATGTCGTCTCCCTGTTCGAGTGTTGTGTCTATGGTGAATTAATCTTGTATAGTCACCTGAAAAAAAAAAGTCCTGTTGCTTCTCCCTTTATTCCACGAACCCCGAGACTCAGACTCGTGAACCCGAAGCACTAGACACTGATACATTATTCTGTCCATAAATGCTTCGGATTGGAGAGTCTGAATCTCGGGGTTCGTGGTTCAGGATGGGAGGCGACAGGATTTTTTTTTGGGGGGCGTGACTTTACATACGGTGTTGTAAGTGGTGATTTTTACACAGAAACAATAAGAGTATTAACAAGAAGAAAAGGACGTTAACAACAAAAACAACAGTAATAACAATAAAACGATTATAACATGATCGTCAGAGTAAAAACAACAACAACACCACACAAACAACAAAAGCAGCAAATTAATAATAACTAATAACAGCTGCACAAACAACATCGACAATGAAGACAACAACAACAACAACTACAACAGTAATAACAACCAAACAATCATAAACATTATTAACACTAACCACAACAACAACAAATATAACCACAACAACAACAGCAACATAAACAACAACAACAACAACTACTACAGTGACAAAAACACAATGTCAACAACAAAAACATCATAATCATAATCAACAAAAACAAAAATAAGAACAACTCCAGTGACAACAACAATAACAAGAGGTATTTGGGTAATAACATCTGCCACGCCCGGACAGGTGTTGACAGGTGTTAAGGTGGGACTGAAACTCTTCCTAACAGATCTACCTCTCCTCTCCTCTCCTCTCCTCTCCTCTCCTCTCCCTCTCTTTCCATTCTCCCTTCTCCAACCTCCCTCTCTCCCATTCTCCCTTAATCCTTCTCCTTTCCCTCTCTTTGTCCTCACTCCATTTCCTTTCCCCTTTCTCATTTAGTTCATCCTCTTCTCTCTCACTCCCTCCTTCATTATCTCTCTTCTTTCCCTTCATTTTTCTTACCTACCCAACCCACCACCTTACGGTTATATCCTCTTCCCCTTCTCTCCCTACCCACTTTCCTCTCTCCCTTCCTTTCCCTCCTCCTTCCCCCCCTCTCTCCCTCTACCACTTCTCCTCTCCACCCATCCCTCCTTCCTCCTTCCCTCCCATCGTGACCCCCTACCCACTTTCCTCTCCCTCCCTCTACCTCCTCTTCTCTCCCTCCCTACCTCCTTCTCTCCCACCTCACCTCTTTCTCTCCCCTCCCACCTCCTCTTTCTCTCCTCCCCTCCTCTCCTCCCTCACTCCTCTTTCTCCCTCCCCACCTCCTCTCCTCCCACCTCCCTCTCTCCTCCCTACCTCCTCTCCCTCCTTCCTCCCTCCCACCATGACCCCGGATAATTGGTGATAATTAATCCGATGCATCCCAATTAGCGTCAAATTGGTGTTATTTTTTAACGAATGTGTAATTATGCCTTTTGCTCTCCACTGAATAATCGCTACCAGGTGATCTCTCTCCCAGGAAATCTTAATTTGAGGGATTTTCTTATTTTTTTATTTTTGGGGGATTTTTTTTTAAATCTAGTGAGGGAATTATTATTATTTTTTTTCCTTTTTATTGGAAATTCTGAACAGGATTTTTTCGGGTAATTATGTGTAATTTTGTACGATTTTGTAGGGATTTTAGTTTTTAGTTTATAGTTAAATCTGATATAAGGATTTTTTTTTCAGATGGGGGATTTATTTTTTTTCGGTGGTACTTGTGGATTTATAAGATCATTTCCTTTCATATAAAATCCTGGTTTGATGGATTTATTTTGAAAATTTTCAGGATAGAGATTTTTTTTGGGGGGGGGGGGTGGTGGTAACATACTAAGGGGATTTTTTTTCCTCTTAAGTATGATCCTGAAATAAGGGATTTTATATTCTTTCTAATATACATCGCCTAAATTTATATACATATCAAATGATGTATTTTCGTGTATGTATTAGTGTGATTTTTTGGGGCTTAATTTTATCGTTTCTTGTTAATATTATTTTGTTATTTATCTATTTTTTTGTGAAGGTTTATTCTTATATGTATTTGTACAGGTGATAATAATTGTTTGTTTACAGGCACACACACACACACACACACACACACACACACACACACACACACACACACACAGTTACTCACAATAAACTGCGATAATTTAAACATTACATTAATTTTATTTATTTATTTTATGGATGAGGAAAAATATCAAATACATTATTATTATTATTATTATTATTATTATTATTATTATTATTATTATCATTATTATTATTATTATTATCATTATCTGTATCATTTTTATTATTATTATTATTTATTCCTAAAAAAACACCAAAAATAAGAGATGAATTTTATTTCCCAATTAACTGTAAATAAAATATTACTTCCTAACAAAAAAAAAAAATAAATAAATAAATATATAAAAAAAAATAAAAAAAATAAATATAAAAATCAAATCAATAGAGTCGCTGAGATTAATATATAAAAGGTATATTGATAAAACATTTTGGGTGTTACAGAGCGACCAAAATGATCCTATGAATATTATATGTTTGGCCTGTGGGGTAATATAGTGGCGCCTCCGTTACAGGTATGGATTTTGACGTCAGGTAGGATATATATGAGGGGTATACCGCATACTATTGCCCTGAGAGTATACTTGAACCTGAAGGGGTGGAGGGGGTTATACTTTCAGGAATTTATCCATACTAAAACCTATGATAGTATACTTAAGGTTTTGTTATACTTTCAGATGGTGGAGGGTATAACGTAGACTACAGCCAGGGGGAGTATAACCTCACAATACAGTTATGGGAAGGAAGTATATTAGAAGTATATCGCATACTAATATAGGTACACAACTACACATAGGCCTACTCTCACTACTTACGTACACACACACACACGCACACGCACACACACACAGACGTACAGGAAGGGGGGTATACTGTATATTTATATAAGAGGTATAACACATATTACTCCTATAAGAATATATTGAACCTTATAGAGTTATAGGTTTGTATAATATAACATTCCCCTCATCTCCCCCCCCCCCCACTTCTCCCCCCTCCCTATCTTATTCCCCCCTCACCTCTCCCCCTCTCCCCCGTCTTATTCGCCCTCCTTCCCCCTCAACCTCTGCCCTCATGGAAGAAACAGAGAGAGAGAGAGAGGTGGGCGGGGTTGGGTAGGAGCCAGCCCCAAAACTCGCCTCCTCCTCCTCCCTGGCCTGTTCCGAGATACCGCTGCTTATATAAATATTGTCGTTTAATCCCGTGCTTCAGCGAGGCCACGGAATCAAGAAAATCAATTTGCTTTTTTTGGGTATTTTTTATTATTCTTGTGATTTTCTTTAAATAGTTGCCATTGCGGGAGAGAGAGGGGAGGAAGGAAGGAAGGAAAGAGAGAAAGGGAGGGGAAAGGGAGAGGACAGGATGGAAGGAGGGAGGGAATGGAATTAGAATGGGAAGGAGGTAAAGGAAGGAAGGAAAGGAAGGAAGGGATGGTAGAAGCAAGGGAAGGAAGGAAGGAAGGAAGGGGATTAGAAAGGGAAGGAAATGAAGGAGGGAAGGATGGAAAGGAAGAAGGGAAGGAAAGGAAGGAAATTTTTATGTTCTTTGTTGATTTTTTCTTTTTTTTATGCTGTTTTTTTTTTGTATGGTGTAAATAATAGTCTAGATGTTTTATTTAATTTTGGTTAATCTGGATTTGTGTTTTTTGTTTCTTATGTTTGTGTTTGTTTCATCGGCTTTTGTTTTTTTACTCTCATGGTCTGTTTGGTGTACCGTATGTATGTGTTTGTTTGTGTGTGTGTGTCTGTATCTTTCCCTGTTTGTTCGTCTCTCTCTCTCTCTCTCTCTCTCTCTCTCTCTCTCTCTCTCTCTCTCTCCATATGTACTTAGCCATATACAGTACCTATATATACTGTATATGTATTTTATATGTAGTTTATTTATCTTCTTGTTTTTTTTAATTTAATTTGTATTCTACACCTCTGTATATTCCATTTATTCAATTATTTATATACCTCCTCATTTATTATTCTTTATGTATCCAACGTCTTCATTATTATTCAGTTATTCATTTATTCTTTATTATCTATGACGTCAAGTTAGTCATAAACATTCTCTTTTTCCTTCTATCTTCTTCGTAAATATCTTAAGGTCATCTCGTTCACTTTATCTTCCTTCTTCCCTCTTTATTTTCCTCCCTTATTCCTCTCATCCTCCCTCCCTTCATTCCACACACCCTCTCCCTACCCACCCTTCCTCCCCCACAGCAGAAATGGAGGTGGTCGGAATCCAGCAGAGCGTCTCGTTCCGGGCTACCGGTTGGAATCTGCTCCAGAGAATCCAAGGAAGTTGGAACCGCTTCGGGAACACCCGTGGACATCCATGGACGGAGGCGCGCGCGTGCACACACACACACACACACACATACACACACACACACACACACACACACACACATACATCCAAGTCACAGGTCTCTTATACCCTTCTGTCCCTCAATTACTGTCATCCTCCTCTTTAAATCTTCATTCTTTTCTGAGTTTCTTTCATTTTCTCTCAATTCTTTCGTTATCTCTCTCTCTCTCTCTCTCTCTCTCTCTCTCTCTCTCTCTCTCTCTCTCTCTCTCTCTCCCAGTCAGTTTAAAGACGATTTAATGATAAGTTGAACAGCATGAGGTTGTTTAGAGGTGAATCTATCTCCTTAGCCCTTAGCCCTTATACTCTGTCTTGCCAGCCCCTAATCCAGTCCTTGTTGTCCCCTAGCCCTTACTATACCTTAGCCCCTAGCCCTTACTGTTCCTTTCTCCCTTTAGTATAATCTCCCTTAGCTCACTTATTATCTATTTGTGTCTTCCCTTAGCATGTTCTGGTCTCCCTTAGCCTCCCTTAACCTCCCTTAACCTCTTCCTAGCCTCCCATAACCCTTTTTCAACCTCCTTAATTTCTCCCCAATAATTCCTCTCACTATCTACTTTCTCCCCAATAATCCCCTACTAATCTTCCCTTACCCTTAAAGTTAACCCCCTTCCCCGATCTCCCCTAACTTCACCCCCACCCCCCCTTTCAGGTCCTTAAACTTAAGCCGGAATTAAGCAGTTCCTGTAGGACTAATAGCCATACTTTAAGCACCCTTTTTCTCCTTTTCCCCCCCTTTTTCTTTACCCCTCTCCCCCTCCCTCCCCCCCCCTCCCCCTGCTCCCCCCATCCTTCCCCTCTCATTTTTTCCCCTCTCTTTTTTCCCACTGCATATTCCTCATCCCCTTTCCTTTTCCTTCTCACCCTTATTCCCTTCCTTCCCTTTCCTTCCCCCTTTTCCATTTGCACCCTCCTGTCCTCCTCCTCCTCCTCCTCCTCCCTGCACCTCCTCCTCCTCTTCCTCCTCCTGCACCTCCCTCCCTCCTCCTCTTCCTCCTCCTACCTGTTCCACCTTCCTTTGCTTTCTTCTCGACCCCCCCTCTGTCATCTTACCCCTTCCACCTTCTCTACGTTTCATCCCCCCTAACACCCCTCTCCTTTCTTCCTCTCCCCCCACCCCCCTCCCCCCTCACCCCCTCCCCCCCCTCCCTCCCCCCCCTCCCCCTCCCCCCCCTCCCCCTCCCCCCTCCCCCCCCTCCCCACCCCTCCCCCCTCCCCCCCCCTCCCTCCCCCCCCTCCCTCCTTCCTCCCTCCCTCCTCCCCCCTCTCCACCTCCCACTGTTACAGCCCAAATTCAATTCAAAGCGCAACTAATGTAGGAGCGGCTGGGTGACACTTACGCCAGAGAAATGGACTTTAATGGACCGGAGAGAGAGAGAGAGAGAGAGAGAGAGAGAGAGAGAGAGGAGAGGAGAGAGAGTTACTAATATGTTAGAGATGAAACACTGTGCCACTGAGACATTATAACACTTGAGACTGATATCACACTGAGACATTATCACACTGAGATATTATAACACTGAGAACATTATAGCACTGAAGACATTATAACACTGAGACATTATAGACATTATAACACTGAGACATTATAACACTGAGACATTATAACACTGAGACATTATAACACTGAGACATTATCACACTGAGACATTATCACACTGAGACATTATCACACTGAGACATTATAACACTGAGACATTATAACACTGAGACATTATAACACTGAGACATTATAACACTGAGACATTATAACACTGAGAGGGGGGGGAGGGGATTCGCTTATCAGTCTCTTTATCAGTACTGTAGTTGAAATATCCCTTGATAATAGTGGTACCAATTGTGACTAGATGAGTAGTTTGGTAGTCTATGTGAGGGAGCTTCTTGAGGCCTCTGTAATAATCTGTCGTTGAGATATTAAGTTGGTTAGTTTTTTTTTTACGTGAATCTAACCAAATGATGTTAGTGAGTAATTGAGGATAGTTACTTGAAGTTAATTGGGTTATTTAACTATGATCAATGTTGATTAAAGTGACAAAGACATGAATCATTACTATTATCATCTTCACTACTGACATTTTATAACCCATGTCTTATAGAAGCTTTTTAGGTGTTCCATAGCTAAGAATACTGATCCTTATTAACTATACCTTCCTGACTGTTGTTTTTTTTACTGTCAAGGAGGAAACACCTGAATTATTATCCTTTCCTGTCAATCCTCTTTATATTAGTCCAACCTTGAGTTCTCACCACTACCGTCCACACTGTCTTAAACCTTCACTTCAACAAAGATGCCCATTCGTATGTTGCATCTATCACCCCCTCCCCTCACCCCTTTATTCTCACACACTTTACTGTCTATATATTACAACTGTCCCTTAGTATAAAACTCCCTTTACATCAATCTCTCCTAAAGGGTAAACTAAAAAATATCAACAATAATATGAAACTTGCCTCACACTTATCACAGCCCCGATACCTTACCAAGTACTTTATCAACACAGCATTTCTTTCACTCCACACTACACTATTTTTACCATGAACTTATTAATAGTGAAGTCTTGTGGGTATTTGGTTAAGTCCTTTTTATAATAGGTTCTCCAGACTTAAATGGAATCCCCTGTCTGTCTGTCTGTCTGTCTGTCTCTCACACATCAGCCAAAGGTAAAACATAACCTCTAGTTTCCCTGTTTCCCTCACTATTCAACCCTTAGTCCCGATAGTAATGTTTCCTTGTTACCTACACCATATTTCCCCTATACCGCAAACCACATATAACTACCCAACGTGATTATCATTAATAGTAGTTAAGGTAATTATTTAATCACTTTGGTCAACTTAATCACCATTTATCTTAATCACCATTTATCTTAGCCACCATTTACCTTAACAACTCTAAAACAAACCAATAAAAATCGAATTAATTTAAGATAGATTTACTAGGATTAATTATTTCCATTAATAAACTATTCAATAAACGGGATTCACATATAATCTTCATTTTCTTTGTGTTATGTATTTTCTTTAATTATATTTTATTATTATTACTAATTATCTATTACTTACTTTTGATCTATTTCTTTTAGTTATCTTTCTTATTATCTATCGTTGTTTTCTTCTTATTTCCTCTATTCGTTCCTAAAAAATACAAATATAAAACAATTTATTTTTCTTAGTTTGTTTTAGTCTCTATTTTTTTTTATAATTCTTTATATTTGTTTAGGTTTTTTTTATCTTCACTTATCCCTCTTCTTTCCTCCCTCCCCCCTTCTCTCTTCTCCCTCCTCCTCCCCCTCTGCCGCCACGCGTCTGCTCACTCGACCAAATATTTCCATTTTCCAACTTCCTCTTCTTCCTCTTTATATCCTCAACCTAGGAGTACCACCTCCCCTCCTCCCTCTCTGTCTATCTGTCTGTCTGTCTCTTTCTGTCTGTCTATCTATTTGTCTGCCCCCCCCTCTGTCTGTTTGTCTACCTCCCTCTCTGTCTCCCCTTTCTCTTACTCACCACCCCCCCTCTTTGTTATTCTCACATTCTCTCTCCCCCTCTCTCTCTCTCCCCCCCCTCTCCCTCCCACTTTCCTTCTCTTACTTATCCTCTCTATCACTCTCCTTCTTTATCCCTTTCCCTCTTCCTCTCTCTCTCTCTCTCTCTCTCTCTCTCTCTCTCTCTCCTTCCCTCTAGGCTCGTAGAAGCAGTTGGAGGAAAGTGAGAGGTGAGGAAAGAGGCAGTGAGAGATGGGAGAGAAAGAGGAGGAAAGAGAAGAGGAGGAATTGGGAGAGAGGGAAAGAGGGCTTGTAGATAAAAGAGGGAAAGTAGAAGAAGGGGAGAAAGGAGGTAATGAAGAGTAGAAGAGAAATAAGGAGAGGAGAATAGGGAGGAGAAAAGGAAGGAAGAGGAGAAAGGGAAGGAAGAAGAGGAAGAGGATTTTTGATGAGTGACATTTAAAGAGATATTTTTAAGTTTATTTTGGATTTAATAATAATGATGATAAAACACACACACACACACACACACTCTCTCTCTCTCTCTCTCTCTTAACTCCCACAATTAGCACCGTGTCTCTTAGCTCCGCCACCCTCACCACTATGAATCATCACTGTGTTAATTTTACACTCCTCCTCTTCCTTTTCCTCTTCCAACTTCTCCTCATCCTCCTCCCTCTCCCCTTCCTCCATTCTTTTCAACCTCATATCCTCCCCTAACACACCCTTCCCCCTCTCAACCCCCTACCTCAATCCTCCCCCTTTCCCCCCTTCTCTTCCCTTTCACCCTTCCTCCAACACGCTACCATTTCCTTCATCTCCCCTTCTTCTTTTTCCTTCCCTATTCCTCAACCATCCCCCTCTCTTTCCCCCATCTCCCCTTATCCTAATACCCTATATCCCCTTTTCCATCTCATTCTCCTTTTATCATCCCCATTCATAAACCGTCTCCTCCTACCCTACCCTCCCCCTCCCTCCCCTCCTCCCTCCCCTCCCTCCTCCCCTACCCTACACTGACACCCTGCCCTGACACCCTGCCCTGACACCCTGTTCTGCCACCCTGCCCTGCCCTGCCCTTTATAATTCAACGGCAATTATTTATTTTGAATTTTTTTTACACTTACGACAGCTAGTTCTGCCTAGTTGTGGCTAGTTTTGGTTAATTCTACCTAGTTCTAGCTGGTCATGGCTAGTTCTGGCTAATTCTAACAAAGTCTAGCTAGTTCTGGCTAGTTTTGGTTAATTCTACCTTGTTCTCGACATTTATTGTGAGATCTGACTAGTTATGGCTAATTCCGGCTAAGTTATAACGAAACCCAACAAACTATAAATAAGCCTAGCAAGTTATAACGCTTAACTTGACTAACTGGATGACACTCTCTCTCTATCCTCTTCCGCTATTTATCCTCAGTTCTTTATCCATGTTTTATGTATAATATGTATTGTATGACAGGCTCCTCCCCCCCCCCTCCCCCCCCGGCACTATAACACCATATTTTT
Organism: Homarus americanus; assembly: GCF_018991925.1. Classification (NCBI taxonomy): domain Eukaryota; kingdom Metazoa; phylum Arthropoda; class Malacostraca; order Decapoda; family Nephropidae; genus Homarus; species Homarus americanus. Next base: position 1,914,356 of record NW_024711292.1, on the reverse strand, counting down.
TTTTTATGATTCTTTCCCTCGTAAAATGTTTATTGATTTAGTCAACTATTTTTTTGGGTGTATTTTAGTAAGCCGATAAATCTACTATAGTGTAAGCCGGATATATATATGTGTGTGTGTGTGTGTGTGTGTGTGTGTGTGTCAAAAACTAAGAGTAAAAGAAGGGGGAAAATGCGAAGGGGGTAAACGGAGAGAGAGAGAGAGAGAGGACTGAGTGAGAAAGAAAATGGGTTAGAGAGAAAGAAAAATGAAGAATCAAAAGAAAATGGAGAGAGGGAGTACAGTACACAACAATGAGAGAGAGAGAGAGAGAGAGAGAGAGAGAGAGAGAGAGAGAGAGAGAGAGAGAGAGAGTATAAATAAAACGATAAAGATAACAAATAATAAAAAAAAAGTACTGGAAAACTTACCAGATAATTGAAATCAGGAATCGGGAATGAACCAGGAATAAAAAAAAATCAGGAATCGATATCTGGAATACTCCCAAAAAATAATGAGTCGGGAATCAGAAATTAAGAATCAAATATTGCAAATCTAAGATCTGGAATCGGGAATCAGACGGAATAATTCAGGAATGGGAATAAATCTGGGAATAATGTTTATTGAGCGGAGAAGAAGAAGAAGAAGAGATTTAGAGGATAACGTAACGTAGAAGATAAGTGTGTGTGTGCGTGTGTGTGCGTGTGTGTGCGTGTGTGTGTGTGTGCGTGCGTGTGCGTGTGCGTGTGTGCGTTTATTTGTCTTTATAAACATTGTAGGGAAAAACAAACAGGAGATGAACTCAAACCACCATTAACTTCCTGTATGCCACACGGGGTAACTACCTAACTACCGCTTCCCCACCTCACATGACAATTACCTGAGCTTAACGACTATGTAAAATAGGTAATTGGTAGGTTAACGATCACCAGGTATAATCCCTATAATTACAGCACCTATACTGAAGGGGAGGAATTGAGAGGGTAATTTATGGTTCCTATTACACAAAACAAATGTCACCTGTCGTTAATAGGGCAGTGGTTGAAGTTTAACGAGCCAATTAGGACAGGTAGTTATGGTATTGTTAGTAAAGTTGTAGAGTTAGTTGAAGCTTGACGTTGTATAGTGAGTTGAAACTTGGAGTAGTAGAGTCAGTTGAAGCTTGAAGTTGTAGAGTCAGTTGAAGCTTGGAGTTGTAGAGTTAGTTGAAGCTTGGAGTTGTATTGTGAGTTGAAACTTGGAGTAGTAGAGTTAGTTGAAGCTTGGAGTTGTAGAGTCAGTTGAAGCTTGGAGTTGTAGAGTTAGTTGAAGCTTGGAGTTGTAGAGTCAGTTGAAGCTTGGAGTTGTAGAGTTAGTTGAAGCTTGGAGTTGTAGAGTCAGTTAAAGCTTGGAGTTGTAGAGTTAGTTGAAGCTTGGAGTTGTAGAGTCAGTTGAAGCTTGGAGTTGTAGAGTCAGTTGAAGCTTGGAGTTGTAGAGTCAGTTGAAGCTTGGAGTTGTAGAGTCAGTTGAAGCTTGGAGTTGTAGCGTTAGTTGAAGCTTGGAGTTGTAGAGTCAGTTGAAGCTTGGAGTTGTAGAGTCAGTTGAAGCTTGGAGTTGTAGAGTCAGTTGAAGCTTGGAGTTGTAGAGTTAGTTGAAGCTTCGAGTTGTACTCAGTTGAAGGTTCACTTGACAGTACTATAGGGTGAGAGTGATGCCCTGATTGGCGTTCCTGGTGGAGTCTTACAAGCATTGGGTATATAACTGACCAATAAGAACCCAGATAAATGTATAAGCTAACATTTGGTTTCTTTAAGTGTCCAGTAAAACACAAGGGGTATGCATAGACCAATAAGAACCTAAAGAATTGTCAACACATACCGGTCATTGGCGGACACCTGGAGATATATGTAAATAAACACAAGCTACAGTAGCATCATCCTTAACCTGTCTTATGTTTACAAATAATAGGTATAGACTGACCAATGAGAACCGAGAAAATTTTGATTATACACGAAATACTAATACCATCAAAGCCCTGCCCCGCTCCTGCTCCCTGCCCCGCTCCCTGCCCCCGGGCCTGCCCTGCCTGCCTGCCCCTGCCCTCCCCCGCTCCTGCCCTGCCACGCCCTGCCCCTGCCCTGCCCCCAGCTCCCGTCTCTGCCACGCCCTGCACCGCCTGCACTGCCCTGCCCTGTCCTAATTCCCTAATCTCACTTGTCAGAAAAGTTGAATCTCCACCGCCTTGAATGATAATAACCCACCTCTCGCATGTATTAATTTTGTGGACATTCATAATTTTTCACTGTGGCAAATTGCCCTCCCTAGGAACAGCATTTATCATTCACTAATTATGTATGAATAGCCATGAACCTACATTTACGGACTCACGAAAATTGATAGTATCCACTTGGCTCAAAAGCATTGGGTCGAGAATTCATTGGTAATATATTAAAAGAAATTATATATGAAGGTTTTTATGGTATTACAGGCATAAATCTTCTGTTTTATGACCTCGTGTTAAATGTTTATATTCTAATGATGTAAATGTCAAACCTCAGTGTCACGCATGTTACTGATTAAGTGATGGAGATAGATAATGTTTGTAGAAATGTATGTTATATATTTAATCAGCGTTTGTGTCTTGTTTTCCTGTGTTCATCAATTGTTGTGACTTTCTTCCTGTTCTCCTTCGTTAGTCTTGTTTATTGTCGGTGTCTCTTTCTTCTCGACCCATCCTCCTCTTCCTCCTTCCTCTTCCTGAACTCATCCTCCTCTTCCTGTGTCCTCCTCTTCCACCTATCTTCCTCTTCCTTCACCCATCCTCCCCCCGTATTCTGGTTGCTCCTCTTTATCCACCTCCACCTTTCACTCTCTCTTCTTTATGGTATCGTTATTACTTCCTCCTCCCTGCTCTCTTTTGTCTGTCTGTCTCTACCACCATCACGCCATTACCACTACTATCACCACCACCACCACCACAAACCACCACCACTACCACCACCACCACTAATAATAAGACCACGCACCTGCAAAATTCAATACCTCAGGTGAATAAACTTAATACTGTACCACACATTATCCATTTTTTTTATCAACTCAATATCGAAAGGGAAAAAATATTAATTGGTCTACTTTGTGAATTATCCATCCAAAATTGAAGTCTTTTTTCACGGGCGGGAAGACACATATGGACTTGACTGGTAGGATGGACTTGAGTGGAAGGATGGACTTGAGTGGAAGGATGGACTTAAGTGGAAGGATGGACTTGTGTTAGCAGCTGTACCGGAACATTTGAGTCTTCTTTTGAAAAAAAAAAAAAACTAATAATTTCTTCGACAAAACACGAATTTATTTACATTAGTTGAGGCATCACATGTGAGGGGATGATACCCTTGTGCCCTAGGCGGGAGATGGTGAGAGGGGGTGTTAGAGAGGGTGATGGGAAGTTCTGGGAAGTTCTGAGAGATGCTGTGAGATGCTAAGGGGGGTGTTAGGGGGGGGTGCTGAGATGTTCTGGGAAGTTCTGTGAGGTGATGGAGGGTTTTTAGGAAGTGCTGAGATGTGGTTGGAAGTCCTGAGAGATCCTAGGAGATGTTGAGAGGCTCTTAGGAAGTGCTTCGAATGACCCGAGAAGTCCTGAGAGGTGCTGAGAGACCCTGGGTAGTAAGAGGTTATACAGAAACTCGGAATATATGGTAAATATAATAAAGTCGTAGTAGAATATAGTGGAGGATCCTGGGAGATGGGAAAATATGCACTGAGAGGTGGTGAGAGGTGCTGGGAGGTGTTGGGAGATGGTGAGAGGTCCTGGGAGGTTGTGAGAGGTGCTGGGAGGTTGTGGTGGGAGATGTGAATCTCTCTCTGTCATTCCTTGGTAGAATTAACAAATTAAATTACCTAACTTGTGCAATCGAATACGCGTCTCTGGTCAGAAGTATCGTTGCAAAAGACACCCACTCAGGATAAGCCTTCTTGAGTGAGCCCATACAAAGTGTTACAAAGAGTTTGATCAGCGATAAACTGTGGGATTGTTTTCAAGAATTATTGAAGCGAATTTGAAGGGAAAAAAAAATATGTGTTTTCCACTTGGGATTCACTATTCAAATGAGTCATGGGGAAATTATCTTCTTACAAACACGTAAAAAAAAAAAGGAAAAATAAAAGAAAAAGAACTCGCTTTTTTATTTCCTGGG
>NW_024711292.1:1852705-1905205 GCF_018991925.1 Homarus americanus | reverse complement strand
TTTCCGCAGCTTCCGGTATTTCACTCACTCTAATGACACTGTCCTCTCTCATTCTTTTTCATTCTCATTTCTCATGTTCTTATATTTTCCTTCTCATCTATATATCTGTATTTCTTTCTTGGTTAACTTTCTTTCTCTAATTAATCCACTGTCCTGGTTGATGAATCGTAGAGGACAGGTTGTTAATTAATCTACTTTTATCGACGAGTTGCCAGACGAATGAGGGAAAGAGGAGGAATGAGGGAGAGAATGATGAGAGAGAGAGAATTATTTGGGAGAGAATGAAGGAAGACGAATGAGGAACCTGAATCCTAACTTACCTGGGCGTATACACCTGGTAGTATACCAGAGCAGAGGTGATGCTGTTGTGGGGGAGGGGGGAGGGGAGAGGGGGAGAGGAGGGGGGAGAGAGGGGAGGGGAGGGGAGAGGGGAGGGGGAGGGCATGGAGGAGGAGATATTATTGATTTAATGTTAGGTGTGCACGACGAATATGTTTGTACTGTTTTATAAAAATCAAATACGTACATGTTTAATAATATATGTAAATATATGGTATTATATATACGGATACATAGCATAATCACATTTCATAAGATATCATCTACATATAAGTTAACATATACATAGATATATATATAATCGCGTATCGCGTATTCTCTCTTTCTTCTTCCATTGTCTCCTCCCCCATGATTTTTCCTACTTCCTTCTCTCTTTAAACCCTCTCCAATCTCCTCCTTTCCATACTCCCCTCTCTCTCTCTCTCCCTCTCGGAAACCCACAAGTGACAATTATTATGGCCGGTAATCGTAGCCAAATCACATTACGAGTCTGTGGTCGGGAGATGAATGATGCTGAGGGAAGAAGTTCATTTAGGAGGCTGCCAGATCATCATATATTAGCTATACTGGGATGCTGTCTCGTGCGGCTCACTGTTTGTAATGTTAGTGTTGTCAGTCACTAGTGGGGGGGGGGGGTTCCTGTTTCTTTTGTTCCTTCTGTTCTTTCTGTTCTTCCTTTTTCTTCTTATCTTCCTCCTTCTTCTTCCTTCTGTTCTTCCTGTTCTTTCTGTTCTTCCATCTTCTTCTTCTTCTTATCTTCCTCCTTCTTCTTCCTTCTGTTCTTTCTGTTCTTCCTTCTTCTTCCTCTTATCTTCCTCCTTCTTCTTCTTATCTTCCTCCTTCTTCTTCTTCTTATCTTCCTCCTCCTCGTGTTCCTCCTTCTCCTCCTCTGCTTCACTCTAAAGGGTCCTGGCAGGAGACTGTGTGTATACTCTAGGGGGACATATGTGAATATACTCGTATACCCCTATAATATAATTCCCTTTATTACACTCCCCCTAATCTCCGACCCCTTCATCTCCATTCAAATGTATGCGAGTCCAAATACATGTATACAGTACGTAGATATACATATATGCATAAATCCAAATATACATACAGACCAAATGGGAAGGAACTGTAATTAATTTTCTGAGGAGGAAGGTGCTACTCTATGTAAGGTTGCAGTATTAGTTGATCTTAAGTCAGGGTTATAAAGCTGATGTTATTGTGTATTGACTTGGGAATAAATGGATTTGTAAATAAATAAATACATAAATGAATAAATAAATGAATGAATGAGTGAATTTATTTATTTATTTGTTTATTTGTTTACTTCTTCTTTCATGTATACAACAGACAAAGGTAAACACCATTGAGTACAAGTTGTGAACCTTGTCTACTTGTCACACGGAAATAATAATCAATGCTGCAAGAAGATTATTAAGACATATAAGTAGATTATCAAAGATTCATAAGTTTATTTTATTTTTCCCTCCTTAATTTGGTCTAAGAGAAAGTTACGAGTTACGACAGAGTTTCAGAGTAATTTGGCCTCTTGTGACGTAACGTAGGTAAGTCATGTAGAGGGTTTGTCACTCGTTTGGGATATATATTGTCCCATAAAAATGTCCCTCCCTCCCACCCTTCTTTCCTTCCCTCCTCTCCTTTTTCCCTCCCTCCCACTAATAGTGTCTCGGGGAACAGGCAGGGAGGGAAGCAGGGAGGGAGGCAGGGAGCAGGCAGGAATGGAGGGAGGGAGGTAGGAAGGCAAGGAGGGGCAGGGAGGAAGGCAAAGAGGGAGCAGGCAGGGAGGGAGGAAGGCAGGGAGGTAAGCAGGGACCAGTCAAGGAGGCAGGGAGGGTTATTTTTCTGGGACTCCCTATAATTAAAGTAAGAATGTCTAAGTTATTAGTAATATTTTAAAGGCTGAACCTAATGAAGTGGATTATTTTATTACACACAACACAGCTGATGTCTGATGTCATTTCGGTATCTAATTATTTGCATTGATTTGTTGACATTCAGAAAGTTTGTTCAGATTACCAATACAATTATAGGTTTAAGGCCTGAAAAATGTATAGTAATGTCCTCTTAGTGTGATAAGGTGGTGTCTTGACCCTCTCATGACTGTAATACTACTTCACACTATATATCTAAACCTCATACTCACTATATCTAAACCTCATACTCACTATATCTATACCTCATACTCACTATATCTATACCTCATACTCACTATATCTATACCTCATACTCACTATATCTATACCTCATACTCACTATATCTATACCTCATACTCACTGTATCTATACCTCATCACTACATCTATCTTACACTCACTATCGTTTCTGTGTGGATGTCAGTCACACTAGAATAACCCGTTATAGTACACCCTTCTTTCCTCACACAACTAAACTGTAGAATGCTCTGCCTTCTTCTGTGTTTCCATACTTGTACAATCTGTCTCACTTCAAAAAGATGTTTTTCCGGCATCTTCGCGGCGTAGATTAATATAGTCTTTTAAACTTCAAATTTTAATTTCTTTTTACTCTTATTTTTTCGGCGACTTGTGCCAAGGTGGGCTATTCCCCGTAAAAAAAAAATCAAGAGGTGATCGTATCTCCTTTCATCTAGTGATAGCTTATGATATATTACTTAGTGCATGTGCGAGGTCAGCTGGTTGCCTCACCTCCTGGTACACTGTCAGCGTGTGTTCTGCTGTCGTCACCATCTACACCTTCACCTGCTAAAAAAAAAGAGCCTGGTGAGGTGTTTATTAATCAGCTGACTTAGACAGTAATAATTCCTCATCAATCCTGTATATTTTGTGTTTTAATATATCACGTCAACTGGTGTGTGGACGTGAGGTAAACATTCTATCTTGTCTTGTTGGGCCACCGTGATGGATCATATATAAACATGATATACACCTTCATGCTCTCTCTCACACTGACTTACTATATACGATTCTCTTTATATCATTCATAGAGAGATTTTCTTACACCTGATTCATATATTGTGAAGAGTAATGTTGCTAGATAGACAGATAGACAGATAGATATATAGACAGATAAATAGATAGATAGATAGATAGATAGATAGATAGATAGGTAGGTGTGTGCTTAGTGGCCATACAGGTGACGCATTACATAACACAGTCACTTGTTAAGGGCGTATATATGGTCAGAAGATCCTCATTGACGCATTATTACGCATTATTATCAAGGGTGACGCATGCCTATAATATATTTTATAAGTGTAAAGTTAAACCTGATAGATTATTATAGAAGATGGCTATAATCCGCGTCGTATTATACCTCTCACCGCCATTCAACTAATTAGCGGAGTGATTTATCATTCAAACAAAGAATTAAAACCGAATTGAGTTCCTGTGATAATGTCCGACATGATGACTCGTGTGTGTGTGTGTGTGTGTGTGTGTGTGTGTGTGTGTGTGTGTGTGTGTGTGTGTGTGTGTGTGTCCTGGTGCATTGTTGTCTGTCTCTCTAAACACACACACACACACACACACACACACACACACACACACACACACACACACAACTGATCATTTAAGACGTCATTTACTGCCATAACATAAACAAACTATACCTAAATTTGATAAGGGTTAGGTCAGGTCGGGTCAGGTCAGGTTAGGTTAAATAAATGAATAATAATCCAATCCATTTTACAATTTATTCACTAGAAACTTATTAACCCTCAGGTGACACAGGTGAAAGAGGATTGATACACTGGTCCCTAAGTCACGTGACCCTAACGATGTAATTCCCTTACCTGACTGACCTCACCTACAGCCTCTATACAGCATCATTATCAGTCTACCTGGTGCTGTCTTGTCGTCTATTCCCGTTTAATGTGTGACACCAATTAAATATTATCTCAGGTTCACAATATCCAGTTGTTCTTGGAAGACGTTCAAGAGGGAGGCTGGACAATTTTCCGTCAATATATTAAGAATTTTGACATTACACTTGATAAAATTTTTTTCGATATGTGTAAATATGTAAAAAAAAAATGTGTTGCTGTGTGAAGGTAATTTATAGGTGAGATACAGGTATTTATCTTGTTTTAGGGAAGAAATGTATAATTTATAAACCGTGTGATATAAAAAATGAAATATTCTTCGTGTAATAGTGTGTTATGAGGACATTGACAGCATGAAGAGATGACATTAAAGCCCAGTGTTTGTGTTTTATTGTAAGGAACACCGAGCTTAACGGATCTAGTGGGTTAGCACTGTCTTCCGTCGAACTACCAACATCATTTGTCACTGGGCGATCCATCGTTGCCAATTTTATTTTTTTTTAATTTTTTTTACGTCGTTCAAGAATTTTTAAAAAAAAGATGGTTGTTTGTCGTGTTAAAGTGTCGTGTTTAACTTTTTTTCTTTACAATGTTTATGTCGTTTGTTTGTCCGTTTGTGTTTGTTTTAGTTGATATAATTTATAAAGATATATAAAAGGTTAAAAGACTATATATCTATATTTTTCTGGTCTTCCTACGATGTTAAGTCCTCATTAATTACTGTCCAGTCAACGATTTTTTTTCTCAATATTTCCTGGACACTTTTACGAGGGTGAGTTACCATACGAGTTTGTTCTCTTTATTTTCTTCTTCAATTTGTGTTTATTTTGTCTTTATTATTTTATTCTTTATATATATAATTTTGTTTTCATTCTTAGTCTTAATTTTTTTCTTTGTCATTCTCTTCTTTTCTTCTCATTTCTTCTTTTTTTTTACTCTTTCTTTTCCTTTTCTTCTCCTAAACATATTACAAACTACTCATCCACGACACAAACAACAACACCATCCACGACACAAACAACACCATCCACGACACAAACAACACCATCCACGGCACAAACAACACCATCCACGACACAAACAACACCATCCACGACACAAACAACACCATCCACGACACAAACATCAACACATACACGACACAAACAACACCATCCACGACACAAAACATCAACACATACACGACAATAAAACAACACCCTCATCCACGACAGCAAACAACACCATCCACGACACAAACAACAACACCATCCACGACAATAAAACAACAACACCATCCACGACACAAACAACACCATACACGACAAAACAACACCATCCATGACACAAAATAAATATAATACACGACAAAAACAACACCACATCCACGACACAAACAACACCATCCACGACACAAACAACACCATCCACGACACAAAACAACACTATCCACGACACAAACATCAACACCATACACGACACAAACAACACCATCCACGACACAAACAACACCATCCACGACACAAACAACACCATCCACGACACAAACAACACCATCCACGACACAAACAACACCATCCACGACACAAACATCAACACATACACGACACAAACATCAACACAGGCCTCGAGAAAGTAGTCGGGATCAATGTGACACCTGGATTGAGATAAATTGAATATCCAGAGAAAAAACCAGATGATTGGATGAGTTTTACCATGGCGGAGGAAACTCTCTCTCTCTCTCTCTCTCTCTCTCTCTCTCTCTCTCTCTCTCTCTCTCTCTCTCTCTCTCTCTCTCTCTGTCTATCTATCTATTTATCTATTTGTGTCTGTCTGATTTGTGTGTTTCTGTTTATTGCTGTCTATCTTGGTATGTCTGCCTGTCTGTCTGTCTGGCTGTTGCTTCGTGTTACTAATCTCTTCCTTTCTCTCTTTGTCCCCTCTTTATCATAACACTTTTACCCTGAAGGCTCTTCCACCCTTTTCTCATCTCCCCTGTCTTTTCCCTCTCCTACGCACTTCCCTCTCTTCTTTGCCCTTCACCCTCTCACCCTCCTTTCTCCCCCCTTCCTCTCTTCTCTTTCCTTTACCCTTCTTCTTCTTCCTCCTTTCCCCCTCACACCTCCATACTCCTCCTCTTCCTCTCCCTACTCCTTGTCTTCGTCCATTATCCTCCATACTCTTCCTCCTCTTTCTTCTTCTTCCTCTTGGCTCTTCACCCCCATCATCAATCCCTCCTCCATCCCCCACGCCCTTCCTCCATGTTAACGTCCTTCCCCACGCCCCTTATCCATCCCCCATGCCCTTCCCCACGCCCTTCATCAAATCCCCACCCTTCCCCACGCACGTTCACTCAAATTTCGATATCTCTTTTTCTTCCCCACGCCCTTCATCCAGCCTCCATGCCCTCCTCCTCCTCCCCTCCTGCCACGCCCTCCAGATGGCACGATAGGACACGGGGGTGGAGTGCTGGAGCCGCATGTTCTAATTGGCTGCCTGCATCAAGGAGGTGTCCGGGAGGCTTGATATGGCACGCGGAGGAGGGGAGCTATCAGGTCATGGGGAGGGGAAGGGGGAAGGGGGAGAGGATTGAGGTGAAGGGGAAGGAGACTTGAAGTGGAAAAAAATAGCATTGAGAAGAATATAGCAGACACCTGATTCAATTATATGATTATGAATTTTATATACCACTTGTAAACTCTCCGCCAGTGTAACCTTTTGTAATATAAGGTTCAAGAGTATACTTTAAAAGGTTTACCACAAAGTTTACATGTTGAGTGTCCTGGTTATGGGTACAGCCTTACTAACTGGCCACATGTGCTCGTATCCTGAAGCTGGATCCTGGACACGATTATATCACAACATATGGTTCTGTCTGTTCTGGTCGTATCGGTAACTCATCTCATAATGTTTGTTCTACTTTCTAATGCTACAGCTACCAGGTCTCTCTGTGTGATACTCAGTTCTTCTGCGTCACTGTTCATGATTTTAACTTTTTTTTTTTTTAATAATTGCTTTAGTTAATCCCAAATCACTGTTTATATTTCCATTATTGGTGTTTCGTTGGCCAGTTGATCTATAATAGAATGTTGTTTTTCCTGTTTTTCCTGTCAAGTATTACAGTTCTTTTAATATCATTCACCAAAGTACTTTTTAGACTCGGAACACCACAGCTTATGGGACTATCTAGCCACTGACCACCTTAAAGAAAATGGGAAGAGGGAAGGAGGAACACAGTAAAAGAAAACGAAAGACATACACAGAGATAAAGGGCGTTAACAAGTAGAAATACATATAAACAGATAGACAGACAGAGATAGACGTGTAAAGGTACAGATGTGCAGAGAGACGGGCAGATAGAGAGACGGGCAGATAGAGAGACAGGCAGATAGAGAGACAGACGTGTAGAGACAGACAGACAGACAGAATCAATATTAGTACCAAGGGGAAGAAGAACCTATCAGAGACGGGTATAATAATATAAGACTTATACTGACACACACACACACACACACACACACACACACACACACACACACACACACACACACACACACACACTTTCCCTTAGTTCACTCTTCCTCAAATGAGTAAAATTACTTCACATTCATAACACACTTACAATACGCACTTACATCAAGTTTTCCCAAGGCTGGATACACTTGGGGGATGGGGGAGAGTTGTAAGTGTGTCTTAAGTGAGTATCTGACGTGGAGTTAGGGTTTTCAAGGACTTAGTTGAGTGAATCAATGCACTTAAGGGCGTTGTTCTACGTGTCCTGGGAGGTCCTGTTTCCTACGAGAGAGAGAGAGAGAGAGAGAGAGAGAGAGAGAGATTTTAAAACTATCCCCTCTCCCTCCATCTATCCTTCTATCCATCCATCTATTACTACGCCCCTTCCTCCTTCCTTCCTACCTTCCTTCCTCCTCCCTCCTCCTCCTCTCCCTCCCTCCCTCCTCCTCCCTCCCTCCTTCCTTCCCTTACTCTCTGCCTCCCTCCCTCCTTCACTCCTCAATCTCTTCCTTCTTTACTCCTTCATTCCCTGACTCCTCCTTCTGCTCCTCCCTCAACCTCCTGCCGAGGATGTAGGGTTGTAACATCCTGCAGCACCTACAGGAGATCTCTCAAGACCTAACCCCCTCCTCCTTCCTTCCCTTCCGTAGGAGTCGACAGGTCTTTGGTAAGGGCGTGAAGTGATCCAGAAGTTAGGGACGCCCGGGCCAGGTCCTTCAGAAGCGACGCCCTTTGACCCTCCTCTAGGGACTTCCTTTCGTGTTGACTTAGGAAACTCCACTGACCACTCAGACGGTGACTGTAAACAAACGCAAGATGGCAGCGAGGACCAGGGTGTTGTGAGGACCTGGGTGTTGTGAGGACCGGGTGTTGTGAGGACCAGGTGTTGTGAGGACCGGGTGTTGTGAGGACCCGGGTGTTGGGACCAGGTGTTGGAGGGACTCAGGTTTGTGAGGACTCGGGTGTTGGTGAGGACCAGGTGTTGTGAGGACGGGTGTTGTGAGGACCTGGGTGTTGTGAGGACCTGAGTGAGGACCCGGGTGTGAGGACCCGGGTGTTGTGAGGACCTGGGTGTTGTGAGGACGGGTGTTGTGGGGACCAGTGTTGTGAGGACTCGGGTTTGTGAGGATTCGGGTGTTGTGAGGACCCAGGTGTTGTAGGACAAGTGTTGTGAGGACCTGGGTGTGAGACCCAGGTGTTGTGAGGACAGGTTTTGTGAGACCAGGTGAGACCAGGTGTTGTGAGGACTCGGGTTTGTGAGGATTCAGTGTTGTGAGGACCCGGGTGTTGTGAGGACCCGGGTGTTGTGAGGACCTAGTGGTGGGGACCTGGGTGTTGTGAGGACCCGGGTGTTGTGAGGACCCGGGTGTTGTGAGCTGGGTGTTGTGAGGACCCGGGTGTTGTGGGGACCAGGTGTTGTGAGGACTCAGGGTTTGTGAGGATTCAGTGTGTGAGGACCCGGGTGTTGTGAGGACCTGAGTGTTGTGAGGACCCGGGTGTTGTGAGGACCCAGGTGTTGAGACCAGGTGTTGTGAGGACCCGGGTGTTGTGAGACAGGTGTTGTGAGGACCTGGGTGTTGTAGCTGGTGTTGTGAGGACCTGGGTGGCCGGTGTTGGGAGGACTGGTGTTGTGAGGACCAGGTGTTGTGAGGAACCGGGTGTTGTGAGGACCCGGGTGTTGAGGACCGGGTGTTGTGAGGACCCGAGTGTTGTGAGGCCCAGGTGTTGTGAGGACCCGGGTGTTGTGAGGACCAGGTGTGAGGACCCGGGTGTTGTGGGACCCAGGTGTTGTGAGGACCCGGGTGTTGTGAGGACCCAGGTGTTGTGAGACCTGGGTGTTGTGAGTGGGTGTTGTGAGGACCAGGTGTTGTGAGGACCCGGGTGTTGTGAGGACCCAGGTGTTGTGAGGACCCGGGTGTTGTGAGGAGGTGGTGTTGGCAGGGACCAGGTGTTGTGAACCGGGTGTTGTGAGACCTGGGTGTTGTGAGGACCCGGGTGTTGTGAGGACCGGGTGTTGTGAGGACCCGGGTGTTGTGAGGACCCAGGTGTTGTGAGGACCCGGGTGTTGTGAGACCCAGGTGGTGTGAGGACCCGGGTGTTGTGAGGACCCAGGTGTTGTGAGGACCCGGGTGTTACAAAGTCGAGGTTCAGCCATGGCCTCATCCACCAGCCATACCCTCATCCACCAACCATGCCCTCATCCACCAACCATACCCCATCCACCAACCGTACCCTCATCCACCAACCATACCCTCATCCACCAACCATACCCTCATCCACCAACCGTTGCCCTCATCCACCAACCATACCCTCATCCACCAACCATACCCTCATCCACCAACCATACCCTCATCCACCAACCATACCCTCATCCACCAACCATACCCTCATCCACCAGCTATGACTCACGATTACCATAAATTTAATTGAGTTTCGCCACGTCTTGTGTCACCCTGACTTACATAACGCGTTTGTAATACCTTTGTTACAAGATGTACTTCCGCTGACCTTCAGCTGTTGACTCCGACGTGTGCCACCAGCAGAAGCAGTAGCAGAAGGAGAGGTAGGGAGGGGAAGGGAGTAGGGAGAGGTGAGCGGGTCGTTAGCCAGCGGGAACAACAAGGTGATTAGCTATTCAAGCCTCAATTAAGGAGCAGAAACTTGTTATAGAGGATAAGAGTAGTTCTTCGTTGGGAAATTTTCGATTATACTTTACCTTAGTTGCTGGAAATTTCTCTCTCTCTCTCTCTCTCTCTCTCTCTCTCTCTCTCTCTCTCTCTCAGAAAGTCTCCTATTCCCCCTTCCTCATCTCTCCCCTTTCTCTTCTTCCTGCCTCTACCTTCCTCCACCCACCTAATTCATTTTCTTTCTTCTCTTCCTCTTCCTCTTCCATCTCCTTCTCCCCTTTCGTCTCCGCATCTTCCCCATATTCCCTCCTTATTCCCTTTCCCTCAACTCCTCTCCCCCTTTCTTTCTATTTCTCCTTCTCTTCCCCCTATTCGCCTTTTCTCCTCTCTTTCTCTTCTCTTCTCCTCCCCTTGCTCTTTACTCTCCTACTCCCCTCTTCCCCTCTCCTCCCCCTATCTCCCCTTCTCCCTCACAACTACCTCACACCCTCATAACCAACGTGGAATTTCTGCTTATGATTTTTCCCACTACACAGAGGTTAGAGGAAGAACACACCACCACCACCACCGCGTTGGCTATCGTTCGCAACTCCTTCGATCGCTTCCCTCAACGATTTTTCAACCATAAATTAATATTTATCACCTTTTAACCATCCATAAATAACTATCGACCTCAATAATACATAACTAGTTTATAAATTTCTATCAAGACTACGATTCTATGTAGTTTTTAAGAGGAATAGAAACCTAGAAGAGAGGAATATTGCTCTCCAAAAGTATGAAATTCTAGCGGACGAAAACTATACCGAGGAAGACACAAGGTAAAGAAAACAGAGACGCATTAATATATGGCTTCATTCTCAATTCAATTACAGCCCAGAGTTGGAAGTCGTGTATTGTCGAGATTCTGTTTAGGTCGGCCCGTTGCCATTTTAATTATATATTAAAGGTCTTAGAGGGTAGGCGTTACTGATTAACTGCCGGTAATAAGGCCAGAAAGACCAAGGGTTTCCGGCACCTTACACACACACACACACACACTGGCTACAGGGGAGGGAAGGAGGAATAAGCATTGTGTAAATTGAATTTCTGAGCTGGCAAAGCTATAGGCTAGCCAGGAGGGAGGGGATTTTTCTGATGGGGGTGTGTGTGTGTGTAGGTTGTGGTGGTGTGTAGTGGAGTGTAGGTAGTGGTTTAATTGATGGTGATGTTGCGTAGGATGTGGTGGTTGTGATTTGTGGTGGAGTTGGTGTGTAGATTGTGGTGGTGATTGTAGATTGTTGGGAATGGTGATTGTGGTGGTGTGTGTGGGTATTGATGGTAGTGGTGATTGTGGTGGTGATATGTAAGTGATGATGATTGATGTTGTTGTTATTGTTATTGTTGTTATTGTTATTGTTGTTGTTGTTGATGGTTGTGTTATTGGTGGTGACTTATTTCCAAGCTAGACTTACCTAATGCACTGTGGATAATAATAATAGTAATATATATACAGTATAAGTTTACCTGTAGATAAGACTCGGGACTATAATTATCACAAGATGAAGAGAGAGAGAGCTGAATGGTCTTGTCTCTCAGTACGTGTATAATTTTTTCATATAATTAGTATTTTTGTTTGTAATGGATTATATTCTGGCGTTATGTGTGTGTATATCAAGTCTCTCTCTCTCTCTCTCTCTCTCTCTCTCTCTCTCTCTCTCTCTCTCTCTCTTCTACTCTGATAAATTCTAATTTCCTTATTTCCACTATCTTTCAAATATCTCTCTCTCTCTCTCTCTCTCTCTCTCTCTCTCTCTCTCTCTCTCTCTCTCTCTCTCTCTCTCTCTCTCTCTCTCCTCCTCTCCTCACTCAAACTCACTTCTCACAAATTCTCTTAATGTCTTCCTCCCATTTTTTATCCCTCATTTTGATTCTCCTCTCCTGTTTCCTCCTATTATATACCCTTCACCTCTATATTGCCTCCCTCCTCCTCCTTCCTCCCTCCTTCCTCCTTCATTCTCCCAATCGATTGTAATTTATTTTCTCAACCTTCCTTTCTCACAGAAATCTTTGGTCATTTTAGGTATTTCTTGTTGTTATTGTTTTTGTTGTACTTGTTGTTGTTGTTATTTTTGTTCTTGTTGTTCTTGGCCTTGTTGTTCTTGTAGTTCTTGTTGTTGTTCTTGTTGTTATTATTCTTCTTGTTGTTTTTGGTCTTTTTATTGTTGTTCTTGTTATTCTTGTTCTTCTTCTCTTCTTTCTTTTACTGTGTTCCAATTAGTGATTTTTTTCCTTTTAATCATTTCTTTTTATTACCCTTTTTAACTTTTCTTTCCTTTCTATTCTTTCTCTTCCCTTTAACATTTTCTATTATTATCTACCCCTTCTTCTTCTTCTTCTTCCTCCCTTTCTCACATATATCTCCTACCCTTTTATCCTTCCCTGTTTCCCTCCCTCTTTTATCCTCCTCACCCATTTCCCACTTTCCCATTCATCCCTTTCTTTACTTCTTCTTCTTCTTCTTCTCTCCCCATTCATCCCTTTCCCATCCCCATTTAACCTCACCCCCATTAGTCCTCCTCATAAATCATACCTCCCTCCCCTCCCTCATCCCTCCCACCCTCCCTCTCTCCCCCATCTTTCTCCCTCCATCCCTCCCCATCATCTCATCTATCCCCTCCACCTCTGAAGAAAATAGAACAGGGTGGTAGATGAGGGCAGTCTTACCCGCCGCCCATAAACGCATGAATAGTGGGCGCCCGTCACTGCACAACACCCCGTCCTCCTCCTCCTCCTCCTCCTCCTCCCGCGGCACCGACGACCCCTCTAGAAGTATACCCCTCCTTCTCCACCCCTCCTTCCCCTCCTGCTGCGTCCCTCATGTTGGAAGGAAAGAGGAAGGGAAGGGGAAAGAAAGGAGGGAGGGTAGGAGGGAGGGAGTGAGTTTTTAAGGACCCCACCCTTCTCTCTTGGAAATTCCATCTCCTTCCCTCCTCTCTCTCCTTCTCCCAAAGACTTCCATATTCCTTCAAGTCCCTTCCTAAGACCTCCCTCTTGAAGATGATCCCTTTCCTTAAAGACCTTCCTGTCTTTCGAAGACTCCATCTTGGAGACCCGCTCTTGAGAATTTTCATCTTGGGGATCCTCTCTCTCTCTCTCTCTCTCTCTCTCTCTCTCTCTCTCTCTCTCTCTCTCTCTCTCTCTCTCTCTCTCTCTCTCTCTCTCTCTCTCTCTCTCTCTCTCTCTCTCTCGAAGACGCACCTCCTCCTGAAGGTTCTCCTCTTGAGGAATCTCCTACTGAAGACCCGCCCACCTGAGGACCCCTTCTTGAGACCCCCTCCTGAACATCCATACCCAGATGAAGATCCCCTCCTGCTGTGTCCTCCCAGCTAGGGCTTTCAAGACCCCTCCCAGCCTCCTGACGACCCCGACACCAGCAGCAGCTGCTGCTCCTTTGGTCTCGAGAAACTGTATATGATAGCTGGTCGTAATTAAGCGTTAAGGACCCCAGGACACCAGATTCTCAATAGTTCGTACGATTTATATATTTTTCCACCCTAACTGGAGATGAAAAGAGTCTGTTTAAATTGGCTCACTAATACTATGGCCACAAGGATGGTGGATTCCTCTGAGACTCTACAGTACCTTCGCTTGTTGTAGTCTTTTATCTGCAGCAAGAAGGGGGGTGAGGGAGGAAGGAGGGGTGAGAGGGAGGGAGGAGGAGGAAGGAGGGTGAGGAGGAGGGGGTGAGAGGGAGGGAGGGTGTCGGGATCCTCGTATGAAACTTGGAGAATCTTTACCCAAGACCTTCACTGGCAGGATTCAACTCTTGTTCTTGACTTCAGGTTCACCCTCAGCTTCGCCTTTCAGTGTGTCTTTGGATTCACCTCAGGTTTCTTACTTACTCTTGCTTTTCGGTTCAGTTCTGGGTTTGTCTTCATGTTTGTGTTCGGGTTCACCTTTGGGTTTTATTTCGGGTTCACTTCGGATCTCGCCTCTGGGTTCACTTAAGATTACTTTTGATTACTTACTTGTTTTTGTTGTTGTATTTGTTTTGGTTTTGTTCAGTGATAAATATAATGTGTTTATTGTTTTTTGTGATGGTGTGTACTTGTTCCCATCCGTTATGATAGTGATGGTGATACTAAGGTGACAGACAGACAGACAAACAAATGCATAAATTAATTAGAAATACCCAGCAAAATAAACACTCCTTCACCACGCCCACAACTGCCATACTGAGGAAGTAGCCAATCAGCTCACTGCCACAAGATTAACACCTCCTTCTTTTAGGTCTGATTGTATATTGTCTTTAATGAGTGCCTCGTCATGGGGGGTGTTGAAAGGTGCACCGCCCACGCCCACGCCTACGGTCCTGACACGCCCACACGACATGGCTAAGAGAGAGAGAGAGAGAGAGAGAGCTGTTATGACCTGCATTAAACCATACGTCCCACCCCACACGTCATTCTCTAACACGCCCACAACACGCCCACACCACTCCCACACTACACCCATAGTCTACACCTTACAATCTCTGAGCTGTATTTATGGGTAATGGTATAACGAGGCAAATAATTCTTAAGAGGTTGATTTCATACATACATACATACATACATACATACATACATACATACATACATACATAAAGGATATATTTGTCAGAAGAAATACACACGTCATAGCACACTTATGTAATTACGGTTAGGTTAGGTTAGGTTAGGTTAGGTTAGGTTAGGTTAGGTTAGGTTAGGTTAGGTTGAGTTAGAGAGTTGTTAGGACAGTCCACTATGTTTCTGGTCACACTGAGTCACTCTAGAAGCAACACACTCAGGGCGTCCAACATAGTTAATAGTAGTTACCTTGAGCGGATGATAAGGCAACACAACCACTCTGTCTGTGTTGACTGGAAGGTAACAACAACCAGACCCTTGGTGATGTTGCTGATCCAGAAGTCACTCTTGTACTCTAATATAACCCGGATACATGATTAATTAACGTTATCAGGTATCAACATTGCAACCTCTAAAGTTCTCTTAACACCAACACGTATATAGAAGCTCCTTATATGGTTATTTCTATGTTTATTCTAATTTATACTATTTATTGTTGAGTCTTCCATGATAATTTTAGTTAGAGTCAAATAGGTGAGGTTTTGTGTTTTATTTTTTATTTATCAAGAAGCATTATTTTTTAAGGTCGTGATTGTAACTTATTCATGATTGTATAGGAACTGCTTGTGATGGTAGTGTGTAAGGTCACCTCTAAACCACACACACACACACACACACACACACACACACACACACACACACACACACACACACACACACACACTCATCTTTCGCATCTTCCATTACAGTATTATCAGATTTTCCATACAGGCAAATGAACTTCTCTTTCTCTTTCTCTCTTTCACTCACCTGTCTCTACTATCTCTCTATCTATCTCTGTCTGTCCGTCTCTCTCTCTCTCTCTCTCTATTTATTTCACTTTTCCTCACTCTCCTCATATCTCTCTCTCACCATCCTCTCTTCTCAAGTCTCTCTTTTCTCATCTATTTGTCCATCCTCTCTCTCTCTCTCTCTCTCTCTCTCTCTCTCTCTCTCTCTCTCCTCTCTCTCTCTCTCCGTCGGGAATGGTTGGTTGGGGAAGGAGATGACTGACTGAAGCAAGAGATGACTAACTGGGGCAGGAGATGACTGGCTGAAGCAAGAGATGACTGACTGAACCGGAGATGACTGACTGGGGGCAATAAAATGACTGGCTGAAGCACGAGATGACTGAATGAACCGGAGATGACTGACTGAGGCAAGAGATGGCTGGCTGGCTGGCTGGGAGGTTTATGGGTGGGTGTGAGACATCTGCGGAGGCGCTGAGCACGAGGAAGCCAATGGCCACTTTACATTTGCATGCCAGTGAGACTCGCCATTACCCTGTAGGACTGAGACTAGCGCCCTTTTTATTTTTATATCTTTTTTTTTATTACTTTTCCTCTCCCCCAAAGTCTCGGTCTGTTTGTAAGTCTGATGGTGTATGT
Organism: Homarus americanus; assembly: GCF_018991925.1. Classification (NCBI taxonomy): domain Eukaryota; kingdom Metazoa; phylum Arthropoda; class Malacostraca; order Decapoda; family Nephropidae; genus Homarus; species Homarus americanus. Next base: position 1,888,920 of record NW_024711292.1, on the reverse strand, counting down.
CTGAGGGTATATGTCTGAGGGTATATGTCTGAGGGTGTATGTCTGAGGGTATATGTCTGAGGGTATATGTCTGAGGTATATCTGAGGGTATATGTCTGAGGGTATATGTCTGAGGGTATATGTCTGAGGGTATATGTCTGAGGGTATATGTCTGAGGGTGTATGTCGAGGTGTATGTCTGAGGTATGTCTGAGTATATGTCTGAGGTAAGCGAGGTATATGTCCGAGGTATATGTCTGAGGGTATATGTCTGAGGTGTATGTCTGAGGGTATATGTCTGAGGTATATATCTGAGGTATATGTCTGAGGTGTATGTCTAAGGGTGTATGTCTGAGGGTATATGTCTGAGGGTATATGTCTGAGGGTATATGTCTGAGGTATATGTCTGAGGTATATATCTGAGGGTATATGTCTGAGGGTATATGTCTGAGGGTATATGTCTGAGGGTATATGTCTGAGGTATATGTCTGAGGGTGTATGTCTGGAGGTATATGTCTGAGGTATATGTCTGAGGGTATATGTCTGAGGTATATGTCTGAGGGTATATGTCTGAGGTATATGTCTGAGGGTATATGTCTGAGGGTATATGTCTGAGGGTATATGTCTGAGGGTATATGTCTGAGGGTATATGTCTGAGGTATATGTCTGAGGGTATATGTCTGAGGTATATATCTGAGGTATATGTCTGAGGTATATGTCTGAGGGTATATGTCTGATTCGAGGTGTATGTCTGAGGGTATATGTCTGAGGGTATATGTCTGAGGTATTTTATTGTTTTATTTATTTTATTTTTTGCTTTTAAATTATGTTGTATGTGTGTGTGTGTGTGTGTGTGTGTGTGTGTGTGTGTGTGTGTTGTGTATGTATGTATGATGTATGTATGTATGTATGTAAACAGATAACTTCAGTGCCCCTATTCCCTATCACAACAGAAATAGGCTGTCGTGTCATATATCACACTATTTACCTATTTACTTAAAAGCAACAATAATTCTCCTTACTACTGCAATAAACTACAATGAATAACATAAACTGAGTGAATAATGAAGAATGTTGAAAATGTTGAGTATTAATGTTGAAGAGAATGTTTGAAGTGTCTAGTATGATGTTTTATGATGTGTTGGTGTTTTGAGTTGTCCACACAGCCTCCCATATCAACACAAGTGAGGGTTAATGTCTAATATGAGTATCACAATAAGGGAACTTGAGAACTATAAGTTAACTGGAATGATGTATTTTCAGAATATGATGACTGGTATATTTAATACACACACACATGTACATAATATACACTAAAATTATACAAAATTATCATACTAAGAAATTATTATACGTATATACAGTGAAATATACAAACACCAAGAGCATTATACATAGTTACGTTTAAAAATATATACATATAACATACACAAAACGACATTTATTATTCATTAATATATATATATATATATATATGTGTGTGTGTGTGTGTGTGTGTGTGTCTATGTATACAATATTATACACTATAAATTATATACCGGAACTGTTTTATACATTATATATCATCACTACCTATACGTATTTTATGGTGCTATCTATCGATCTATCTGTCTGTCTGTGTGTGTCTCTGTGTCTGTCTGTCTGTGTGTGTCTCTGTGTCTGTCTGTCTGAGGGAGTGAGTGAGTGAGTGAATTCACTTATTTTCTCTAAGGATCTGAAAACTGAAGGAAAACATCTAAAGGCAAAATAAATAAATATGGAATGAAGAAATGAAATAAAAATAAAAATTAGAAAACAATAAAAAATAAATCCACCCCCCAAATAATTACCTGGACTATCATTACGGTTGCAGATAAATTTAGCTACTAATTACCACAACCAATTATCAAAAATAGTGCAATGAAACAAGCATAATAATTACCTATGATTTATTGTAGCTGAAATTGAGTATTGAAAGTTGTATTAACAGCCCCCCAAAAAATGTTAACCAGTTGATGTGACATATACACACACACATATATACAGCCGCTGATCTACCTGTGATTACCTGCAATTAAAATAGTGAATACCTGTGAATACCTGTTCCCTACTGCCCTCCTGGAACAGTATTTTCACTATATTAATGTAAAAAAAAAAGTTTATATTTTATTAAAAAAATTTGTAACGTGGTTCATAAAGGTAATAAATGTGTGGGTTTATATTTTTACACACACACACACACACACACACACACACACACACATACTTACATAAACTATAACTACGGAAGTATTAGTATAGTTTTGTGTGTGTGTGTGTGTGTGTGTGTGTGTGTGTGTGTGTGTGTGTGTGTTTTGTGTGTGTGTGTGTGTGTGTGTGTGTGTATGTGTGTGTTTGTTTGTGTGTGTCCTTGTGGCTATCTGCAGTATACCGTAATGGAGACAGACAGACAGACAGACAGACGACAGACAGGTAAACGAGGAGGAGGAGGAGGAGGTGGTTCCATCATGACCTAACACAGGTGAGGTCATCAGATACACCAGCACATCAACACACCGTCACCTAATACGAGCACCTGAGTTATAACTTGAGTGAGGGCGACCTACAGTACACCTTATCTCTCTCTCCTCTGTCTCTCTCTCTCTCTCTCTTTAAACATTCTGTCTCTTATCTCTCTCACTCTGTCTCTCTCAACATTCTGTAAACATTATTATAGCCCATATGTAATCCTGAATTATCACGTTGAGTTAAAGTATATCAACTCTATATAACAAAAAATTATTATTATATTTAATTTGTATTTTAATGGAATAAGTCGATTAACTTTTTTGTCATTCGTTAGTTTCTGATAATTCGTGTAGTTGGGGTAATTAGATTGATTATTTATTATATATTTTTGGTAGGTGTTGTATGATTATTTACCTGTTGTATGATTCTGGTTATTTGTTGTATGAATCTAGTCACCTGTTGTATGATTAATTACCTGCTGTATGAATCTAATTATCTGTTGTATGAATCTAGTCACCTGTTGTATGATTAATTACCTGCTGTATGAATCTAATTATCTGTTGTATGAATCTAGTCACCTGTTGTATGAATCTAGTCACCTGTGTGTGTGTGTGTGTGTGTGTGTGTGTGTGTGTGTGTGTGTGTACGTACTTATACCCCAAAATACCCAGAAAGATACCATCACCTTAGGTCATACCCCCACCCACCCATCACCCCCACCCTCCCCATCACCCCCCACCCCCTCCTCCCTCACAACAGCACGGGTTATATTCCAACAGAGCTTTTCTCTCTTAGCGTCAGACCAGCTCGTAAAACAAACCTCGACCCTCTCATAAGTTTGAACGAAATCGCCAATCATATATATCGTGTTTTGCTCTTGTCCTGTGGTACCTATCTGTCTCCTTGTATCCCGTCTGGTTTAAAAAAAAGCGACCTTGTGATACCCTCAAGTAAGGTCGTTTTATAGATATTTTTACCCTGATGTTGTGTTTGAGTTGTTGGTGTTGTGTTGTTGTTGTTGGTGTTGTTGTTTTGTGTGTTGTGTTTGTTGTTGTTGTTGTTGGTGTTGTTGTTCAGTTGTTGTTGTTAATTGTTGGTTAATTTGTTTATGTCTTATTTTCTAATGTTGATGAATTGTGTATTGCTTGATGGTATTTATTTGTCTAATTTAGTTGGATAAGTTTACCTGCTGTAATGAAGTGTGTGTGTTGTGTGTGTGTGTGTGTGTGTGTGTGTGTTTTTCTGCTGGTTGGGTTAAGAATCCGTCCACTATACCTTCACTATACCTGTACACTAGATGTAAACATTCTCAAATTTTCACTTAATTTTTATCGTCACATACTAGCTGGGGGACACAGGTCTTTGACTGGGTTTACTTTTGACGATTTTTAAGTTAACCAGAATGAATGCTGCCACAACACTTACGTCCGTTCTCGACTAAAAAAAAAAAAGTAGGCCTACACGTGCAAAAAAATACCCTAAATAAATTTCATCTTTCTGTTGTCGTGTACAAGGGCCAGATGATTAGGCCTATACAAAATATCTGGTCATGTGAGGCAAATAAACAGATAAATGAATGCTGTTTTTAAAGTCAATCTCGATTAAATGAAGGTTGTCCACTTCTTAGGGATGGAGAGCACTACCTATGGGACAAAACATCCCCAAAATTACACCTTTGGGACACTTTTAGGGATACGTGTGTGTCTCATTGATAAATTTTCAACTTTCTATATTCATAAACAATAGCCAGGCATAGTGAACAGCCACACAAACAAACACACAATCACACACCGCTCATTCATACATACATACATACATACATACATACATACATACATACATACATACATACAGCATCAGTTTAATACACATTATGCACTACTGAGTATAGGTGTTGTAGTGTGTCAATGTGTGTGTAATAACGTGTTGTGAGTGATGGACACAGCAATGGCCGTGATTGGGGAGGAGGGCCATGACCCCCCTCTCAGCTTCATGTGTAACTACCACTCTGGTATTTCCTGGCCTGGTGAGAGAGAGAGAGAGAGAGAGAGCAGGTGCCAGGTGCCAACGTGAACACCTTAACAATGGCTTTCCACCCTTGACCCATGGACACCGTCAGGTTGGAAGTGTGGCTACAGGGTGTGGTGGTCTGGGTGGTCTACAGGTGTTGTGGGTTACAGGTGTGGTGGTCTACAGGTGTTGTGGGTTATAGGTGTTGTGGGTTACAGGTATGGTGGGTTACAGGTGTTGTGGGTTACAGGTGTTGTGGGCTACAGGTGTTGTGGGTTACAGGTGTTGTGGGTTATAGTTGTTGTTGGTTACAGATGTTGTGGGCTTCAGGTATGGTGGGTTACAGGTGTTGTGGGTTACAGGTGTTGTGAGTTACAGGTGTGGTTGTGCAACAGGTGTCGTGAGCTACTGGGTTATGAGCTACATTGTGGTGTGATACAGGTGTTGTTGTCTACAGGTGTTTTAGCCTACAGGTGTTATATGGCACAGGTTGTTATGGGACCCAAATTTTGCTGGCAACAGGTGATTTTAATTACAGGTGCTTTACACAGGTACCGGAGTTTTAATCACAGATGTAAGCAACATGCATTGTTGGATACAGGTGTGGTGATTGAGGGCTTTTTAAGGTTACAGATGTTTTGGGTTACAGGTGTATTGGGTTACAGGTGTTGTGTGGTACAGATGTTGTAGTGTACAACTGTTATTGGGTACAGCTGGTGTGTGGTACAGCTATTGTGTGGTACAGCTGTTGTGGGGTACAGTTATTGTGTGGTACAGCTATTGTGTGGTACAGCTATTGTGTGGTACAGCTATTGTGTGGTACAGCTATTGTGTGGTACACCTATTGCGGGGCACAGCTGTTGTGGGGTGCAACTGTTGTGTGGTACAGCTATTGTGTGGTACAGCTGTTGTGTGGTACAGCTATTGTGTGGTACAGCTATTGTGTGGTACAGCTGTTGTGGGGTGCAACTGTTGTGTGGTACAGCTATTGTGTGGTACAGCTGTTGTGTGGTACAGTTATTATGTGGTACAGTTATTATGTGGTACAGCTATTGTGTGGTACAGCTGTTGTGTGGTACAGCTGTTGTGTGGTACAGCTATTGTGTGGTACAGCTGTTGTGTGTGCAACTGTTGTGATACAACTGTTGTGTATTAGGCTGGTTATTATGTGGTACAGCTATTGTGTGGTTCCAACTATTGTATTGGTACAGCTATTGTGTAGTGCAGCTATTATTATTAATTTTAGTTATTATGTGGTACAGCTATTGTGTGGTACAGCTGTTGTGTAAGTCTAGCTATTTGTAATATTTGATTATTTATCATTTTAGCTATTGTATTTAATATTATGTGTTACAGCTGTTGTGGGGTGCAACTGTTGTGTGGTACAGCTATTGTGTGGTACAGCTGTTGTGTGGTACAGTTATTATGTGGTACAGCTATTGTGTGGTACAGCTGTTGTGTGGTACAGCTATTGTGTGGTACAGCTATTGTGTGGTACAGCTATTGTGTGGTACAGCTATTGCGGGGTACAGCTGATGTGTGGTACAGCTATTGTGTGGTACAGCTATTGTGTGGTACAGCTATTGCGGGGTACAGCTGATGTGTGGTACAGCTATTGTGTGGTACAGCTATTGTGGGGTACAGCTATTGTGTGGTACAGCTATTGTGTGGTACAGCTATTGTGTGGTACAGCTATTGTGTGGTACAGCTATTGTGTGGTACAGCTATTGTGTGGTGCAGCTGGTGTGGAGTACAGGTAATTTGTGTGGATATCGGTGCTATAGTGTACAGGTGTTGTGGTGTATACAGCTATTGTGGTGTACTTGGCCCTGTGTAAATATGTGTGTGTGTTGGTGTGGGTATACTTGTGTATGATGCAGGTGTAACATACATGTGACACAGGTATATAACAGGTATGTGACAGGTGTATAACGGGTATGTGACAGGTGTAAAACAAATATGTGACAGGTTTATAACAGTTATGTAACTCAGGTGTATAACAGGTATGTAACTCAGGTGTATAACTGGTATGTGACGCAGGTGTATGACGCATATGTGCCAGGTGAGCGACACAGGTGGTTAACAGGTGTGTAAGTGTGGGGGGAGGGTGAGAGGGCTAGTGGGGTGCAGGACCTGGAAGGGGTTGGGGGAGAGGCTCACCTGGGGGAGCCTTCCTACTGTGTCTCCCAGCAGGTGTGTGGGGAGCTAACGGGGCAGTGGTACCGGTGGCAGGGGTGGTGGGAGTAGCTAGGTTGGGCAGGTGGAATGAGTGGGGTGGCAGGGGCAGGGAGAAGTGGCTGTGCGGATAGGAGTGGCGGGGTGTGCAGGGGTAGCGGGTCGGAGGTGGCGGGGCAGGAGGTGGCCAGGGGCAGGGGAGGTGGCGGGGAGTGGGGCTGGTGAGTTTGTGAGGTTGGGTAGACGAGATGGCAGGAGTGGCTAGTGAGGAGGTGCGGTGGCAGGCAGGAGTGGCAGGTTGGCGGGGGGAGGTAAATTGGCAGGGGTAGGAAGGAGTGGTGGGGCAGGTAAGAGTGGCAGGTGGGCAGGCGGGATGGCGGGGCGGTCATGTCCAGGATGGGGCATCACACGGCTGGCATCACCGCCAGCCTCTACTCCCACCGCGCCGCCATATTGATTGATGTCAAATTAAATAATCCAATCGCCCTGACGGGGAGGTGAGGGCGGGGGTCTTTGTGGCAGAGGCGGAGGGGCGCGTCTCGCCTCCTCCTGGGTTACACGCCCCCCTCGCCCTCCCCATGCATGATAGACACATTTACTCATTACGTCCCTATTCATGCTCATGTCCCCCACCTGGGCGTGACCTGCCCCCAGCTGTCACTCAAGCTAGGAGCTGAGCTGTGGACCTCCCCTTCCTCTCCATTCCTCCCCCTCGTCCCTCCTCTCACCCCGTACTAGTCTTCAACGGCATCTAGCCTCTCCTATCCTCCCCTCTGCCTCTTCCTACCCTATCACCCATCCCCCTCTCAGTGCCCTCCATTCTCTCCTTCACTCCTTCCCCTTACCTTCACTTCCTTGTTTTCCTCCTCACCTCCCATCCTCTCCCAACTTATTCCTCCTCTCTTTCTCCTCCCCTTTCTCTCTCCCCATCTCACCCCTTTTCTTCGCGCCCCTCCAGTCTCCAACGGCAACTTTCTCCCACTCACTCACCTCCTTCACTCCCATCCCTCACCACTACTAGTAACCACCACCTCCTCCTCTCACACTAGTAACCACCACCCTCCTCCCTCTCACCATCATTACATCAATTAAACATGATCATTATTAGGCCATTCATTCTCAGGGGCTGTAGTGGGACTTTTATAACCTGTGCCGGAAGGTTAGTGGAGGGGTGGTGTGGTTGGAGGAGGGCCTGGGTGAGGGGTTGTAGGTGGAGGGGTTGTAGGTGGAGGGGTTGTGGGTGGAAGATGACTGTGGCATATAACCTGTCTCGTCCCCCTCCCCAAATTATTCGCAGCCACCCCCCACAATCCTTTCACTACCACCACCACCACCACCCTCTTCGCCTCCTACACCACTACCACCCCCAACCCTTTCTATATCCCCAGCAACACCATCACCACCATAATCACCACCACTCCCACATCAACCTCGCTCTTATAATACAACACCAAAACTCTAACCTTACCTCAGTTCATTGTGGCAAAGTGGTGGAAAGGGGGGAGAAGAGAGGGGGAATGAGAGGGATAGGGGTAAGAAGTAGGCACACAGTTATAGGCCTAGATCTCGCGGCATGATTATCAAACCCAATCCTCGACTCCCGATAAGGATTTTGGTCAAGATTGGAAGAGATTTGTTGATGTTGTCGTGTCCAGCAGCTGAGACCGCGTCATGCCTGTCAGTAACTCACACCTGTGTTGTATAGTCTTCGTGAATCACACTTACAGGTATACTATTACTATTATTGCTATTTTACCTATTATAAGTGTCGAGAATAAGATACCCATTTAATTAAAGAGCTATCCATATACTTAATAACTTAGATTTTATAAAGTAATTCGTATATTTTTGATACCTTGTGACATTGACCCAGCGTGTATAAGGTGATCGCAAGTAAAGTAAACAACGACTGAACGAACAAGTGGGAGAGGGTGAGTGTGTGGCGGTCAAGGATTCGGACACACACACGTGGGTCGGTCAATAAAAATGCTGAATAATGAAATAGCGTCAGGGATTTAGATATTAAATGATGATAGCGAGTCATTTGCATAAAGGTTCTTGTGGAATATTATTACAAATTTCTTCTGAACGTTGGAAGGTACAGTTGAACATATGTAAGTTGGAGTGTATGTATGTATGTATGTATGTATGTATGTATGTAGGGTGACAATCATTAACTGCTGTTAAGACGTGTATCTTGTGTGTGTGTGTGTGTGTGTGGGTGTGGGTGTGTGTGTGTGGGTGTGTGTGTGTGTAATGAGATAATTGGTAGCATGAGTAACAGAGACAGGTGTAGAAGTTAATGATAAGAGATATGGGGGTACAGGCAGGTAAGGCTGAGTCAGCTGCTGTTTGTAGATGACTCTCTTATGGTAGAAAATTCAGGAGAAAAACATACGAATGCTAATGGATGAGTTTGAGAGAGAGAGAGAGAGAGAGAGAGAGAGAGGTACTGGATATAACAAAAGAGTGATGGAGATTCTAGGACGTAGTGGTATGTCTAAATGACTAGATCCTGAAGGGGCACAGTGTAGTATGGGGATGGCTTATGGCTGATGGCTGATGGCTGATGTTGTTGCTGGATGAACTTAACCTTTTGAACATGTCTTACACTTCAGATTACGAAAAGAAAAAAAAATCAACGTGAGGAATTTAATTTACGAAAGTTGATAAATTCGGTTACTAAGTTTTTATGGTCTTAGAGAATAAACTGTTGTATATTTTTGGATGTTTTCATTTCTCCTTCATGAACCTAATTTATTCCTTTTTCTTTCTATTTCCAGGTAAAGATTATGGTCTAATCATCCTAGTGCAGTGAGTATACTCGCTAATCATCCTAGTATGTACAATCGCTTATCATCCAATAGCTCTAAGTGCATTTACTAATCATTCCATAGTAGTTAGTTTAGTTGCTAATCATCCTACAGCAGTTACTATAGACGCTAATCATCCTGCAGCAGTTACTATAGACGCTAATCATCCTGCAGCAGTTAGTATTGACGCTTATCATCCTACAGCAGTTACTATAGACGCTAATCATCCTGCAGCAGTTAATATTGACGCTAATCATCCGAGGAAAGTCGATACAATCTCCAATCAATATATAATGAAATTTTCCCTTGAGTTTTTACAGTAAAAGTTGAAAATGTGTTTGTGTGTATGAGAGAGAGAGAGAGAGAGAGAGAGAGAGAGAGAGAGAGAGAGAGAGAGAGATTTCTCTCTCTCTCTCTCTCTCTCTCATTCTTAAGTGTGTCGTCTCTCATTCTAAGTGCCTCCATCATTCTCCCCTTCCACCTAATTGGGTCCGGGGCACCAATTCTTCCCCGCGATTAAGTCTCTCCAAATCGGCTCATTTTCATTTCGCACTTGTGAAAAATGGACTCCAATACTCCCTTATATTTTGGTGTGTTTGGGACTTGAGGTGAGATATGTGTGGCTGCCATTACTAGCTAGCGTGGGCGTGTGTTAGGTGTGTGTGTGTGAGGGTGTAATAATAGTAATAATAATAAACGGTTTATTAAATTAATAGAGTTGCAGCCGGTGGCTGAAAATGTACAAACTTACATATGATTTAGATATAATAATATACGTTCAATACATTACAGGGCTGTACAGTACATAAATCAGGAGTTGTTTATTATTTTAACAATAGATGGGATGGTGCTATTCTTATGTCTATCAGTGAGGGCTCTTATGGGCTGAATTTTGTTGATGTGGCGGACTGTGCGAGATGGGCGGGGGACTTCAGGTGGCAGTAGGTGGCGATGATAAGGATGGTGCAGTAGTCCACTGCCAAATCCTGCTAGTGCGTGGTCATTGAGGGATGGCATTTCCAGGGTGGAGAGAGCGTTGTCGTAGCCGGAGTAGTCTGCGCCGAGCATGATTCTGCAGGCCCTCTTCTGTACCTTCTCTAGCTGACATTGTTGGGTAGAGTTGAGAGAAGACGACCAGGCTGGTGATGCATACTTTAATTTGTGGAGAATAAATGCGTTGTAGATAGTCCTCAGCTCTGGCGTGGGTGCCCCAAGTGACCTGAGTCGTCGTAGCATGTAGAGTCGGTACGAGGCTGCCTTGATTGTGTTATTTACATGGGCCTTCCACTCCAGTTTGAGGTCTATAGTTACACCCAGGAGTTTGGCAGATTGCACTAACTGGAGAGGATGGGCACCCTTTGTAACTGCTGGAGCTTGCACTGGAGTGGTGGCGGTATTGATGTGGATGACTACGGTTTTGGTGTGATTGATGGTGACCTTGTTCTCCGTAGTCCAGGGTGCCTTGTAGCGATGAGTAGTCCGGTGAGGTGTTGTCCACTATAACACTATAACCCCCACAATGCAGTCATCTACGTACTTCCACCTGTAAGGAGTGTCCGATAGAGCGGTGTTGATCAGGATTAGGAAGCACAGTGGTCCCATCTTGGTCCCCTGGGGAACACAGCAAGTGTGGTGTTGAACTGTGGAGACAGAACCCTGGTACCTCACTGCCTGACGACGCTCACTCAGGAAATCAGTGAGCCATGAGACCAGGTTGGTGGGCAAGCCCTTGTTGATAACAGTGCAGTGATCAACAAGGTCAAAAGTCTTCATGAAGTCAACAAGGGCAACGGCCAGTGATATCTTACGTTTCTCCAGGTTTTGTGCAGAAAATCCAGGAAACTAACTAAGCAGTGTGATGTAGAGGAGGTTCTTATATTGCCAAATTGCTGTGGATCACTTGACTAATAAATACTAGCAAATGCCCATTCAAAACAAAGTCTTCACATAGTAGACTGGGTATGGGGGTAATGGCAACAGGCCTGAGGTCACTAGGGGACTGTGGGGTGGGGACCTTGGGGTGTGTGTATGAGGAGGAAGGTGTTGTGAGTGTGTGTGTGTGTGTGTGTGTGTGTGAGGAGGAAAGTGTTGTGTGTGTGTTTGTGTGTGAGGTAGGTGTTGTGTGTGTGTGTGTGTGTGTGTGTGTGTGTGTGTGTGTGTGTGTGTGTGTGTGTGTGTGTGTGTGTGTGTGTGTTGTGTGTGTAGTACTCGTAGTTGTTGTATGGGTTCACACACACACACACACACACACCACATTTGTTTGTTTTTCCTTCATTTGCATTTTTTTTCAGGTAAGGGATTATTATTATTATTTCCCCGGGACGGCTGCGGCATTACACTAATGAAAACACATTGATTCATCTTTCTCAGAAGAGCCGGGCAGGCGGGGGGAGGGGCCTTATACGGTGCTTTGTCTCTCAACTCGAGATGTGGTGGACTATATCTCTCTCCTGCTGCCTTTGTCATATATATATCTGTTTTCCTTTAATTGTTCTCTCTTGCTCTAACTTTCTTTATGTCTCTGTATTGGCTCACTTTTAACTTTATTTTTAAGTTTGTGTGTGTGTGCGTGTGTGTGTGTGTGTGTGTGTGTGTGTGTGTGTGTGTGTGTGTGTGTGTGTGTGTGTGTGTGTGTGTGTGTGTGTGTGTGTGTGTGTGTGTGTGTGTGTGTGTGTGTGTGTTTTCTCGTTTTTCTCATTCATATTCTTCTTTTTTCATCTAATCTCATCTCTTCTCTCTCTTCCTTTCTTTAAGACTTTTTCATTCTCTTCCTCTTCATATCATCCACTCTCCAATCCTATCTCTTCCCATCCTCTCTCTCTCCCCTCTCATTTTCTTCCTTTACTTTCCCCTCTTCTTCATTTTCTCATATCTATCTCTCTTCATCTTTCTTTTCTCCCTATATTTCCTATTTCTCTGTCTCCTCTTTTTTACTTTGCCTTGCCTTCTTTATACTGTCCATCCCTTTTTATTCTCTTTTTCCTCTCTCTTCTTCCTCCTTTACCCCATTCATATCCTTTCCTTTCCTCCTTTTCTTCCTTCGTTCTCCCATTCATCTCCCTTTCTCCCATCCCTTCCATATTCTTCTTCCTTCCCTCCTTGTCTCTTCCTCATTAACACCCCCCTCCTTACTCATCACTCTCACCCATTCCCCTTCTTCCTTCCTTCCCTCTCATCTCATAAATCTCTTTCTTCTCCACCCCCCCCTTCATCTTTTCTCTCCTTGATTCTCCCATCTTCGTAATTATTCCCTTTTATCTATCTCTTTTCTCTGCTTATCTCTGCTCCCTTTCATTAAACAACTAAATTTATGACCACCCAGAGACCCATCATATAATCCACTATTTTTTAAGGAATTTTTTATTTATTTATTTATTTATTTTTTATTTTTTTTTTTCTTAATTTGCATCATTATTTTTTAACATAGTCTTTTTAAAGGTTTTGTGTGTGTGTGTGTGTGTGTGTGTGTGTGTGTGTGTGTGTGTGTGTGTGTGTGTGTGTGTGTGTGTTGTAGTTGGTTGTTAAGAGGTGGTAGCTGTGATGGTGGTTTGGTTATTTGGGGAAATTTAAGGCAATATTAAACAGACAAAAAACAGTAGTAGTAGTAGTAGTAGTAGAAGTAGTAGTAAAAGAAACCAGGATGTAGGCCTATAGGGGTGGGGAAAGTGCTGCGGCGGATCATCGGAAAATGCATAATGGAGGTGGTAAAGGATCATGTCAGGGCAGCAGCAGGGAACCTATAAGTGTGTGCTGGCCACCAGGCTGGCGGGGAGGCCGCCATTCACGCCATGAGATTGATATTTGAGCAGCGTGATTGTGAGGCCGTTCTCCTGGTGGATGCTTCAAACGCATTCAACATACTTAACCTCAAGGCTGCACTGCACAACATCAAGATCAAGTGTCCAAGCTTTGCAATGTATGTTGAAAATTCGTATAGGAGTTCATCAGACCTCTATAAAGTAAACAACAAGGCTCTAAGAGGTGATACCATCTTACAGTCAACCGAGGGAACAACACAGGGGGACCGTGTTGCAATGGCAATGTATGCAATTGGCCTATCAGTGCTCCAACAAGAAATAAAATTTGAAACTGCTGGGGTCAAACAAGTGGCGTATGCTGACGACCTTACAGGAGCAGGAAAAGTGGAGGGCATCAAAAAGTGGTGGTACTTGGTAACATTGCGAGGTCCACAAATAGGGTACCACCCAAACGCCAGCAAGTCCTTCTTCATCGTGAAGCCAGAACATTATGAATGGGCAATGAGGTTTTTGGCGGAAGTGAGGTCAAAATAACTAAGGACGGCCAAAGACATCTAGGCTCAGTAATTGGCACTGCGGACTTCAAGACCAAGTACGTAGCGGGAAAGGTGAATGAGTGGGTTAGTGAAATCCAAGCTCTGTCTGAGATTGCTAACACAGAGCCACATGCGGCCTTTGCTGCATTCACCCATGGAGTCAAGCATCGTTGGAACTACCTGATGCGTACAATCCCTGATATCGGACCCCTCCTCCACCCTGTGGAAGAAGTTATCAGTGTCAATTTCATTCCTAAATTAGTGAAACACCCTGACTTAACCCCAGCAGAAAGAGCACTTCTTGCACTTCCATCAAGACTGGGAGGGATGGGACTAACAAATCCAGAGGAGATTGCTGCCACTGAACATCAAAATTCACTTAAGCTCACGGCAGCCCTCACGGTCCACATAATAGCCCAGAATGCAACAGGGGAAGTGGATACCAGTGAGGCAAATAAGATTCGTAGGTCCATTACGACAGATCGACAGCACTGCCAAAATGATAAGTTGCAGCAACTGTTGCTGCAGGTACCAGAAAATTTGAAAATAAAGTAGTTATAGCGCAGGAGGTGGGCGCCTCGAACTGGTTAACTACGTTACCGATAAGGGCAAATGGTTTCAGTCTTAATAAACAAGAATTTACAGATGCCATTGCTCTAAGGTACAGTCGGCCAGTAGAAGGTTTGCCCTCCCAATGCGTGTGTGGCTCTTCCTATGATGGCGATCACGCCATGGTATGCAAGAAAGGGGGCTTCATATGCATGAGGCATGACGAGGTAAGGGACCTCACAGCAAATATGTTGAAGGAAATCTGCCGGGATGTCATGGTAGAACCGACCCTCCTTCCATTGGATGGTGAGATCTTCCAACACAGGACTTCAAACACATCTAACGAAGCCCTTGTGGACGTCAGTGCTCGAGGATTCTGGACGCGAGGGCAGCGAGCTTTCTTCGACATCAGGATTTTTGATCCCATGGCCGCATGTCACCGTAACCTAGCTCTCGATGCTGCACATAGGAGGAACGAGAACGACAAGAGAAGGGCATATGGGGAGAGAATTCAAAACGTTGATCAAGGCAGCTTCACTCCTGTAGTGTTCACAACCTCTGGTGGGATGGGACCAAGTGCAAGATGTTTCTACGCCAGACTCGCGGAGGTGATCTCCGAACAGAAGCAGCAGCCCAGAAGTTACATTACAGCCTGGTTGAGATATCGACTGTCTTTCTCTCTCCTTCGGTCGGTTTTGCTCTGCCTCAGGGGAACGAGAGTTTCTGCCCCAATCCCGACAACTGCTGCAGATATTGACTATGAGGCTACAGTCACTGAATGCCGCATAGATCTGCGGCTCAACTAATTTAACACGGATAGGATAGCTACTTATGTATTAGGATATTTAATATTAAGGTAATTAAATGGTGGCGAAGGTGTGGCTATTGGGGGAGGCTGGAGGCCACGTAGTAGTAAAAAAAAGAAAAAGTAATAGTAGTAGTAGTAGTAAGAGTCGATGTTTTTTTCTGAAATGTCCACACCTGGAGCCTCCCTATTCTCCCTCTATCACCTGAAGAGAATCTAATGCTATGAGCAATACTTTATATCATTGAAACTATTATTCATTCTTTCTCAATTATTATGGATAACCAAGTCTCCATTACTGTACTGAACAGGTGTGCTGTACGTGTTATTGTAGTTAAAACAGGTATATATTTTTACCTCTACAGCGTAGGGGTACAGGTATATACGGGTTGCTACCTAATTACATTCTACACCTGTCCTTGACGTAGGGAGAACAAGTGTTTACTCTCACACACCTGTTCTTGGTGTACCAGTTGAGCTACACCTGTACACAAATTTGGTTTGTGTGTGTATGTGTGTGTGTGTACTGTGTTTGTGTGTACTGTGTGTTTGTGTACTGTGTGTGTATGTGTGTACTGTGTTGTTCTGCCACAGTACACGTGTAAACTGTGGTTCATATTTTTTTTACATTATCCTGAATTTTTGATGCAAGTGGTGTTATGTTATGTTATGTTAGGTTAGGTTAGGTTAGGTTAGGTTAGGTTAGGTAGTTTCCTTGGCGTTAATGTTCCGGTATCATATCGTTATCGCCTACCTTACAAAGTGGTTATCGTTATGATATCAGTGGCTCATGTTAAGGTATTGTCTCTTTAACCCCCTCCCCAATACGTAAATAACTTTCCATTAACTTCCTATCCTCTCCCCTTGTCTCACCTCCCCTTTAATTCCTCTGTCCTCCCATCTCTCAATTCCTTCTCCCCATCCTCCCACTTTCTCTCATCCCTCCCCACCTCCCCATTCCTCTATCCTCCTTTCATCCCTCCTTCCTTCCTTCCCATTCTCTATCTCTTTTTGACCTAAACTTGACTGTCCAGTTTTACATAACCCCACCCTGTGTACACACACACACACACACACACACACACACACACACACACGCACACACACACGCACACACACACACGCACACACACACACACGTACACACACACACGCACACACACACACACCACCACACACACACACACATCATCAACCCCTGTACACACACACACAACCCACACACACACACACACACACACACACACACACACAATAACACGCACACACGCACACACACACACACACACACACACACCCAAACACACACACACACACACACACACACACACACACGTACACACACACACGTACACACACACACACGCACACACACACACGTACACACATTAATGTACACACACACACACGTACACTACACACACATCGTGGCCAATAACACACACGCAAGACACACACACGTACACACACACACACACACACACGCACACACACACACACACACACCTGCACACACACACACACACACACACACACACACACACACACACACACACACACACACACACACACACACACACACGCACACACACACACACACACACACGCACACACACACACACACACACACACACGTGCACACACACACGAACACACACACACACACACACACACGCACACACACACACACATGCCACACACACACACACACACACCTGCTTGCCTTAACAGCACTTGTAAAATGTTCTTTATCTTATGACTTTTACAATACACCTGTTTAAATGTCACGTTAGCTACCAGTTATTGCTATCCTGCGAGATAATAACTTGATATAATAGTGTAGGTGTACATAATAGTGTAGGTGTACATAATAGTGTAGGTGTACATAATAGTGTAGGTTTACATAATGGTCTATGCTATGTATTATAACCTTTTCCTGCCTATATGGTTCACTGTAAATGACCTCTTGGCGTTTATTGAAGCACTGTATGAAGCACTATGAAGCTCTGTATGAAGCACTGTATGAAGCTCTGTATGAAGCACCGAATGAAGCACCGAATGAAGCACTGTATGAAGCTCTGTATGAAGCACTGTATGAAGCTCTGTATGAAGCACCGAATGAAGCACTGTATGAAGCTCTGTATGAAGCACTGTATGAAGCTCTGTATGAAGCTCTGTATGAAGCACCGAATGAAGCACCGAATGAAGCACTGTATGAAGCTCTGTATGAAGCACTGTATGAAGCTCTGTATGAAGCACCGAATGAAGCACTGTATGAAGCTCTGTATGAAGCACTGTATGAAGCTCTGTATGAAGCTCTGTATGAAGCACTGTATGAAGCACTGTATGAAGCTCCGTATGAAGCACTGTATGAGTCTCTGTATGAAGCACCGTATGAAGCACTGTATGAAGCTCTGTATGAAGTACTGTATGAAGCTCTGTATGAAGTACTGTATGAAGCACTGTATGAAGCACTGTATGAAGCACTGTATGAAGCACTGTATGAAGCACTGTATGAAGCACTGTATGAAGCTCTGTATGAAGCTCTGGTGTTCTTTATTCAACCTTTTCCCCATTCATTTATATTCAATAATCGACCTTTGTAAACCTGGTGTTAGGCCCTGTAATCGACCTCATTAAACTCGTACTCTATAATCGACCTCATTTTTATAAACCTTATCATGTGGTCTATAATCATCCTGCAATATGTGGTATAATCGATCATGATGTGGTATAATCGACCCTTCTAAACCTGTATGAGAGTCCATGATGATCCTGTCGAGCACATCTGTTGTAGTACTCTGTGATTACCTGACCCTCTCCCGCCCACAGGTGTCCAGATACAGGTGTTATTTACTCGATAGATAAACCTAAATTTATGTGTCTCCTCCCCCTCTCTCTCACCTCCCTCTCTCTTCCCTTCTCCTCTTCCTCTTCCTTCCCCCTTCCATTCTCTCTCCATTTTCCCCTCTTATCGTCTCCCTTTTTCCTCCTCCTCATATCTTCCCCATCTACCTCCTCCTCCTCCTCTTCCTCCTCCTGCTCCTCCTCCTCCAACCCCCTCCCCCTCCCTTCTCTGACGCATGTGTGTCTCCCTCCCTGACTCTGCCTCTCCCTGCCTCACACCTGTGGAGGACAGGTGTGTGTGTGTGTTTTAATTGGATATGTTTGATAGATAGATAGATAGATAGATAGATAGATAGATAGATAGATAGATAGATAGAGACATGGATAGGTAGATAGATGGATTGATAGATAGATAGATAGAGACATGGATAGATAGATAGATAGATAGAGACATGGATATATAGATAGATAGATAGAGAGATAGACATAGATAGATAGACATAGATAGATAGATAGATAGAATATAGATAGATAGATAGATAGATAGACGAAATATTTCTCATTCTATGAACTTCCTCGTCAGTAAACACATTCAAATATTAAGTCACTTGAGTACCTGCGAGTGGGTTTCCCCGAGAGTACAGATCACTGTACTAACAAAACGAGTACAGGTTCACAGGAAGTTGTTTAGTAATGCACATCCTGAGTACTGTTTCTAAGGGCGTAACGTACAAGAGTCAGTGTACAGTATAACTAACACATTAATGTACTATTGTCATATTACAACAGCGGCTAGTTACTGTACACCATGTACTGGTTTACCTCGGGAGTGTACAACTGTACATGTGTAGATCATCGTGTGGGTCAGTGAGTACACCCGTCTTTGTTGTACCTGTGGCAGGCATTCATTTACAAATCATTTACATTTACAATAATTAATGAACACCCATAAATACCTGTATACATGTGGTACAGCAGGTAAGCCCAAACACGCACTCATACATACATACATACATACATACATACATACATACATACATACATACATACATACATACATACTAGATCATCTGACACTCACTGAAGGAATTAACTTCTTTTCTTCTTCTTGGCCGGCACTGTTCAGGTAACTCACCCACCATCCTGACACCCACTACCATCTTTGGCACCCACCACCATCCTGGCAATCTACCACCATCCTGGCACTCCACCACCATCTCTGGCACTCCACCACCATCTCTTGGCACTCCACCACTATCTCTGGCACTCCACCATCATCTCTAAGTGCACTCCACCATCTCTGGCACCCACCAATTATCTCTTGGCACTCCACCAATTATCTCTGGCACCCACCACCATCTGGTAGTGCACCCACCACCATCTCTGGCACCCACCACCTATCTCTGCACTCCACCACCTCATCTCTGGCACCCACCACCATCTCTGGTACCATCATCTCCTCTGGGTCCCCCACCACCATCTCTGCACCCACCACCATCTCTGGCACCCACCACTATCTCCTCTGGCACCCACCACCATCTCTGGCACCTACCACCATCTCTGCACCGCACCACTATCTTGGCACCCACCACTATTCCCTCTGGCACCACCACCAATCCTGCACCCACCACTTCATCTCTGGCACCCACCACTATCTCTGGCACCTACTAATTATCTTTCTGGCACCACCACTATCTTTCTGTTCCACCACTATCTCTTGAAAATCACCAATATCTCTGGTACCCACCACTATCTCTGCACCCACCACCATCTTGGCACCTACCACCATCTCTGCACCCACCGTCATTCCTGACACCCAATTAATTATCTTTTTGGCCCAACACTACTATCTTCTGGCACCCAATTATTATCTTCTGGCACCCACCACCATCTGTGGCACTCCACCACCATCTCTGGCACCAACACTGTCTCTTGCACCATCACCATTCTTGGCACCCACCACCATCTCTAATCACTAATTATCCTCTGGCACCCACCACCATCTCTGGCACCTCCGGACGGCACCCACCGGATGGGCTGCCTCGTCCGTTTTATATCATCTCTATGCAAATCTTGGGCGGTCGACCCCGGCACGAGATATGAAACATTTCCTTAGTTAATTACTGAACAGCAACCACTTGTACCGCCACCAACCTTCCTTCTCTTTGTGTCTCCTGAATAATGATTTGGAGGAGTTGCGGGGGGGAGGGAGAGAAGGAAGGAGGGAGGAAGGGAGTTGAGGGAGAGAAAGAAAGGGGGGGAAAGAGTGGGGGGGGGGCAGAAGGGAAGTGAGTTGAGGGAAAGAAAGGAAGAGGGAGGAATTGAGTGAGGGAGGGAAGGAAAGAGTGAAGAAGTGAATTGAGGGAGAGGAAGATGGAGGAGGGAAGATAGAGGAAGTAAAAGAAGGAGAGGAGGAGGACAAAAGAAAGGAGGAAGGCAGTAGTTCAGAAAGTGAAAATGAATATAAGAATAAGAAAGAAAGAAAGAAAGGAAGACATTGGAAGGCATAGGGAAGATAACAAAAGGAAGAAAGAAAGGAGGGAGAAAGGAAGGAAGGGAGGAAAGGAGAGACTGAAAATGACTAGTGAGATGTAGGAACGTGAACACACACACATACACACACACCCCACACACACACATACACACACACACCACACACATACACAGGTGTCCTAACTAAGTATTAATAATTCTACTTATATCATTAGGGGATAAAAATCACGAGAGTTTAATTATATGTTGTGGGTAGTGACACACCTGAGGACTATAACCTTCAGGTATCATGCATCACTAATTATTCAGCTCCAGGGATTAAATAGTATATAAATGCCAATATTTTCTGACATCATATTAAATTAACGTATATTTTACCGAGTTCTAGGGTTTTTTTTTTCATTTTTTTTAGATGTTTATATTATAGTAAGTAAATAGATCGATATATATGTTTTTGTGTGTAAGTAGATGGTAGATTGATATAGAGGGGGGGAGGGAGGGGGTAGTTTCAGCTGATATGGAAAGAGTTTTACCAAGGGAGATAGATAAGTTAGACCTTGTGAGGTAGTCTATATAAAATTCTACCACAGGGGAAGGTTCCTCGACGCATACTTGAACATTTGGTAAGAGAGACGAGGAAAATAATCACAACATGAAAAGAAAATGATAAAACTCCTGATATGAAAAACTTACCTGGTGGCTGTCTGTGAGTGTGATGGAAGTGTGATCACAGAGAGGGATTTTATTAATAAGAAAGGTGAGGTGGTGGTGGTGGTGGTGGTGGTGGTGGTGGTGGTGAGGTGGTGGTGGTGGTAGTAAGTGGTGGTGGTGGTGGTGGTGGTGGTGGTGGTGAGGTGGTGGTGGTGGTGAGTAATGAATGGTGGTGAGGTGGTGGTGAGTGAGGTGGTGGTGGTGGTGGTGAGGTGAGTGATAGTGATGGAGGTGGTGAGGTGGTGGTGGTGGTGTGTGGTGGTGTGTGGTGGTGGTGGTGGTGGTGGTGGTGGTGAAGGTGGTGTGGTGGTGGTGGTGGTGTGTGGTGGTGAAGCCAATGGTGAGAATGGTGTGGTGGTGAGTGGTGGTGGTGTGGTGAGGTGGTGGTGGTGGTGGTAATGGAGGATGACCTTACAGTACCCCTTAGAGGGACCTTCACAACAGATGGTGTTAATTTATACAAAAGGGGCGAATTTATTAGAAATGTGTGTGTGTGTGTGTGTGTGTGTGTGTGTGTGTGTGTGTGTGTGTGTGTGTGTGTGTGTGTGTCTGTGTGTGTGTGTGTGTGTGTGTGTGTGTGTGTGTGTGTGTGTGTGTGTCTGTGTGTGTCTGTGTGTGTGTGTGTGTGTGTGTGTGTGTGTGTCTGTGTGTGTGTGTGTGTGTGTGTGTGTGTGTGTGTGTGTGTGTCTGTCTGTGTGTGTGTCTGTGTGTCTGTCTGTGTGTGTGTGTGTGTGTGTGTGTGTGTGTGTCTGTCTGTGTGTGTGTGTCTGTGTGTGTGTGTGTGCACTTTTGTTTCTAGGGGTATATGAATGTTTTACGCCTGTGAATAACAAACATATCTTACCTACACGTGTTCCACCATACTATCCATTACTCATTGTTCACAGCTGTGTCAGGCACGGGACCCGAGTTGACACTTGTCATCTTATTGCCTCTCTCTCTCTCTCTCTCTCTCTCTCTCTCTCTCTCTCTCTCATATTTCTCAACCCCTTTTCTCCCTCTTTCTCTTTAACTTTCTCCTCTCTTTCCCATATTCTTAAATCCCCCTTTCTCTCTCGTTTTCTTCCTTCCTCCCTGTCCTTCTCACTATCCTACTGTTCGTCTGAAATTATCAAAAGTCCTTAACAACTCAGAGACTATTGATGTAATAAAATTAAATGACCATTAGTAATGAGTCATTAAGGCGTAGTGACAATTAATAAAAAGTAAATAATTAAGCTTTTTTGGGCAAGACTTCTTAAAGGTCAAATTTCTTTACCTAAGACTGAGGTCAAAGTTCACCTTAACATATTAACTCCTTCAGTACGATAACTTAGCCTTTATAGATAAGTTGGCTATCGTACTAAAAGGGTTATCAGTTATCGTAGTGAGAGAGTTAAATCATCGTACTCGAGTGGTTAAGGATAGTGCAGTCTAAGTGTTGCGTCATCGTACTCAGGGGTTACATCATCGTACTCAATTGTTACATCGTCCTACTTATTGGTTACATCATCGTACTCAAGAGGTTACATCATCGTACTCAAGAGGTTACATCATCGTACTTAAGGGGTTACATCATCGCACTTACGGGGTTACATCATCATACTTACTTGGCTACATCATCGTACTCAATTGGTTACATCATCGTACTCAATTGTTACATCGTCGTACTCAATTGGTTACATCATCGTACTCAATTGGTTACATCATCGTACTCAATTAGTTACATCATCGTACTCAATTGTTACATCGTCGTACTCAATTGGTTACATCATCGTACTCAATTGGTTACATCATCGTACTCAATTGGTTACATCATCGTACTCAATTGTTACATCATCGTACTCAATTGGTTACATCATTGTACTCAATTGGTTACATCATCGTACTCAAGGGGTTACATCATCGTACTCAATTGTTACATCATCCTACTTAATTGGTTACATCATCGTACTCAATTGGTGACATCATCGTACTCAATTGGTTACATCATCGTACTCAAGGGGTTAAACATAGTGCATAGGGGATAAAGACGCTATTAGTGACGCTATCATTACGCTATTATTACCATTATTAAGTCTTTCAGTTCTTTCCTATTAAGCAAGTTGAATATAATGTTTCTTAATACTGAATTCAAAAGAACCTGTATAAGATATCCGAAGAGGTTTAGCGCGTATATATCACCTGACACTTCCTATAACGCTCATATATCACCTGACACTTCCTATAATGCGATCACCTGACACTTCCTATAACGCTCATATATCACCTGGCACTTCCTATAACGCTATCACCAGGACACTTCATATAGCAACTCATATATCACCTGACAGCACTTTCTATAGCTATCACCTGACGCTTCCTATAACGCTCATATATCACCTGGCCTTGCTTCCTATATAACACTCATATATCACCCTGACCTTCCTATAACATCATATATCACCTGACACTTCCTATAACGCTCATATATCACCTGACACTTCCTATAATGCTATCACCTGACACTTCCTATAACGCTCATATATCACCTGACACTTCCTATAACGCTCATATATCACCTGACACTTCCTATAACGCTATCACCTGACACTTCCTATAACGCTATCACCTGACACTTCCTATAACGCTATCACCTGACACTTCCTATAACGCTATCACCTGACACTTCCTATAACGCTCATATATCACCTGGCACTTCCTATAACGCTCATATATATCACCTGACACTTCCTATAAGGCGTATACACCAACCTGACACTTCCTATAACGCTCATAAAATTACCTGGCACTTCCTATAAAGCGTATATACCAATCTGATACTTGCTAAATAAGAATAAATTCACATAAATACTAACGTTTGTAAACTATATGATAAGCGACGTAGGAATAATTACACAGCGCAAAAGAATATAATAAATGAGGAAGAGTTTGGCATTGTGTGGTGTGGTTCAGATGATATAGACGAAAGGCAATGTTGTTTCCCATTGCCAATAGAAAACGCGATTAAACCACTAAGATATTTTTACGGGTTGATGAAGATTTAACTTGGAATTAGTGAACTGTAATAGATTAAAGGTTAGAATTATTGACTTTTGAGTTGTAATGGAGGAAAAAATTTACCTTGAATGACGCAAAAAAAAAAAAAAATAAGTGGATTAATTTGCCCCAATAAACGAATAACGAGACAGAAATTAGGAAATGGAAGATAAATGATAAAATAAACGATATGTATGTATGTTTGTATGTATGCTTAAATGTATGTGTGTGTATATATGTGTGTGTGTATTTTTTCATATTTATAATTTACGACGAATAAAAAAAAACCCAACAAACAGCAGACAAACAGAGACTAATCGTCCAGAGGGAACAAACCCGAATAACAAACGTGGTAGCGGGGTGAGGATTTACACTCGTTGGCACCTCTGTACATCAACAATTCCCCTTGATTGTTGTGTCGTGGTGGTTGCCATTTGTCAGCATCACCCTGCCATCCCTCTGCCATAATTGTGCCATCATTGTGCCACTGAGGACCCATAATTGTGCCATCATTGTGCCATAATGGACAATCACGGGGGCTACTTGTTGTGGCATCTGTATCCTGCGCCGGGATTGGCTACAAAGAGGCCGCCACCACCACTAGCCACTGTTACTGCACCCAGGACACTCACGTCAGCACTGTACATAATATATTCGGGTGTGTAATTCGCGCTTCCCTCCCCCCCAAAAAAAATATATATATATAACCAAACACACATCGAGTAACGCAACATCGTGTTATTTCCTTTTAAATAACATATGTGGCTATTTTACACATGGCATCACACGAATATATCAATTCAAGTATTATTATTATTAGTACATTACGATAAAAAACAAAATAAACTGAATAAATTTATGTTTCTCAATATTGAATTAATAAAAAATTGTAAATATCCATAAAAATAAATATATATATATTAATGTATTTTGATGGTGAAGACATGAATGATATTTTACTGAATAGGAATATAATAGAGATGAGGTTAATTGACTTGGGTTCAAGGTTACACTTAAGACTGTGGTGTAGACTTACTTGAGGGTGTACTTGAGGGTGTATTTGAGGAGACAGACAGACAGACAGACAGACAGATAGACAGATAGATAGGCACTACGACAGTAAAAATAAAGACAGGAACAATAGACAGAAATAGAGAGAGAGAAAAATAGTAAGAGCAATAGACAGAAATAGAGAGAGAGAAAGATAGTAAGAGCAATAGACAGAAATAGAGAATGACACACAGATAAATAGAAAGATAGACGGAGGGAAAGTGGGACAGACAGATCCTAAAAAAGACAGTTGAAGAAATAATAAAAGACAGAAAGAGACTAACAACAACAAGATGACAGAGAAGCAGATTTAAACAGACAGACAGACAGACAGATGAACTTAAAAAAAGACAGTTGCAGACAAACAGAAAGAAATAGAGACATAAATAAATAGACAGACTTACAAACCTAAACAAACACAGACAGACAGACCTAAATAGACAGTAATGGTCATAAGAGAGGTTGACTGTCTACTGTATGCGTCATCTTTTGCTTCCAATTATTAACTAAATAAAAAATAATAATAAAAATATACACAAAAAAGGAATAAATATTTTTTGTTGTTTTAAATTAGTTAATTATACCTTACATAATTATACCTACATAATTATACCTTACATAATTATACCTTAGTTAATTATACCTTCCATAATTATACCTTAGTTAATTATACCTTACATAATTATACCTTAGTTAATTATACCTTACATAATTATAACCTTAGTTAATTATACCTTACATTATTATACCTAAGTTAATTATACCTTACCTAATTATACCTCACCTAATTATACCTTAATTGTACCTCACTTAATTATACCTTAGTTAATTACACCTTACCTAATTATATCTTACTTAATTATACCTCACCTAATTATACCTCACTTAATTATACCTTAATTATAATTCACTAAATTATAGCTCACTAATTACCCTAACTGATACATCAACTTATATTTAAATTAATACTTTACCTAATATTTGATCTAATACTTGACCCAATACTTGACCTAACACTTGACCTAACACTTGACCTAATACTCTACCTAATACTCGACCTAACACTAGACCTAACACTTGACCTAATACTCGACCTAATACTCGACCTAATACTCGACCTAACACTCGACCTAACACTTGACCTAATACTCGACCTAATACTCGACCTAACACTCGACCTAACACTTGACCTAATACTTGACCTAATACTCGACCTAGTACTCGATCTAACATTCGACCTAACACTTGACCTAATACTTAACCTAATACTCGACCTAATACCCAACCTAATACCTGACATTATAATCCTCAAATAATCTCACCTGAGCAACACAGTGACGGCATCCTGGTTCGTCTTATCTAAACCTACCACACAGTACACCCACTGTAGACGGGAACTACCACACAGTACACCCACTGTAGACGGGAACTACCACATAGTACACCCACTGTAGACGGGAACTACCACACAGTACACCCACTGTAGACGGGAACTACCACACAGTACACACTGTAGACCACCCACTGTAGACGGGAACTACCACACAGTACACCCACTGTAGACGGAACTACCACACAGTACCACACAGTACACCCACTGTAGACGGGAACTACCACATAGTACACCCACTGTAGACGGGAACTACCACACAGTACACCCACTGTAGACGGGAACTACCACACAGTACACCCACTGTAGACGGGGAACTACCCACACAGTACACCACTGTAGACAGGAACTACCCACAGTACACCCACTGTGAGCCAGGAACTACCACAGTACACCCACTGTAGACAGGAACTACTACACAGTACACCCTGTGGGCAAGTACACCATACACCCCTGTAGACAGGAACTACCACACAATGCACTGACGGAACACACAGTACACCCACTGTAGACAGGAACTACCACACAGTACACCCACTGTGGGCCAGGAACTACCACACAGTACCCCACTGTGACAGGAACTACCACACAGTACACCCACTGTAGACAGGAACTACCACAGTACACCCACTGTAGACGGGAACTACCACACAGTACACCCTGTGAGCCACTGTAGTACACCCACTGTACCAAACTACACAGTACACCCACTGTAGACGGGAACTACTACACAGTACACCCCACTGTAGACAGGGAACTACCACACAGTACACCCACCTGTAGACGGGAACTACCACACAGTACACCCACTGTAGACGGGAACTACTACACAGTACACCCACTGTAGACGGGAACTACCAAGCTACCCCCGCCCGTGTCTCGTTGCCATGGTGACGAGAGGGACGCCGTGATGCTCATTTGTTTTGATGCTTCACTCTCGTGTTTACCTTCAACAGCTAGGTTTGTTTTTTTTTCGTCCCAGGTAATTAGCTGATGATTGTGATGGTAAGCAGCTGATGGTTGTCAATAAGGATTAAAATGAAGGAGCAGAGGAAGAAAGTTGATGGGGTCTGAGAGAGAGAGAGAGAGAGAGAGAGAGAGAGAGAGAGAGAGAGAGAGAGAGAGAGAGAGAGAGAGAGAGAGAGAGAGAGAGAGAGAGAGAGAGAGAGAGAGAGAGAGAGAGAGAGTGAGTGAGAGAGAGTCTGTGTGTAAGTTACTCCACAAATCTCGCTTAACAATATAATATCACCCGAATCAACTAATATTAGACACAGTTTCAACATCCCAAGACTCGGTTGTGTATATCTCACTCTTTGATGTCTCTTTACAGTATGTCTTACAGTATACACCAGTAGTATGTCTTACAGTATACACCAGTACTATGTCTTACAGTATACACCAGTACTATGTCTTACAGTATACACCAGTAGTATGTCTTACAGTATACACCAGTAGTATGTCTTACAGTATACACCAGTAGTATGTCTTACAGTATACACCAGTAGTATGTCTTACAGTATACACCAGTAGTATGTCTTACAGTATACACCAGTAGTATGTCTTACAGTATACACCAGTAGTATGTCTTACAGTATACACCAGTAGTATGTCTTACAGTATACACCAGTAGTATGTCTTACAGTATACACCAGTAGTATGTCTTACAGTATACACCAGTACTATGTCTTACAGTATACACCAGTAGTATGTCTTACAGTATACACCAGTAGTATGTCTTACAGTATACACCAGTAGTATGTCTTACAGTATACACCAGTAGTATGTCTTACAGTATACACCAGTTGTATGTCTTACAGTATACACCCGTACTATGTCTTACAGTATACACCAGTACTATGTCTTACAGTATACACCAGTAGTATGTCTTACAGTATACATTAATACGACAACAATAGTGACTTACTTTACCTCCTTGACTTACATGACTGACAGTGACTTACATGACTGACAGTGACTTACATGACTGACAGTGACTTACATGACTGACAGTGACTTACATGACTGACAGTGACTTACATTACTGACAGTGACTTACATGACTGACAGTGACTTACATTACTGACAGTGACTAACATGACTGACAGTGATTAACATGACTTACTTTATCTACACGAGGTTCTTCAGACACTTGACTTATTTGACTTACAATGACTTATAATGACCGACTTACCTGACTTAAGACCTTCCTGCTAACCTCCTCAGAAGGTCATTGTAATAATAATAATGTTGCTATACTAACAATAATAGTGATACTTCTACTACTACTACTACTATTACTGCTACTACTACTACTTATAATAATAGTAATAATAATAAGGATAATAATAATAATAATAATAATAATAATAATAATAATAATAATAATAATAATAATAATAATAATAATAATAATTTAAACTTACCTAATACGAGTACATATAATTATCTTCATTTACCTATTATAAAAGTTCTAATCTACCCAAAGTTGGATAAAAACGTAAACTAATATAATTTATTAGTTATTAACCTCTATTTAAACTACTAAAGTTGTCAAGTATTGTCCAACTGCTCATATTTTTTTATTAATTTTTATTTTTATTTTTTTATCATTAGTTTTTTTTTTTTGTAAGGTTGAGTAAGACCAAATGTATAGGAGACGTGGATGAAATACCTGTTGAGTATGGGAAGGTATTTACTCGTCAGGTGAATAAGTAATGATATTTTTTAGGGGGCGTCTGTATGTCTGTCTGTGTTTGTTTGTATGTGTTTTTGTTTTTTGTTTGTTGCCTGTTTATTTGTTTGCTTGTTCTGAGTGTGTCTGCTTATGTATCTGCCTGTCTGTCTGTTTGTCTGATTCTAAAAATTTGTATTGATCATAACATCACATAGCGTTACAAGTACTTTATAATGTAATAATTTGTCTATATAACATCAAAATAATAAACTTAAACTCTCTCTGGTAGAAAGTTCATAAAGTTGTAAACAGAATTAGTGTCTCTTTCTCAAAACAAATTCCTCTAAATACCAAAACACTAAACACTTAAACACCTTCAAAGACTTAAAACTTCATACAAGAATTAGAAAACAGATCTTAAGTACTGTTTTAAGTTTTAAGTAAGGGTAACACGGAGTAAGTAGAGACTGAAGGAGGTATGGCCAAAAAAAAAAAAAGGGTCAACTGGTTTAAAAAAAATAATAATTCTCCTTAATAGACTTAAATAAATTCAATAAGATGAAAACAAGTCTTAATTCCACGTGATTGAGGTATTTCCTGTCAGCGGTAGGGCCATACTTCCCTCTCCCCTCTCTCTCTCTCCCACTCACTATGACACACTCACACATACTTTCCCACACTACTGAGGATGGCGCGACCCTGTCATCCTCACTTATCATCCAATCATCCTTTTCTCTCCTGGTTCCCCATCCATCTCATCCATCTTCTTGTATAAATCTCACCTCGCAACCGGATTTTATTTCTTGAGACATCCAACCAGAAAGAGACTTAATGTTAACCCGTTCTAGTGGCACGAATTACCCGTTTAACATGTCAGGTGCTTCAAGACGCATTCCTTATTTACATATTAGGTTCCAGGATGTAGTTTAAGCAGGTGGTGTAATAAGCGGAGTGGGGTGAGAGGGAGAGGAGGAGGAGGGGGGAGGAGGGGTGAGGGGGAGTGAGGGAGGAACGGGGCATGGGGGAGGAGGTCGCAGATGTGCAGAAGGTCGGGGCTAGAGACGGATGAAGACTGGACTTAATACACTTAATCCAATCAAGAAGGGAGCAAGACCCGCCTCTGGTTCTACTGCAAACTGGCGGTGATTATTATGATGTTTGTGACTTGTGTGTATGTGGGGTGGGGGGTGTGGAGGGTGGGGTGACTGTGTATGTGGGGTGATTATGTGGGAGGGAGGGTCGGGTGATCAGGGGAGGGAGGGTGGGATGAAAGGTGTATGTGGGAGAGGTAAGGAGGGGTAGATGGGGATGAGGGAGTGGGGAGGGGGGCATCATGGAATATCTGGGGGTGGCTGTCTGTCTGTCTGTCTGTGTCTGTCTGGATGTCTGGATGTCTGTCTGATGTCTGGGTGTCTGTCTGTCTGTCTGTCTGTCTGTCTGTCTGTCTGTCTGTCTGTCTGGGTGTTCTGTCTGTCTGTCTGTCTGTCTGTGAGTGGGGTGTATATGTTTCCAAGTATGTGTGTGTGTGTGTGTGTGTGTGTGTGTGTGCGTTTACAAATATAGGTTTAATAAATAATCAATTACACTTATTTGCATATTCTTTCTTTCTTCCTTTCCTTCCTTCCTTCCTTCCTTCCTTCCTTCCCTCATCTCCTTCATTCCGTCACACGCCAGGAAAGAATGCACAAGAAAGAAGAAATAAAATAAAATAGCAAGGAAATTGAAGGAAGCAAAAAAAAAAAATGTTTTCTGGACGTCAATCTATAAATTGACCGTAAAAATTACATTCACATTTTTTATTTTATTTTTTTTTGCTTTTTATTCTTGTTTTTGTTTCTGTATTGTGTCTCTCGTCCACCTTTTTCAGTTTGTTCTCTATTTTTTCTCTCTTTGTGTGTGTGTCTCTCTCTCTCTCTCTCCCTTTCTCTTTCTCTCTTTGTTTCTGTTTCATCTCTCTCTTTATTCCTCTCTTTCTATCTTCCTTCTCTTTATTGCTCTCTCTCTCACATAATTTACGTGAAAGGTGAAAAATTTTTTACAACATTTAGTCAATAGTTTTAACGAGCCGATGAACCTTAAGGGCCGGTCCAGGGTTCAGGGCTTCTAGTGATTAAACCCTTAAGGATAAACCGGTAATTTTTGCCCATTAAACCCTTAAGGATAAACCATTACTATTTACCCATTAAGCTACGTAGAATAAACCATTAATATTTGATCATAAAGTTACGTAGATTAAACCATCAGCAATTGCCCATTAAGTTATGCAAATTAGGCTATTAAGGGTAAACCATTAAACCATTGAGATAAAACCATAAGACTGAGTTAGAGAAATTAAACCCTTAATATAAAACTATTGTGATATGAGAGAAAACTATTACTTTGGTTTAACAGTAAGGAAAAACTTACTAGATAAAGTTCTTAAGATAAACCTGTTAAACCAATAGGATTAATCTAATAAGATACCATTAAATATATCGACCGATTAAACCATTGCGAGATGAAGATATAACCTAAACCACAGTACTAAACCTTCAAAATTAAACAATTAAAACTTAAAACACTAAGATAGAACCATTAGGCTGAAGTCATTAAGGTTAAAACTAAATATTAAGACAATTGGTTTAACACAGGTTTAATGGTATGATAATGATCTTTTCTTTATTGTCAGGTTTTATCAAAATTATAAGTACAATGTAAGTATTTTTAAGTGTAAGTTGTGTTGTTTTGTAAGTGTGAAGTGTGTAAAACTAAGGTGGTAGAAGGCTTACACACACACACACACACACACACACACACACACACACACACACACACACACACACACACACACACTCAACTTTATGTAACTTAGAATAATGTTTTATGTTTAAGCTTAATGAAGTGTTTACATGTTCAAAGTTAGTATATGTAGGAACGTGTAACACCATGCGAGGCTGGGACAGGTGTCTTAATTGTTAGGTCGTAAGGAATTCTGAGGTTTTTGTGGACATCAAGAAGTAAATTTTAGTTGAATTATTCTTGAGACAATTTATAGTACCAGTAATCATTAAATTGTTTATTGTGAACCTAAACTTTGGTGAGTTGTTTGAGAGTCGTGTTTATTGACCTGTTCAGCCTCTGTCTTTCTTATGTTCTTTAAGAAAATCAACAATTTAATTCCGCCACACCTCGCAGTTTCTCTCCTCCGCCATCCGGAACCTACGGTCTCGGCACGAATTTATTTTTATTTCCAACAAATTTATTCAAGTAGAAACATTTGCAAGTGAGTAAGGCGTTTTTGAAGCCTGATTTATTTGGTGTGTTGGCGGCGGGCTGCGGGTGGTGGCCGACTAAAAGGAACGGCGCTAAACAAGTGAGCATCGCACATCACGCGTCGCCAACCCCTTTCTTGCCACAGAATTCGAAATGTCTAATCTTGTTTCAGAAAATTAGGCTTGGTAGGAGCTGGGCCAGGGAGCCTGTGTTTCCCTCCAGCTATCATTCACCGGACGATCTTCAAGGAAACTGAGAAACTTTCAAGTTGACGTCGGAGGTTTTCCCGCCAAAACAAGTGAATAACGTTACGTTTGAGCGCCCGCTTTATTGTCACGTTTAGTAATTAACGCGACCGTTTGAAAAGCCCCAAAATGGAGAGCTGGCAGGGGAAACTCTGCTGAAACAAAGCGCCGCAAATAGACTTCAACTGCACGGGTATTCATCGCAGAATTTGCAGAGTAATTGGTTATTTATTCTCCCGGCCAGGCCCAGTAATGGAACTCTCCAACGCCAAAATAAAATGTTGGGAGTTGTTGACGCCTGAGCCACCACCACCTGCCACACCACCCTGCAAGATGCTAAATTAACGCCTACCTTTTTTTTATGAACTTTTTGGAGGTACTTTTTTTTTCAATCCTCTTTTTTGTAGTTTTTTTTTTTTAAGTTTTGGTCTCTAAAATATTCTTGTTAATATTCTTATCTCAGATGTTTTTTCAAATGACTTATTTCTGGCATCACGCAGTTTTATTAAGGCTGTTTTTTGTGTGTGTCTTGAGGACGATGTTTATCTCACCAGCCAGAGTGTGTGGGGACCTGTAGCGGGTATAACACTATAGCGGGTATAACAAGATAGCGAGTATAACAAGATAGCGAGTATAACACTATAGCGAGTATAACAAGATAGCGAGTATAACAAGATAGCGAGTATAACAAGATAGCGAGTATAACACTATAGCGAGTATAACAAGATAGCGAGTATGACAAGATAGCGAGTATAACACTATAGCGAGTATAACAAGATAGCGAGTATGACAAGATAGCGAGTATAACACTATAGCGAGTATAACACTATAGCGAGTATAACACTAGCGGGTATAACAAGATAGCGAGTATAACACTATAGCGAGTATAACACTATAGCGAGTATAACAAGATAGCGAGTATGACAAGATAGCGAGTATAACAAGATAGCGGGTATAACACTATAGCGAGTATAACACTATAGCGGGTATAACAAGATAGTGAGTATAACACTATAAAGGAGTATAACACTATAGCGAGTATAACAAGATAGCGAGTATGACAAGATAGCGAGTATAACACTATAGCGAGTATAACACTATAGCGAGTATAACAAGATAGCGAGTATAACACTATAGCGAGTATAACACTATAGCGAGTATAACAAGATAGCGAGTATAACACTATAGCGAGTATAACACTATAGCGAGTATAACAAGATAGCGAGTATAACACTATAGCGAGTATAACACTATAGCGAGTATAACAAGATAGCGAGTATAACACTATAGCGAGTATAACACTATAGCGAGTATAACAAGATAGCGAGTATAACACTATAGCGAGTATAACACTATAGCGAGTATAACAAGATAGCGAGTATAACACTATAGCGAGTATAACACTATAGCGAGTATAACAAGATAGCGAGTATAACACTATAGCGAGTATAACACTATAGCGAGTATAACAAGATAGCGAGTATAACACTATAGCGAGTATAACACTATAGCGAGTATAACAAGATAGCGAGTATAACTATAGCGAGTATAACAAGATAGCGAGTATAACACTATAGCGAGTATAACACTATAGCGAGTATAACAAGATAGCGAGTATAACACTATAGCGAGTATAACACTATAGCGAGTATAACAAGATAGCGAGTATAACACTATAGCGAGTATAACACTATAGCGAGTATAACAAGATAGCGAGTATAACACTATAGCGAGTATAACACTATAGCGAGTATAACAAGATAGCGAGTATAACACTATAGCGAGTATAACACTATAGCGAGTATAACAAGATAGCGAGTATAACACTATAGCGAGTATAACACTATAGCGAGTATAACAAGATAGCGAGTATAACAATATCTTAAATCTAAGTTACGTCTTACTAAAAAAAAATTACCTGGAGATGAGGTCATTAGTCTTTACCTGTTTGTTTACATAAAATAAATAAAGGCTTTAATTCTCAAAAATTACTACGTTAAATTTCCCACCTTAACCGCTTGATTACACTGGATGACGCACCTTATCTAGAAGTAACGTCAAAATTACTCTTGACATTTACCACAAATAGAGACATTCTTCTTCGATGGCAAATCAAAGGGAAAAATATATGATAAAATATTAAGTATGTTTGAGACTTGTAAATAAAAAAAATGAATAAAATGAAAATGATTGACTTATTAACAATTGGTTAGTTATGAGGTGTAGGTGGTGGGTGTATAGGTGTAGGTGGTGGGTGTATCTGTGTCAGTGAGCACCTGTGTCCTGCTCACACACACACACACACACACACACACGTGCAAGTACACACAAACACGCCCACATAAACGTTAATACATATAATTAGGTGAACAGGTGTATATATATATATATATATATATATATATATATATATATATATATATATATATATATATATATATATATATATATATATATATATATTTACTCTCAAACGCTTCACATGTGTGTGTGTGTGTGCGCATATTTGCTCTCTCTCTCACACACACACGGCATCAAAATAGGTCACAACACACCTGCAATAGACACTTCAGGCGAAATGGGAAAATTGTGGATGGAACTGCCAGTGAAATGGGCTCTGCTTAGACACCTATTACGATTCGAGTGTCGTTTCCAATTTAAGCCAATTAAAATAGTGGTTCGCAGTGTGTGTCCTCTCGCACGCAATTTCAACCTCCGATTTAGAGTTGGGAGAAGGATAGATGAGGAATAGGGGAGAGGAAGTAATAGGTTGGAAGGGGAAGTATTAAGAGAGAGAGAGAGAGAGAGAGAGAGGAAATAATTTGGAAAATATATTCTTACACACACTCATTTCTTTATGTACGTATGTATGTATGTATGTATGTATGTAAGTATGTATGTATGTATGCATGTATGTATGTATGTATGTACAGTATGTATGTATTTATGTAATGTATGTACGTATGTATGTACGTACGTGTGTGTGTGTATGTATGTGTGTGTCTGTGTGTGTGTGTATGTACGTACGTGTGTGTGTGTATGTATGTGTGTGTGTGTGTATGTATGTATGTACGTGTGTATGTATGTATGTATGTATGTATGGGAGTCAAAGAATTCTTTGTATTCATGTATTTATAAAACTGACTTATTTCTGTGTAATTCCTATGTGTAAATTACTCATCTAAGTATCTTTCTTTGGCCACTTACCCCCCTTTGGCCACGTACCTCCCTTTGGCCACGTACCTCCCTTTGGCCACGTACCTCCATTTGGCCACGTATCTCTCTTTGGGAACCTAACTTCTTTTGGCCACGTATTTCCCTTTGGCCACGTACCTCCCTTTGGCCACGTACCTCCATTTGGCCACGTATCTCTCTTTGGGAACCTAACTTCTTTTGGCCACGTATTTCCCTTTGGCCACGTATC
>NW_024711292.1:1842705-1847705 GCF_018991925.1 Homarus americanus | reverse complement strand
GAATGGAAGAGGGAAGAGGAACAGAAGGAATGCATGGAAGGGTAGAAGGAGAGGTGAGGGGGATAGGTGAGGGTAAGTGGACAGGTGATGAGATGTAAATGGACACACCTGTGGTAATGACGGATGGCCCTTCACCTATATCCTCATTAATGACCCTCCCCCACTTATAGGTCAAGGGTCAAAGATCATTGGACTGGGGTCAGGCGTCATGGAATTATTTGGGGTCAGAGGTCATGGAATTATTTGGGGTCAGGGTGTCATGGAATTATTTGGGGTCAGAGGTCATGGAATTATTTGGGGTCAGAGGTCATGGAATTATTTGGGGTCAGGGGTCATGGAATTATTTGGGGTCAGAGGTCATGGAATTATTTGGGGTCAGGGGTCATGGAATTATTTGGGGTCAGGGGTCATGGAATTATTTGGGGTCAGGGGTCATGGAATTAAAACTAGTGGTGGTGGTAGTGTTGTTTATTTTGTTTATATTAAAAAATGAGAATAATATTTTACCTCTTTTTAATAGCGCGCGCACACACACACACACACACACACACACACACACACACACACACACACACGACCAATAAACAACGGGTCAACAGTAGAAACAGCCTTAACAGAGGTAATGACAACAGAAATAGAACCAATTCTTATATCATGAACAACAGTGACACCTGTATCAATGGTCATGAGTATCAACAGTGACAACGGTATCAACAGTGACAACGGTATCAACAGTGACACCTGTATCAATGGTAATGAGTATCAACAGTGACAACGGTATCAACAGTGACAACGGTAACAAGAATAACAACATTAACAATAGTATTAATATTATCGAAACAACAGAACCAGATTCAACAGTAGCGGCAGTACACTACATTAACGGTAACAATAACAACGGCATTAACAACAACAATAACAACAATAACATAACAATTTAAAGATAACAATACAACCATTTGTGTATGAAACTTAACGTCTATTGACTGGCCAATCAGTAACGGGCTTGAACAGCTTATAACAATGACCTGATCATATGATTGGCTACTGCTAACACGTGACGTCATTCTTTGTTTACATGGTGAGAGAGCATTCTTGTTAGAACAGAAAATTTGTTTACAAGTAATAAATAAACAAATATGTCAGTGATTGAGTGGAATATTTTTTTTTTTGTATTTATTTTATCTTTGAATTATATCTATAAAACTTTATATTTGTGAAGGTAAATTAATTTAATGAAAAAAAGGAAAAAAAAATAATGTGAATTTCCCTCCCTCACCTCCCCCGTGAGATAATTATTAATATTTTTTTTCTTCAATATTAATAACGATTGAAGAAGTCAGTATATTGTGTGTATGAAGTCACTCTCAGCTGAACTCAGCGTTGTGCAGTATTATCTGTTTATGGATGTGTGTATCTCTCTCTCTCTCTCTCTCTCTCTCTCTCTCTCTCTCTCTCTCTCTCTCTCTCTCTCTCTCTCTCGTTAGTTTCAGCTGAATCCCAAAATATCGTCCTGAAATCGTGCGGTGTGGGAGACAGAGGAGAGCGGGCAGTGTTTGGGTGCGTCTGCCGAGTTAACACGACACCAGGGAGAAAAAAAAAAACCTCTGATGGAGACATTTAGAAATGAAACTGGACTAATATATGGGACCAGGGCGTAAGATTATGCTATCTCCTTCTCCGGCGTAAGAGTTATTTCGCCATTCAACTGACAGATGAAACCGACCATAAAAGAGAGTGCGGGATAGCATGATTTGTCTCTGATATATGACCAACCGGACCCCGCCAGCGAGGAGCGGGGCCCGTCCTTCCACGATGGTGTAGTGTAGACATAGCAATAAGGTCCATTCTCTTATAAGAAACATTCTGATTTTAAACTTTAAAGCGGCTACAGTGTAACATACTCTTAGCCCATTATGCTAGCAGCTACAATGGATACCGACAAAGGCCATTTTTTTACTGGCGAGTCGATGGTGTTCGACCTTACGGAGTGCTGTGGTGCAACATTGTCTTGCCCCGACTCGCCAGCAGCTTAGGTCGTATAACTGGTTGCTCCGGCAAGTTGCCACATCGTGTTTCTTCCTCAAGTTTATTTTCGAAGATTGTTTTTTTTAGTGTGATTACCTCAAAACAAAGCATCATTCCATTGCTTCTATATCTCTTAAACCTAAACCCACACTAAACCATTAAGGGAACAAAACAAATAAACAAATAAATAACCAATAGTTTATTGACACTAGCAAACCGCGGCTCTTCCAAACAACTATGTATCAGTCATTTATAAGTCTCAATGCCACGAATAAAATTCAAATGATACGATTCCCTCCAAGACAGGTGAAGGTGGTACCTGTATTAGGGGAGTGTAAGGCCCCTTATTCTTTGACGTATAGGATGAAAACCTTCCCCCCCCCCCCCTGACTGCCTCCTAGCTGACCAGAAGAATCTCGACGCACCAATGTATTGTCAAAAATCCAGATCCTGATATTGGTGTTGTCTAAAACGAGTGTCCAAGAGAGGCAATTAAAGTGTGGCGAGTTTTATTGACACGAGAGGCGAGGAGGATGGCGAGGAGGAGGAGGAGGGAGGGTGGGTTGTGGAGTGAGCCAAGATGCTAATTTTATGGTCGGTCTAACTACTACAGCCAGGGAGGAGAGAGAAGGAGAGAGAGAGAGAGAGAGAGATAAAATAGTCATAAAGAAGATAGACAGAAAGAGAGAGAAAGAATATTCAAGGGAGATAGAATGAAAGAGAGAGAGAGAGAGAGAGAGAGAGAGAGAGAGAGAGAGAGAGAGAGGACACGAAGAATGAAAACTGATATGAAACAAGAGACGCCACAGTGAAGAACAGAAGGCTATAGCGAGACATATATGATCAACGACTTCGGTATAAAGCTGTATATACTAGACAACAGTAAAGTATTATATATATATCTCCAATTATAGTAGTAAATTATAGGGGATTATATATACTACAATATTATTCCTTTTGGGGGATATATAAT
This sequence comes from Homarus americanus, assembly GCF_018991925.1. Taxonomy (NCBI): domain Eukaryota; kingdom Metazoa; phylum Arthropoda; class Malacostraca; order Decapoda; family Nephropidae; genus Homarus; species Homarus americanus. The sequence goes on along the minus strand of NW_024711292.1, from coordinate 1,844,704 downwards.
GACAATATAATGAACAAGAATTATACCAGTTCGGTGTTTAATATCGTTTTAATTTTTACAATGAAAAATCCTTCAGATCAAATACAAACATAAATATTGCTTTGAATTAAATTTAACTTCATTTTAGCATTTATATTTACAAGAAAAACTAATAAAAATAAAAATAATTATAATTAAAAGTCGTAAAAGTCAATATTTCCAAAATTTCTTACCCGCCCATCCCGAAATATTTTAGGGGAATTTCCCTCCATCACTTTTGCGGACACGTGTATTTCCTGGCCAAGTGTCGAATATCACATCTGTTGACAATGTTAATGGCAGCCATCTGATGGTCGCAGATATCAACCCCTGGCAACCACAGATAAAATTTTGGCGTCTCCAGAACCATTACATGAATTTAGCGAGTGGAAGAGGGATAATAATTTTAGCGTCTGAAGGAGTATATATTTTGGCGAGTGGTAAGATGGATTATAATTTTGGCGTTTGGTGCAGCGACAGAATATTTGATGAATGGAAAAACATCCTAACCTGAACATTTTTTTCCCATTATCAAACATCAAAGTTACTCACAGATACCCGCTACTTTTCTGTGAGTAGAAAGTAGTATTTGGGAGACAAAGTTTATATCTGTGAGCCATTATGAGACTTTTGTGAGCATTAGGAATAACTCTTGAGAAAATACATTAGTTTGGTATCGTATTTTGTGAGCTGGTGTGAGTACTTATGAGAAGATATGTGAGTTTTTTGAGTAGATATATGAGGTTTAGTTAAGGGTTCTATGGCCACTAGTGATCATTTCTAGGAGTGGGTGTTTCATCTGTGAGGGTGTGGGCGGGGTAGCAAGAAGGTATGTGGGGTGTAGGTGGATTAGTGTGAGTTTGTGTGAGTGCAAGTATAGGGTGGGTGGTGTGGGTGGCGTCAGTAGCAGGGCGGGTGGGTGTATGAGGGTGCTGGGGGGCGGCGGGTGTGTGGTGTAGCCGCCAGCAACAGGGCGGGTGAAGGAACACTTGTCATACACTTCACTTTATGGGACAAATTAGCCCTCACCAGCACTACTGCCAGGTCCTGTGAGGCATTTCCCCGACGCTGAGGACCCGGGTACCCCAAACCTTCGCTCACCCTACCACCAAAACAAAGATCACGTCCTGGATAAAATAAATCAATTTTTTTTTTTTATTCCTTGAACGAGTTGGAGATTTTCTGAGATATTTAGGACAGAGATATATAGAGTTCTTCACTACTGAGAGGAAACTTAATTGAAAACTCCCTCTTGTGGAAGGTTTGAATAAGCGAATCATCGGAACGATTCGATTCGGCCAGGACCGGATCAGTGATGCCCAATGAACAGAAAGGTTCCTCTGGCCAAACTGGAATGTTACCCGTTTTGTCTCGGGGTTTACAAACTACGCACTCTAATAGCCGCCATAATGTGCCCCTGGCAGCGAGAAACAAAAGACGATCGACCTCCTAAATAAAAACAAGTGCGGGTTGACTACCCTAGTACGAAGCGACGTTTCTTTTATTCAACGCTGCAACTGACCCCCCCTTATATATACAGGTGGTGGTATCTATGCTCTAAACCTTTATTTGTTTATGATTGGTTTCTTTGTTGTGTGGCTGCTGTTGCATAAGTCGGTGTATTTCTTTATATCTGACTCGTACAACTTTTTTCCTTGTTCAGAGTCTACTGTTTTTGTTGTGGTCAGTTCACAATTTATTTATTGTAGATGTTTTTTTGTTGAATGAGTATATGAGCTTTGTAGTGACAGAGGCAGACAGTTAACAAACGGCAGAGAATGATAGAGAGATATACAGACAGACAGACAGACAGGACAGATAACCAACAGACAGAGATGGTCTACCTGGATCAGTGTGAGGTATACAGTAAATCTCAGTCCACTACCACCACTCTACCATCACTACCACCACCACCACCACTCTACCATCACTACCACCACCACCACCACTCTACCATCACTACCACCACCACCACTGCCAC
>NW_024711292.1:1817705-1835205 GCF_018991925.1 Homarus americanus | reverse complement strand
TACCACTACCACCATCCACAACCACTACCACAACCACTACCACCACCCACCAACCACTACCACCACCCACTACCACTACCACCACCCACCAACCACTACCCACCCACTACCACCACCCACCAATCACTACCCACCCCCCCTCCACTCACCAACACAAATATCTACCCTAAGACAAAAGGTTCACTTGACTTCTTTACGACCAATTTATGCATATTATTATTATTCCCCTCAACCGTCACGCCTCGATTATGACTTTCCTTGTCTGTTTGTTTATCGTCGTAAGTGATCGGTGCGTTCAAAACAAACCATCTGCTCCTGACTCATTAGACTAAGTAATCTTCACATTGATAACTACCACTCCCCACCTCCCCCTACCCACTCACCCACCCACCCTAATTAACCCCCCATTTACCCCTCCCCATTCCCCCACTTGTTCTTCGGGGAGGGGGGTTGAGAAGCCTTGTTGCTAATTATTCAAAGACTGTGTGGACACAAAAAATAAATGAATAAAATAATAAAAATATTAAATCCCTTGATGGCTGATCACATAATCTCTCGTCCATTGTTGTCATCACGAGCAGTCAACAGAGTTTGTTCTGGACTCTATAAAGAACCCTTGAGATAAATAAGAGGGCTTTATTGCCCCTCTACTACTACAGCCCCCCTTAGGGTAAGTAGCCCCCCTACCTAGTCCCACCTAGCCCCTGGATCTACCCCCCCCCTCCACCCCTCCTTTTTCAACTTTCCCCCCCTCCACCACCCCCTAGCCACGCGTTTTCTTTTGCAAGCACTAAAAAGGACCTTTGGGTTTCGCTAGCCATCGTTCAGTGGCTGGTGGCTGGTGTGGTAGTGGTGAACGAGGCTGGGCGATACATTCTGGGAAAGTTGTGGACTAGATAATTAGAACAAGACTAATGATAAGTAAACCGATCTTAATCTGGCCTCCTCTACAGCACCGCCGCCGCCACCGCCTTCAAGGACTTCCGCGGCTCCTCCTGACGATACCGACGCCACTGTTAATGATTCTGATATCCACTCCTGACGATACCGACGCCACTGTTAATGATTCTGATATCCACTCCTGACGATACCGACGCCACTGTTAATGATTCTGATATCCACTCCTGACGATACCGACGCCACTGTTAATGATTCTGATATCCACTCCTGACGATACCGACGCCACCGCTGACGATGTGGTCACCGTCACTGACTATATCGAACGTCGGTTTTGCTCTCTGCTGACACTGATATCGATGATGCTGACGATGCAGCCGACCCCACTGATGCTCCTGACGACACACCGTTGTGGCCGTGTCTGCTGTGTGTGTGTGTGTGTGTGTGTGTAACCACGGCAACAGCAAGAGAGTGACGGTAACCACAGCAACACCGACAGAAGCAATAACACCAACCCCCTTAAAAACAGTGATAAAGAAGAGGAAGAAGCGAAACGACAACGAGAGAGATAACACAGGAGGAGTGACAACCTTACTACTCCGTCACTCACTTACCATAAGGCGGAGGAGAGATAATACTGTATGTATACCTTAAGTATATAAGTATATGTAAGTATAAGTATAATTATTGTCTTTCTTTAGAGGCGCCACCAGCTTTATATATGACTTTGTTATTTTTGACTCAGGTTAGGTTAGGTTAATATAAACACTAGCCACCAAGAGTTAAAATTTAAGAAATAGATCAAATTCGGTTAATTCAGGATCTCAGCAGAACTTCAACGGTGCAAAATTATTTAAGATTAAAAAGTAAAAAGAAACAACAACAACAGCAGCTGGTGTGTGTGTGTGTATGTGTATGTGTGTGCGTGTGTGTGTATGTGTATGTGTGTGTGTGTGTGTGTGTGTACTGTATGTGTATGTGTGTGTGTGTGTGTATTAATAACAATGATAATAATAAATGGTTTATTAAGAGAGTTAGAGCCGGTGGCTCAAAATATACAAACTTACATGTGATTTAGACATAATAATATACATTCAATACATTTACAGGGCTGTACAGTACATAACTCAGGAGCTATTTATTATTTTAACAATAGATGGGATGGTGCTATTCTTATATCTATAAGTGCAGGCTCTTATGGGCTGAATTTTGTTGTAGTGGCGGACTGCGCGAGGTGGGCGGGGGACTGCAGGTGGCAGTAGGTGGCGAAGACGAGGATGGTGCAGCAGTCCACTGCCAAACTCTGCTAGTGCGTGGTGGTGGAGGTCACTGGGAGATGGCATTTCCAGGGTGGAGACAGCGTTGTTGTAGCATGATTCTGCAGGCCCTCTTCTGTATCTTCTCGAGCTGACGTTGTTGGGTAGAGTTGAGAGAAGACGACCAGGCTGGTGACGCATACGTGTGTGTGTGTGTGAGTGGTGGGTGGGTGTGGTGTGTCGTCGTCGCCTATGCAGCTGCAGGCACAAAAGATCGAACCTGAAGCAAATGATCTGTGTCGTAGCTGCTGTTGAAACCTGGAGGAAGTGAAAGTGGATCTGTTGTCGTCTAGCTAGAACAACAGAGGTAAAACGAAACACGTGCATCCCCCGTTGTCCACCCGAGAGATTTTTAACACAATATTGACAAGGCTATTCGTCCTCCATTTTATTAAGTCGAAAAAATCCCACTACGAATTCTTATACACCAGATTTCTCTTCTTTTTTTTTGCCCTCTGTAACTTAAGGTAGAATAATTTGTTAAGTTATGTATGTATTAGTATCCAGTTGTCTTAGGTGTAATATTTGTCAAGATTCACCTGAGTATTACCTGTTTTATTTACCTGGCCAATTATCTTCTTTAGGCTGTGGTGTGGTGTGGTGTGGTGTGGTGTGGTGTGGTGTGGTGTTCTCCCCCTTTCTACCCCCTTCACCTCTCCTCATCTCTCTCTCTCTCTCTCTCTCTCTCTCTCTCTCTCTCTCTCTCTCTCTCTCTCTCTCTCTCTCTCTCTTTTGATGAATATGATAGCTGAGGCGGACTACTGTATGTCACCTTCCTAGAGTGAAAGTGAGGTTAGGTTAGGTCAGGTCAGGTCAGGTCAGGTCAGGTTAGGTTAGGTTAGGTTAGGTTAGGTTCAGGTTAGGTTAGGTTAGGTTAGGTTAGGTTAGACAGATAAATAGATAAACTTCCTGACAGGTAACATTTTATTTATGAGAAGAATCAATTACTGTCTCTCCTTTAGACGGTGGATGATTTAATGGTCTCAGGTGTATTGAGTTTAACACACCTGTCTAAGTCGAATTCATTTACGACTTTTAGTCTCTTGTAATATATTGCTTTTAATATCACACACACACACACACAGATGTTATTACACATGTGTTATCTAAATGCCATGTGTGCATCTGTCAAACACACCACACACACGACATGCATACATACATATATACATACATACATACATACATACATACATACATACATACATACATACATACATACATACATACATACATACATACACTAATACTCACATTCTCTCTCTCTCTCTCTCTCTCTCTCTCTCTCTCTCTCTCTCTCTCTCTCTCTTTGTATATATTCTTATTTTATTCTTCTTTCTTCCACTCTCTGTACCTCCTCCTCCTCCTCCTCCTCTTCTTCTTTCTCTGTATTCCATTCCCGTTCCTCTTTTCTTCTCTCTGTACCTCTTACTCCTCTTCCTCCTCCTCCTCTTCCTCTTCCTCCTCCTCCTCTTTCTCACCATCCTAAGAGAAAGGTGAAAGAGGGAAGCGTTTCATCCTCTTTCTTCCACTCATCACCCCTCTTTCTTCCCCACTCATCACCCCTCTTTCTTCCCCTCCACTCATCACCCGTCTTTCTTCCCCACTCATTTCCTCTTACTCCTTCCTCTTCCCTTTCCTCCCCTCCCCCTCTTTCAATAGCCGAGGGATGAGAAGACATTTTGAAAAGATTCCGACCCCATCTCTCTTCCTTCCTTTCCTCCACTCCCTCTTTCCACCCTTCCTTTCTCCCTCCGTCCTTCCTCCGCCCGTGTCTCCCTCCTTCAGCAGACGAGGGGTGAAGGAGGGGAAGGTTCCGGGCCCAGTAATTTGGCCGCTGGTGCCTGCTGGACTTCCTTCCCGCTCTTTCTCTCATCTGTTTCCCTCCTGCCCGACCCACCATTTTTTCCCATGATTAGCGCCGCTCACTGGCAGGTTTTTAGCTGTGTATACTGGGATTATTATCATTATTATCATCTTTATTTGTTTGTTTTTGTCGTCGTCATTGTTATTATTATTATTATTATTATTATTATTATTATTATTATTATTATTATTATTATTATTATTATTATTATTATTATTATTATTATTATTATTATTATTATTATTATTATTATTATTATTATTATTATTATTATTATTATTATTATTATTATTATTATTATTTTTATTTTTATTATTATTATTATTATTATTAAAATATCTTAATTCTGGAAAGATTTCTGATAGTGTGACTGTAATTCAAAATCATTAACAGTACAGTACTCTTTAAGATGTGACACATACAGTACAGTACTCTTTAAGATGTGACACATACAGTACAGTACTCTTAAAGATGTGACACATACAGTACAGTACTCTTAAAGATGTGACACATACAGTACAGTACTCTTAAAGATGTGACACATACAGTACAGTACTCTTAAAGATGTGACACATACAGTACAGTACTCTTTAATATGACTGAGAAATAATGTCTAAGTGAAAGTGATGACTAAGAGAGAATGTTCTGGTGGTTGAGAAATGATGTATTGACAGTGATAAAGACTCGTTACTGAGAAATACTGTAAGGTCTTAAGACAGACTGAGGAATGATATGTAAAAAAGGATTAATGACTGAGAAATGATGTCTAAACAGGGATAATGACTGAGAAATTATGTCTAAACAGGGATAATGACTGAGAAATGATGTCTAAACAGAGGCAATGACTGAGAAATGATGTCTAAACAGGGATAATGACTGAGAAATGATGTCTAAACAGGGATAATGACTGAGAAATGATGTCTAATGACTGAGATGACAGGGATAATGACTGAGAAATGATGTCTGATGACCTAAACAGGGATAATGACTGAGAAATGATGTCTAAACAGGGATAATGACTGAGAAATGATGTCTAAACAGGGATAATGACTGAGAAATGATGTCTAAACAGAGACAATGACTGAGAAATGATGTCTAAACAGGGATAATGACTGAGAAATGATGTCTAAACAGGGATAATGACTGAGAAATGATGTCTAAACAGAGACAATGACTGAGAAATGATGTCTAAACAGGGATAATGACTGAGAAATGATGTCTAAACAGGGATAATGACTGAGAAATGATGTCTAAACAGGGATAATGACTGAGAAATGATGTCTCTGAACAGGTATATAGACCTTCACTAAGAAATAATGTGGTGAGCAAGAATATATCATTCCCTGCGTGTGCTCGGGCTTCAAAGGTAATCCCCCGCCATCTCTTAACATTTTCCCCCGTCCTCCCCTAAATCCTAAAATTAATCCCCTAAAGCCGTCATTTCTCCCCCGCCACCGCCGCCGTCCCCGGAGGCTGCCCGGCCCGACCTAACAAAAGCCCCGGCAAGCAGGGGAAGACTGGGACTGGTGGGGGAAGACTGAAGCTGGTGGGGATGAATTGGAACTGGTTGGGGGAAAGCTGAGGGGAGGGGGGAAATTTCAGATTGGTAAAGGACAAGATGGGGAAATTGGGACGAGGTGGGGGAATTGGGGAAGAAACAATATGGAAAATTGGGGAAAATCTGGGGATAGTGGGGGAAAATAAGTAGTGATTGAGGAGTTATGGTGGTGAAGTTAGTGGCTGGTGGGGGAAAACTAAGCTTAGTGAGGGAAAATTGGGACCAGTTATAGGGAAATGGGGAAAATGAGGGTGGTAGGGGAAAATGGGGGGTGATAGGGTAATAATAGGGGGGTGATAGGGTAATAATAGGGTGAGGGTAATAGGGGTGGTAGGGGAAAATGGGCTGGTAGGGGAATAATAAAGGATGGTAGGGGAAGAATAGGGGGTGGTAGGGGAAAACTGGTGTTAGTAGGGGGAATAAAGTTTTTTTTTTATTTGTTATTTTGTTGTTGTTATCTTTGTTCTTAATATTTTTTGTTGTTATTGTTGTTGTTGTTTGCTGTTTTGTTATTGTTTTTTTGTTTATATACTTGTCGCTGCTGTCTTTGTTGTGATTATAATTTGCTCTCATTGTGAACCTGTTGTTGTTGTGATACATGTGCACACAACTGCTTTATACAACAATGATACACACACATACACACACACAGACACACACACACACACACACACACACACACACACAGTATTAGTAGTAAATGGAGGTTGTGCAGATAGTGGTGGTAGTAATGATAGTGAATAGAAACTATGCTGGTAGTAATAGTAATAGTAATAGTAATAAACGATGGTTGTACTGGTAATAAATAGTAGTAGTACTTGACAATAGTGGTAGGTAAGGTTAGTTGATCAATCACACATCACCCAATAGAAACCTGCTAGTAACTATCAATAGACACTTTATGATCTAGTCTAGTTATTGTCAAATCCAAATTGGAATTTTCACTGCAGGTTGATAGTTTATTTCACCTCCCTCTTGTTATTACCCTTTCTACTACTTCTATCATTTATTCCCTTATTATCTCTTTATCTGTATTCTCTTGTAAGCCTTTTATGTTACGTTGTTATTTAGTGTTCGCGTTTATCATCAGTTATTTATCGTTTTCTTTCATAGATTGTTGGTGTATAAATGTGTTTATTATGTACTGTAATGTGAAACCGATACAGGAAATTTGCCAAAGGGTTTTCCGTTAATAATGAGGGAAGGTGTTCAATATAGATGTGAATAACAAGTACGGTGTATTAGAGAACAGTTTCTTTGTTGTAGTTGTTGTTGTTGTTGTTGTTGTTGTAAGGTGTTCAATATAGATGTGAATAACAAGTACGGTGTATTAGAGAACAGTTTCTTTGTTGTAGTTGTTGTTGTTGTTGTTGTTGTTTTGGGTTTTCACTCGTGTTTCGCTTATCCAATGTCAATCTGACTCAATCACTGTCTCTGTCTGTCTGATGGGCTGACAATATTTACGAGGTATTTTATACATGCTAACCTAACCTAACCTAACCTAACCTAACCTAAACTAACCTAACCTAACCTAACCTAAACTAACCTAAACTAACCTAACCATCATACAGTAAATGTTGCTCTCCATGTTAAAGCTGTGATCCTGGTGATTATTTTCTTAATCCTGAAAGAATTTTTTGGGGGATAACTTTTCACTTTATTAAATCGTCACGTCTCTCTCTCTCTCTCTCTCTCTCTCTCTCTCTCTCTATGTGTAAGTGTCAATGTATACGTCCATGTGTATATGCATACGTGTATGTATATCCACTTACACACAGAACACCTTAGAGCACACATGACCCACATTAATATAACATAACACAGGTATTATACATGATCATCCACTCTAATCACCTCTAACTATTAATAACAAGTCACAAGCCAAGGTCATCAACTCCCTGTCCTTGGTTGAGAGATTCTATAACCATCTCATCAGTTTAACACCAAGTCGTCTATTCATTAATCTTAACTAATTATTTTAGTAATTATCTTTTTTTTGTATTAGTTTAGTCATTCATTCTCATTATTTATTCATTATTTCATCTATTTGTGTTTGTTTATATCAATTTATTCATTATGTAATTAGTGATATTTTTTTTGCCCATAAAGTGTTTGTATGTAAGGTAAATTTTATGTATTCTTTGTGTGTGTGTGTGTGTGTGTGTGCGTGTGTGTGTTTGTACCCTGTGTGTATGTGTGAGTGTGTATTATTATTATTATTATTATTATTATTATTATTATTATTATTATTATTATTATTATTATTATTATTATTATTATTATTATTATTATTATTATTATTATTATTATTATTATTATTATTATTATTATTATTAAACAGATTTACAAACACATTAACAAAAACATAATGCAACACTAAGATACAAAATACAAAAATATAATAATACAAATCAACGAAAAAATACAAATTAGGAATTACTTAAAAGGCGAGGGATCATAAATCACTTGAATACCTGAAGAGGTAGTGAAAATACCTTAGAGTTTGTTGATGTTCGTCTGATATTCCTCTTTCACTATCATTCGCCATCCTTTCACCATCACTCGCCATCCTTTCACCATCACTCGCCATCCTTTCACCATCACTCGCCATCCTTTCACCATCACTCGCCATCCTTTCACCATCACCGCCATCCTTCACCATCCGCCATCCTTTCACCATCATCAGCCACCCTTCACCATCACTCGCCCTTTCACCATCACTGCCATCCTTTCACCATCACTCGCCACCCTTCACCATCACTGCCATCCTTCACCATCACCCTTTCACCATCACTCACACCTTTCTTTCCTGCCATCACTCGCCAATCTCTTTCACCATCACTCGCCATCCTTTCACCATCACTCACTCTTTCACCATCACTCACACCCTTTGCCATCACTGCCACCCTTCACCCACTCACCACCCTTTCACCATCACTCACCACCATCCCCATCCCATCACCCTCTCACTCCTCACCACTCTCCCTCACTCTCTCATCACTTCACCTCTCACCACTCTCCCTCACCTCTCACACTCTCTCCTCCCACCACTCTCTCATCACCACCTCCCCACCCTCACCACCTCCTCCAACCTCCTCACCTCTCACCACCTCACACTCACCTCTCCCACCTCTCACCTCCCTCACCCTCTCACCCCTCACTCTCCCCACCTCTCACCACTCTCCTCCACCACTCACCTCCTCACCCCCTCTCCTCACCACACTCTCACCTCTCACCCTCACCTCACCACACCTCCCCCACCCTCTCACCACTCTCTCACTCTCCTCATCCCTCACCTCTTACCACCCACTTCCCCATCTCTACCATCTCCTACCACACCCTCCCCCTGCCACACTTCCTCCCCACCATACCTCCTCCCACCTATACTACACCCCCTATACTTTTTTTCTAACCCATCTCTCCACCCTCTTACCTTTCCTCATTAGACACCAACCTTCCCCTTCCCCTATTTTTTTTTTCCTACATACCTTTCTGTCCATATCTTCCATTCCCCCTCCCCCTCCTTCCTCCCCTGGCTCTACACATCACACACCCCCCCAGTGGGTGACATGGTAGTGGCAGCTCCTCCAAAGGTGCGTATCACGGCTGGCCACGAAGAAGGCACGTAGCTCCGTGACTTGAGCTACCTGTGGCTTCACTATATGAGGGCTAATTACTACTGAAGGACGCCTCCAAATATAGGTTCCTAGCTCGTGTTTGTGTTGTGTGTGTAGTTCCGACCTCAGGATGGAACGAGGTAGTTTGATAGTTTAGTGGCTATTGGTCTGATAGTTTATTAATGATGGTTGTTTCTCGAAGGGTAATTAACGAGGTAGTTTGATAGTTTAGTGGCTATTGGTCAGATGGTTTATTAACGATGGTTGTTACTCGAAGGGTAATTAACGAGGTAGTTTGATAGTTTAGTGGCTATTGGTCTGATAGTTTATTAATGATGGTTGTTTCTCGAAGGGTAATTAACGAGGTAGTTTGATAGTTTAGTGGCTATTTGTCAGTTAGTTTATTTACGATGGTTGTTACTCGAGGGGCAATTAACGACGTAGTTTGATAGTTTAGTGGCTATTGGTCAGATAGTTTATTAATGATGGTTGTTACTCGAGGGGTAAGTAACGAGGTAGTTTGTCACTTCAGTAGTTATCGGGTCAGTAAGTCGTTAATGTTGCTTTAGTAAGAGATAGTTTGTTAATGGTAGTTCGAGCAGTGTCTGGCGGTGAGGAACGTTCATTTGGCGAAGCTCTCTCAAAGTCTCACATCCTTGTTGATACATCGTGGGGGGAAAACTACCGAGCGCTCGTCTGGCGTAAACCCTTATGACAAACAGTGTTAGTATGAAGTGGAGGCTTGTCTGAGGTCAGTTTCCCATTAGCAAGAAGAGCTGAACCATTAAGGGGACCCAGGTGACTTTAGTTAGGTAAGTACAGAGAAAAAAAATCCAAACCTAACCTAACCTAACCTAACACCTTTGCCTTGCTGAGAGAAGAATGAGGTAAATATATAGATAGGAATTACATAGAAAATAACTTAAATTATATGAATGAAATAATAGTTTATAGACATGATATAAGTAATAAATGATGCTTGTGTGTTAGGATGTTGCGTTATTAATACACTATAATAACTTTAGGGTAATTAGTACCTGTAGTGTTATTATTGGCTATTATTATGAAGTTATATAATTAGATAGAGGTAATATAGAGTTTTTTTATGAGTTATCTTTGATTATCGGTTGTTGTGTTATCATTTGCTACAACATGTTATCGTGTGTTATATAGTATTTTCCACCTATTAAAATTATGTATCCATGTTATGTAGTGTTATCACGTATTATATAAGCTTATTAGTGTCCTATATGAGTCTTTTTTTAGCGGTTATCACGTGTTATCATGGGTACTCCAGTGTTTACATGTGTCATCTGTTATCATTAGGTGTTAACTTCAGTGTTATCTTTGATGTTATTACGACTCAGACTTTTGTATTGATAAAAGAAGAGCAAGAAGCTTTTATAGGGTAATAATGAGGAATTAATGAGCATGATAACAATAGTGACGCCATAATAGTGTTTGTGACGTCATACTAGTGTTCGTGACGTCATGATAGTGCCCGTGACGCCATACTAGTGTTCGTGACGTCATGATAGTGCCCGTGACGCCATACTAGTGTTCATGACGTTATAATAGTGGCCGTGACGTCATACTAGTGCATAATAGTGCCCGTGACGTCATACTAGTGTTCATGACGTCATAATAGTGGCCGTGACGTCATACTAGTGTTCATGACGTCATAATAGTGCCCGTGACGCCATACTAGTGTTCGTGACGTCATGCTGTGTTTATATTGTTATATTAGGTATTTTTGTTTTTATTTTTTCAACTTTTGTTATCGATTTTATAGTTTTAATGACTACATATAAAACATTTACTTACATGTGTGTGTGTGTGTGTGTGTGTGTGTAGAGTGACGAGGGAGTTATACACACAGTCGAGTCACTGTGTGTAAGATGTATGTATGTATGTATGAGTGTGGCCACATGTGTAAATCCCAACCAAAATATTCTACGACTCGTATAATTCATTGGTCTATAATTCCTTCAGATTTTTTTATTCTAGTCCAGAGATAAAACAAAAATATTGACCTTAAACTAAAGATTCTGAGGCTGAGTCAATAATCATGGAAAACAAATAGAAAAGGAAACAAAAAATATATAAGAAAATCCAATATAAAAACAATCCAATTGACCATCACCATTACTTCTCGTTCACCGCATTCATCCATACTTAATTCTGTCTCTTTTATTCTTCTCTTTTTAACTATCATTTCTCCTGAGTTACACAGTGTTCTCTTTGTTCTTCAGCCACCACCCCTCCCATCTCACCCCCCCACCCCACCTCCTCGTACTGGGGCTGGGAGACACAGCAGCAAGCCACACAAAAGGTTTTCAATATCTTGAATAAAGTAGGCTCGAGCTCTCACTGTTTACACACGAGGACTCAGTGCCTGTCTCTCCCGACTGGTTCCATGGTTCTTTTCCCGGTTTCTGGTTGAAATTTTTTATTTTTATTGACTTTGATATTAAATTTGAGTAGTTTTTTTTATGTTTTTATCTCATATTTTTGTGTTTCATTATGCGTCCTTAAGAGAGGAGACATTGTATTAAAACGTTGTTCAATCTCCTTTGTTGGAAGATGCAATAAGGTGCCGTTCCATCACTTCTGGTTCGATTCTGTTGATATTCTTTAAGTACGTTTCTCATTATATTACATCATAACCACTCTTGTACACCTTCTGACCTGTATGTTAACTCTGTACTTTACTTTTTTTTTTTTGGTGTCTAAGTATCAGATATTAAGTTGAACTCTTAATCTTGATAAAAACTTGTACAGGAGTATTGTTCTTGAAGCTCCCAAGACAGAAAAGTAAACTGGTTTTAAATTTCCATAATTGTGATAAATTTCAAATTGGTTTATGGTCAATAACTGAGGTAGAATCAGAGGTTTTAACGAGCAATTTCCTTATAGTTTGTTCATTATATACACCTAACCTAACCTAACCTATCCTAAACCTAACCTAACCTAAACCTAAACCTAACCAATCCTAACCTATCCTAACCAAACCTAACCTCCACAAAGACACCTGACAGCCCTCCAAACACACACTATAAATGAACCTGGGAATTTCCTTTCTTCTATTCAGTTTCTCGGATCAGTAGTTAGGGGAAAATAGGCAAATTATAATTTTTTTTTTCTCGTTATTTCTTCATATTTTAGCCAGTTTTGATGTCACTCGAGACAAACTTTCTAAACTGATGCAGACACACACACACACACACACACACACACACACACACACACACACACACACACACACACACACACACACACACTCTCTTGACATCTTTTGTGTTCTGGTGGTCTTATCAAATGAGGTGGATGGGGAGGAGACAAATTGCATTCCCTTACCAAATACTGAAGATTCTAATTAACGTATTTATCTATCTATCCATCCACCTGTTTACTTTAATTACTTATGAATTTAATGACTTAATAGATAACGTGTTTGCTTATCTATCTACTTATTGTTTTTTATATACTGAAGATAAATGGTAAATGATAGTAAGTGTATAAGATAACTTAAACAAAAACATTATTTATAAATAATTTGAGCCATATGTCTAAATCTTCCTGAAAGTTGGATTATTTATTTATATCTTAAGTGAGTTGTTTGGACGTGCCTAAGAAGCCTGGCACTCCTACACTCGAGAGCCAGTGCCACTTGTGGAAACCAGTGCCAGACATTCTCACAGATTCAGGAGTTTATTTTTATTAATTTCTTCTTTTCTAATTACTGACGAGAAAACTTACCTATTTACAGTAGAGTCTCAGTGTCATTTTGTCGACATTTTTGGGCGTCTATGTTTATACTAGAGATAAAGTGAAATGTTTATTTAATGTGTTTTATCTTATATTCTAGTAAAGGAATGTTATCAGACGACTCTTTAAACACTGGAAGTATAGGGATGTAATTTTAAATGTTTCTGTGATAGTGTCTCCTAACCTAACCAAACCTAACCTAACCTAACCTAACCTAACCTAACCTAACCTAACCTAACCTAACCTAACCTAACCTCCGGCTGATTCACGTGAGCTGCCACATATACATGGAAATTGTAGAGTTGAAATTACACTTAAGATTCTAGGCACATAACGCACACTATGAGGAGGAGAAAGACGGTGTATATAACTTCAAAAATCCTGTAGCAATTGTAGAAGATGGTAGTGTTATGTAGCGGCGCTGAGTACACGTCTTATAGCGCTGAGTACACGTCTTATAGCGCTGAGTACACGTCTTATAGCGCTGAGTACACGTCTTATAGCGCTGAGTACACGTCTTATAGCGCTGAGTACACGTCTTATAGCGCTGAGTACTCTTATAGCGCTGAGTACACGTCTTATAGCGCTGAGTACACGTCTTATAGCGCTGAGTACACGTCTTATAGCGCTGAGCACACGTCTTATAGCGCTGAGTATTACGCTTCGTAGCGCTGAGTACACGCCTTATAGCGCTGAATATTATCCATAGCGCTGAGTACACGTCTTATAGCGCTGAATACAGCTGGTCTTATAGCGCTGAATACACGTCTTATAGCGCTGAGTACACGTCTTATAGCGCTGAGTACACGTCTTATATAAAGCGCTG
Organism: Homarus americanus; assembly: GCF_018991925.1. Lineage (NCBI taxonomy): Eukaryota > Metazoa > Arthropoda > Malacostraca > Decapoda > Nephropidae > Homarus > Homarus americanus. The sequence continues at coordinate 1,821,356 of NW_024711292.1, read as the reverse complement.
AGTACACGTCATATAGCAAAAATATCACTACATAGAATTTAAATACAACTTTCCATTGATATTTACTCTTCTATATATATATCAGAACTATTATTTTTTTGTTTTTGTTTTCATTTGATTTGTTTATTCGAATCATTATGGAACAAACACACAAACAAGTGACAGTAGTGAAGATGTGTTACCATTGACCTCTTATCCACGATGGGGGGGGGGTGTGTTACGCCTACTGTTAATGAGGAGATTATTTTACGATATAAAATGGGATCTTGTTTTAGGTATACTATGGGGGAAAGAGGGAGGGAGGGGGGTGAGGGAGGAGAGGAGAGGGGTGAGGGAGGGGGGATGAAGATTGCAGAAAGAGATAAATGGGATGGGGTGAGTAAGCCCGAGGGGGTGTTAGTCTGGTAGGTAGGAGGGTGCCACGAGGGGGAGGGATGTTGAAGGGAGGAGAGAGAGGAGGAGGATGGGAGGGGTGTTGGTTCTCTCACTTCCCCCTTTCCTCACACTCCCTCCCTCTCTCTCACACTTCCTCTCTCTCTCTCTCTCTCACTCCCTCTCTCTCTCTCCTCACTTCCCCTCCCCTCACTCTTTCTCTCACACTTCCCTCTCTCTCTCACACTTCCCTCTCTCTCTCACACTTCTCCTCCTCTCCTCATACATTCCCTTCTCTTCTCTGAATCCTCTGAGACTCTTCCATCCCCTTTCCTCATCTCACACCCCCCTGCCCATCTCACAGCCGCCCTCTCCCCTTCCCACTCTACCTTCCCCTCTTCTACCTCCTCCTCTTCCATCGCTTCCTTTTCCTCCTACCTCCTTCTTTCTCTCCCTTCCTTACCCTCTCCCTTTTTTACATCTCTCCCTTCCCCTTCCAACTGCAGTCTCTTCCACCCTCTCTCTCTCTCTCTCTCCTTCCTCACCCCAGTTCAATAACTCCACTCCCAACACCAGTTCAATCCTTCAATCAACCTGTTCAATCCCTCAAGCATCACCAGTTCAATCCTCTCCCCACTCTACTTCCCCCCTCCCTGCCCCCCCTCTCCCCATTATCTGCAGTATGTGGGTCTGGCATGTCTGAGTGGATAAGCCCCAGACAGGCAGCAATTAACAGAAGAGTTTAATTGGCCATCTAGGGAATTCCGGTAGTTGAGAGAGAGGAAGCTGGTGCTGGTGGGAGGCACTGGTGATGTGGTGGTGGTGGTGGTAGTGGTGGTAGTCGTGAATGGTGAGTAGTGGTAGTAATGTTGTGGTGGCAGTGGTGGTGGTGGTGGTGTGGTGGTGGTGGTGGTGGTGGTGTGTGGTGGTGTGGTGGTGTTGGGGTGGTGGTAGTGGTGATGGTGGTGGTGGTGGTGATGGTGGTGGTGGTGGTGATGGTGGTGATGTGGGTGGTGGTGGTGGTGGTGGGGTGGTGAGTGGTGGTGGTGATGGTGGTGGTGGTGTGTGAGTGGTGGTGGTGGTGATGTGTGGTGTGAGGTGGTGTGGTGGTGTTGGTGGTGGTGGTGGTGGTGGTGGTGGGGCAGTGGTGGTGGGGTGGGATGGGTGGTGGTGGGTGAGTGGTGGTGGTGGTGGTGGTGTGTGGTGTGGTGGTGGTGTGGTGGTTGGTGGTGGTGGTGGTGGTGGTTGGTTGGTGGGGGTGAGGTGGTGTGAGGTGGTGGTGGTGGACATGGTAGTGGTGGTAGATGTGGTAGTAATTGTGGATATATGATGCTGATAGGTGGTTGTGGTGGTGGTAGTGGTGGTGGTGGTGTGTTTGTTGGTGGTGGGGATGGTGGTGGTAGGTAGTGAAGACAGTGGTGGTAATAGTAGTGGTGGTGGTGTGGTGGTAGTGGTGGTGGTGGTAATGATGATGTCGTTGGTGATAGTGCAGTAGCTGTGGTAATATATCGTGATAGTGGTAGAAGTATGATGGTGGTTGTTATGATGGTAGTAGTAGTGTTAGTAGGACGACATATGGTGATAATGATGATGGTGACAACAATGGTAATAGTGGTGATTGTGGTGGTAGTGATGAGCAGTGGTGATATATGGTGGTAGTGGTGGCAATAATGGTGATGGTGATGGTGGTAGTAGTGGTGCTGGTAGTAGGTGTTGGTGGTAGTGAAGGTGGAGAGATGTAAGGGCCATTTGTGATTGTGGTAGTAATAATAATGATTGTTGTTGTTGTTGTTGTTGTTCATGACTCTGATTGTATTGTTGTTGGCTTAGTTGATGACCATGATAATATTGTTGTTATTGTTGTTGTTGTTGTTGTTGTTGTTTTGTTGTTGTTATTGTTGTGTGCTGGAGGACAGAGATGAGTGGCCTTGTGTAAAATTCCTTTCCTGTGTGTGTGTGTGTGGCCATCTCTCTCTCTCTCTCTCTCTCTCTCTCTCTCTCTCTCTCTCTCTCTCTCTCCCCGTACTCGGAAGTGGTCGATGGTCTCATTAGCATACATAAATTCTAAGTTTTGTTTCTTTAATGTTTTCACAATGAAGTGTAACGAGGGGAGGGAGGGGTGAGGGGGTGAGGGGAGGGGAGGGAGGGTGAGGGAGGGTGAGGGAGGGTGAGGGAGGGGGGGTCTCTGATTCCGTCAACACCTCCTCCTTTTCTCTCTCACTGTTTTGGGGTTTGTTGGGTATGCTCAGAGTACGAGTTGAGTTAACTTGAGTACTAAGCGAAGAATGAGTTCCATGGGTATGTTCAGAGTACAAGTTTTAGATGAGTTACATGAGTACTGAGCTAAGAATGAATTAGTTGGGTATATTAAAAGTACAAATTAATTCCTTGAGTACAAAATCATCTTAAATCAATGGAGCAAATCATCGTACTCAGTGGAATAAATAATTGTACTAAAAAAAGGTTAAATCATCGTACTCAAAGGGTTAAGTAAAGGCTTTGATCTCTCTAGTAATAAATGCATTTCTAGAATATATTTTTTTACGTATTAAATCAATCAGTTTTTTTTTAAGGCGACGATTAACACTAAAAGTTTATTCCTTCAAAAAAAAGAAGAAATCAATAAATCTGAATGTATAATAACTACAGTGTATAAAGGATTTAGAACGCTTGTTAACTGTGCAATAATAAAAGGAAAAAAAAATCCTAAGCTATCAATTGGCTATGCTTTAATTAATTCTCTTCGGTGATTGGTTGTGCTCTAGCGAGTTAGTTAGTTCTGGTTGGCTGTTTAATCGACCGACTGACTGAGTGACTGTCTAAACTGACTGTCTTGGACTTCAACTCTTTCTTCTCTTGATTGATGATTTATGTCAATCTTGGTGAGTTTCTTGGTTGGGTTAGGTTAGGTTAGGTTAGGTTAGGTTAGGTTAGGTTAGGTTAGGTTAGGTTAGGTTAGGTTAGGTTAGAAGCTAGGTTATGATATTATGCTCTCTCTCTCTCTCTCTCTCTCTCTCTCTCTCTCTCTCTCTCTCTCTCACCAGCCTCGACCTATCCCTTAAAACTAAAGAAGGAATGAGGTTCCTCCTTTCCTGCCTTCTCCCTTCTCCTATTCCTCCCTTATACTATCCCCCCTCACCCCTATCCTACCTTATTCACCCACTTCCTCACTCTCCTCCCTCTATCTTTATTCCCCCCCACCTCACCCCTTTCCTACCCCCTCCTCCCCTTTCCTTCCCCCCTCACCTCTCCCTTCCCCTCACCTCTCCTTCTCTTCCA
>NW_024711292.1:1720205-1812705 GCF_018991925.1 Homarus americanus | reverse complement strand
ATAGGCCAATAAGTGTGGTAGTGAGTGAAAATAAATACATTATTTTCTTTATAAGTAACTAACCTTGTTTAAGTAACTAACCTTGTTTAAGTAACTAACCTTGTTTAAGTAACTAACCTTGTTTATGTTGGTTTGGTCACACTTTCTCGACTCATTGGTTATGTTAAAATTGTCTCATACTTTCATTTACTCGTTGGTCATGTTAAATTGGTCTCAAATTTTCCTCTGAATCGTTTAATTTGGTCTGGTTAGGTTAAAATGGTCTCAAACTCCCTCCTAACTCGTTCATGCTGGTCTGGATATGTTAAAATGGTCTCAAACTCCCTTTTAACTCGTTCATGTTGGTCTGGTTATGTTAAAATGGTCCCGCAATCATATAACTCGTTAAACCCATCAGAAGACCTTATAGATAGAGGGTTAACAGGTGGAATATATATTATAAAGATACTTGCGTTTATATTTATATGGAGTTCAATTCTTTATACGTCAATACTGTTGCCAAATATAGAATTAAACAGAAAAATAATCAAAGCGAGGCAAAAAAATGGTTCACAATGTCTTAACAGAGAGATATACAGACATACAGACAAAGACAAATAACAGACGGATATACAGACATACAGACAAAGACAAATAACAGACGGATATACAGACATACAGACAAAGACAAATAACAGTCATACATACGCGAACGTCATTAAATTGTATAGACGATATAATTTTTTTCATGGAATTTATTATAATAAAAACAAAAGAAGACACAGTTCCATAAAATAAATGAAACAATAGTCAAATAATAGGTTAAAGCTTCATAATTAAACTACAGGTGTGTATTTGTGCAGGTGTCTACAGGTGTGTACAACTCTACACAGTGTTGTAAGTCTTTAGAGGGACACGTTGTCTGGCAAGGAGTCTGGTAGTTGATTGAAGGCAAATGGCTACCATCTTCTGTGTCGTCTGAGTGAGTGAAACTTAACCTCTGAGTGGGTGTGTCGTGGTTGTCGTGAGTCGTGAGTGTCGTGGTTGTTGTGGTTGTCGTGAGTCGTGAGTCGTGAGTGTCGTGGTTGTCGTGAGTCGTGAGGCGTGAGTGTCGTGGTTGTCGTGAGTCGTGAGTCGTGAGTGTCGTGGTTGTCATTGAGTCGTGAGTCGTGAGTCGTGAGTGTCGTGGTTGTCATTGTTGTCGTGGTTGTATTATTATTATCATTAATGGAAACAAGAGGATTAATGACAGTAATTATGACAATGATAATGATAATAATGATAATTTATGATAATGAAAACACCAATATTACCACTACTAACACCACTACCCAACACCCTCTAGCACCACCACTCCCACACCACCACTATAACACCACCACTCCCACCACCACTACCAACACACCACTATCAGCATACCACCACTCCCAACACCACTACCACCACCACTACCAACACCACCACCACTCCCAACACCACTATCAACACCACCACTCCCAACACCATTCCCACACCACCACTACTAACACCCCTACCAACCGCGCCACCTGTAACACTAATAACACCAATAAGAGAAACAGCAGCGCCATCATCAGCAGGTATAGCGCCACAACACAATAGCATCAGACACCTTCACTACCCGGATAGAGGTCAGATATTAAACAAACATCTATAGCTCTTCCTCTAACTCTCTTGATTAATTTACGAATATCAACATAATCCTAATAATAAATAAATAAGAGGAAATGGATGATGAATAAGATAATAAGAAGAAGGTGAAGAATAAAAGGGAAGTATTATTATTGTTAAAGAAGATGTGTCCGTGTCTTGTTGTCTGGATATAATAGTCTTTCACTGGTGGCCGGGGGGGTTTCGTACGCAGTCTCCACCATTATTGAAGAAAAAAAAAATTGGGTCTCCATCTCTGCTGGAGACCGACTTTATGAATTCCTTATTTGTTTTCGTCAAATATATTGAGTTGCGACGCGGCCACCGAGAAGAAAATAAGAGTCGACAGCCCCCCCCGTCCCTATGCTCCGGCCCACTCACAATGTGTAGTTCTGGCCCTCATAATATACTCTCATATTTACTGTGAATACGTGGGCTTGTGTCTCCCCGTTACGGATGGTATATTTTGCCATATTGTGACTGTAGATATACGCGAGAGATATAACAGCGAGTATGTGATATATGTGATGGTATAACAGAGGTTTGATGAGAGAGATAGAGAGAGGAAGGAGGGGGAGGGGAGAAGGGTAGTAGGAGAATGAAGGAGAGGAGAGGAGAGGGGAGGGGTAGGAGGGTGGTGAGAGTCGATCAATTAAGCTGTAGATAAGAGAGGTTTCAGAATGGGAATATTGCGGTCGGCGGGTCCCAAATGTTTGCCTTTTCTGCTTGTTGTGAAATTGGAGTGGAACGTCAAAAGGTGTTCCAACATGGCGGCGCCCACACACACACACACGTACCATCCTACTCTTATTTTTTTTTTCCTCTTTGTCGTCAGCTGGAGTACCTACCTACACACTCACCCTGGTTGAAAATGAAGTTGAAAATGAAGGTTTTTTTTTTTGGGTGGGGGGGTGTGAGGGGGGGATGGGGGGGGTGTTGTTGGCTGGCGTGTGTTTGATGTGGAGAAGAGAACGAGAGAGAGAGAGAGAGACAGAGACAGAGACAGAGAGAGGTTAATGTATGTCTTCCCGGGACGACACTCTTTGTAAAGATTACCAGTGCTTCTGTTGATGTTTATATTATTGTTGCTACTATTACTACTACTACTACTACTACTACTACTACGACTAACAACATTATAGACAGACAGACAGACAGGCAGAAAGACAGACAGACAGACAGAAAGACAGACAGATAGAAAGACAGACAGACAGAAAGACAGACAGATAGATAGATAGATAACCTCCCTTCCCTCTCCCCCTCCTCCTCCTTCTCCCTAAAACTGACGGCTTGACAACTTTGGCTTAACCTCTAAAACAAAAGCACATCTCCTTCAAACATTAATAAACTAGACGAGACGCTCACAGTCACCACACATGTCTTTTGTTTCCCCCTTCCCCCTTTCCCCCCTTCCTCCCTCCTCCCTCCCTCCCTCCACCCCTGTTTTTTTGTTTTTTTTTACTTCCAAATTCAAACATAATTTTAATTACCCTCTCCACCGCACATCCTAAGACCTCTTCCTCCTCCACCTCACCCCTCCCTTCCCCCTCCTCCCTCCCTCCCTCCCTCTCCCTCTCCCTCTACCACTTTCTTCTCACCTCTTCCACCATCATTCCTCACCTCTAAGACCTCCTTCTCCTCCTCCTCCTCCTCTCCTCCCCCTCCTCCTCCTCCTCCTCCTCCTCCTCCTCCTCCTCCTCCTCCTCCTCCTCCTTCGGTGCCTCTTTCCTCCCAACCTCCAATAATCTTTCTATCATCTTTCCACCTCTTATCTTATCGTATCTCTGTTTTCTTCCTTGTTATTTGCTCTCTTCCTCCTTTTACTGCCTCTTTGGTTAGGTTAGGTTTGGTAAGGTTTGGTTTGGTTAAGGTCAGGGTTAGGTCAGGTTTGCTGTTTTGGTTAGGTTAGGTTTGGTTAGGTTAGGTTTGGTAGGGTTTGGTTTGGTTAGGTCTGGGGTTGGGTCAGGTTTGGTTAGGTTTGGTTGGGTTAGGTTTGGTTAGGTTGGTTAGGTTTGGTTGGTAGGTTTGGTTGTGTTGGTGTCAGGTTTGGTTAGGTTCACAGGTTAGGTTTGGTCAGGTTGTGGTTTGGTCAGGTCCACAGTGTCAGGGCCTGGTTGTGATCAGGTTTGGCTAGGTTAGGCTTGGTCAGGTCTGGCTCTGGTCAGGTCAGGTTGCGCTTGTACTGTGGCTGGTCAGGCTCTGGCCAGGTCAGGTCTGGTTGGTGTTTGTGCCTGGTCAGGGCTCTGGTTAGGTTCTGTCAGGTCAGGCCTGCTCAGGTCTGGTGATTTGTTGTGTCAGGCACCATCTCAATGTTATCCCTCATGATTTGTTAACATAGTATGCACTATACTGTCAGGCACTATTACTGTCAGGCACTATTACTGTCAGTGCACTATTACTGTCAGGTGCACTATTACTGTCAGGTGCACTATTACTGTCAGGTGCACATAAGACACACTGGTTGCACACAATTTTCTCATACAGTACATATAAATTTTATCACAAAGTCCTAGAAAGATGATTTTGTGTTATTGAGAGTGTGTGTGTGTGTGTGTGTGTGTGTGTGTGTGTGTGTGTGTGTGTGTGTGTGTGTGTGTGTGTGTGTGTGTGTGTGTGTGTGTGTGTGAGTTTACGCCCACAGCCCTGGCAGACAGTGAGGCATCTGCCATCTTCCTACAGCTAAACGTGTCTCCATGTAAACATTAAAGTTTATTGCAACAAGTAAATTTCTTTGTTACAACCCCAACACACTCATGAGGAACTCTCTCTCTCTCTCTCTCTCTCTCTCTCTCTCTCTCTCTTTATTCTGTCATCATGGTATCGGATACAATTGTTTTTGTTTCAACTTGTTTTCTAAGATAATTTGATTTGTTGTTGTTGTTGTTGTTGTTATTGCTGTTTTTGCTATGTCTTTTTATTGTTGTTGTTGTCTTTGTTGTTGCTATGACTGCTCTGTTGTTGTTGTTGTTGTTGTTGTTATTTGTAATACTGGCGCTGGTGTTATTGGGTGACTGGCTTTTGTTTTTGTTTTCGTGGTCGGGTTGTTGTTTGTTATCCGTGTTGTTTTTGTTATTGTTGTTGTTGTTTTGTGGCAAGTAATGATTTTAGTGGAATGGTTTTGTTTGTGGTATTTTGTTGTTGTTGTTGTATTTATGTTGTTGTAGCTATGGTAATTATGTATTTGTAACTGCTTTTGTTGTTGTTTTTGTTGTATTTGATTGAAGTTCTGTTGATGTTTGTAGTTGTTATACTGGGTTTTTTTTTTATTGGTGCTCTTGTTATTGTTAATGTTGTTATTGTTGTGTTTGTTATAGTTATGTTGTTGTTGTTTTTTAGTTGTTATTGTCCTCTTGTCAATGTTAATTTATTGTTTTCTATTATTATTATTTTTGCTGTTGTTATGTTTTTGTTATTACTGTTATTGTTGTTGTTTTTGCTGTTGATATTGTTTTTGTTGACAATTTTGTTGTTTTATCGATGCTTTTGGGTTTTCCTGCTGTCTCCTTTTTTTTTTTGCTTTTGTATTGGTTGAATCATAACTATTTTCTTTGTAAAGTTTTTTATTTAATTGTTTTTGCCCGATTTTTACTGTGATGTCTTTGTCATTCTGCTTGATATTGTTCATTTATTTGTTGTGTTTGTTTTATATTTTTGTTTTGGTTTTTCTTCCTAGTTTAATTTTTATTTTTGTACTTGTCTTTTTTTTTTTCATTGAGAATATTTTTATTAGGATTATTTTATTCTTGAAGTTACTAATGATAATTTTTTTAATAACATAACATAACATAACATAACATAACACAAATAACTTTTCATCCTAAACACGAATCGTCATTTCAGAAACACACACACACACACACACACACACACACACACACACACACACAGACACACACACACACACACACACACACACACACACACACATCTTTTATTTCTAAGCGTTTTTTTTCAATAATTTAATATATAAATTTATTTAATGAGAGGCGAAATTTTTTTTAATTATTTGGCTATTTCTTATAAGGTGATTCAGTCTTTTGTTTAATCTAATCCTTGTTATTCATGGGGAGGAAACGAGGTGATTCAAGGTTGTTCCATTGTTGTTGTCTGGTAGTTAGAAGTTGGAGGTATGATTGAGTTAGGATTTATTTAATTTTTACAGCTATGGTGATGATGATGATGATGATGATGATGATGATGATGATGGTGATGATGATGGTGATGATGATGATGATGATGATGATGATGATGATGATGATGGTGATGGTGATAGTAACGATAACTATAATGATGACAACAACAACAACAACAACAATGGCGATAATCACAACAACAACAATAAATTTGATACACTCAATTAATATTATACAAGCCTAAGTTTAAGTGCATTTTCTTCACTATATACCTTCATGTACGGATACTGTGTACGTATTTTGGTGATGTACGTATTGTATTTTTGTGTAAGTGACTGTACCTATAGGCATATATAATGAATTCAAAGCCGATGATTCCTTGTTCCCTAAATATATTTGGATTCTAAGTATTAAAATAAACATACAAAGAAATCCCCCAAAGAGAACAAATCCATCTATGTATTTGTCTTTTTCTTACACCTTAAATAAAATCCTGTTAAGTTTTTCAGATTTTTTTTCATTTATTTATTTATTTTTATTTATTTATTTTTTTTTACCCCGTTATTATTCTGGTATAAAAACAATTCAAACTTAGTTAAATTGTTCCAAAATACTACACGTAATTATTAAGTATTTTATAATATAGTTACTTTTCTAATTAATATATGCAAAAAAAAAAATATCTCATTAATATAAGGTAATGATTTTTGAAATATGAATAAAATAGAACCTTCAGACCAATTATTGATATGATATACTCTTTTTAAAACAACACACGGTACCTCCACAACACAACACAACACAACACAACACAACACAACACAACACAACACAACAAAAGACGCTCACCTTGACTTGTTTACAAAGGTTGTATCATAAAATTATCGAGTTTTTAGTTTTAGACACCTAATTCGTCCTCATTAAAAAGTAACAAACAATTACATAAAAAAAAAAAATAATAATGATAATATATTCAGTAATTATGTTAAGTAAATTATTATTATTATTATTATTATTATTATTATTATTATTATTATTATTATTATTATTATTATTATTATTATTATTATTATTATTATTATTATTATTATTATTATTATTATTATTATTATTATTAACGTACTTCACCAACGACTTTATTATTATTTAATCCTGGGAGAGAAATCATTATCATCCTTGTGTTAACTCATTAAGGTAAACATATACCCACAACAGGTAATTATAACCTTATCTCACCTGGGTAACTGTGATCAGTCTCCGCTGTCCATTGTTCCACCCACCACGAGGAACTTTTGAAGCAATTGCCTCATAATGGCTCGAGACAAACCCCAAACCCTGGATGATTCATTCATTATTCACCTTATTCACTATGACTCATTTGTTAGGCCCTTAACAAGCCCCTTGGACTCGGGTGGCCAGAGGGTAGTTAGGTGGTTATCCGCGAAGTGACGGGAATTGAATAGTATACCGTCTCATTTACCTCGCCGGGTGAAGGAATTCCAAAACTCTCGAGGCTCCGAACCCTCTGACGGATCGAACTGAACCACCCGGGTCTCGCTCACCATCGCTCGAGCCTATAAGATAAACCATATGATTAACCGATCCTGGACGAAACTCAGTGATTTAGGCGCCACTCCTGTATGCTAAGTGATAGCTAGTATATGTGTGAGGTATATCTGCCTGGGATCTCCTTCCCCCCTCCCCCCCTTTCCTTTCTCCTCGATTATCCGAACGCCCATGTAATCGAACGTTCAGAATATCCGGAACTTCATAGGCGTCAGGGAGATCAAGATGAAACGTTTGTATTGTTATTTAGTGAGACAATATTTGGCGGTACAAGACGTGAGGAGTGGAAGGGGAGGGGGGGTAGGGAGGGGGAGGTGGGGGTGAGGGTGTGGCGTGAGGGTGTGGGGGGTGTGGTTGACGATACTGGTGGTCTTGTAGTTTGTCTGTTTTGGAGGTGACTTGGAGGTTTGTATCATGTGTTTGAGTGTGACTTGATGCAACGTATATCTAGTGTTTTATATATTTTGAGTGTGACTTTGGAGGTATGTGAATTTCAGCCAGTTTAATGTGTTTTGAGTGTGACTTGAGTGTATGTATCCAGTGTTGTATATATTTTATGTGACTTAAGTGTATATATCCAGTGTTTTATATAGTTTGAGTATGTCTTGAGTGCATGTATCATGTGTTTTGAGTGTGTGACTTGAGTGTATGTGTATCCAAAGTGTTTTATGTATTATGAGTGTGTCTTGGCACCTACGTATCATGTGTTTTGAGTGTGACTTGAGTGTATGTATCCAGTAGTATATGTATTTTGAGTGTATCTTGAGTGCATGTATCATGTGTTTTGAGTTCGATGAGTTGTGTCCCAGGCTGATCATGTGATCAGATAGTGGATTATTTTTATGTACTAATTACCTGTCACTAAAACACACACACCTCAGCACACACTCACCTTTCTTCACCTCCAGGAAATACCTTCTCTCTTATGACTCCACTTCCTCCTCCTCCTCCCTTCTTCCTCCTCCTTCCTCTTCCTCCTCTTCTTCCCTCCCTATCCTTCTCTTTGCTTCACCTGGCTTCCCCCTGTTTTATTCTCTCTCTCTCTCTTCTCTCTCTGTCTCTCACCTATCCCTTGCTGGAGGCCAGGGGTGGCAGGCGGTGGGCGGTGGTGGCGGGGGCCGGAACGCCCTCCCGCCCATATAAATCAGGCGGTGGACACGGGAGTGCCAGGCTGACAGGCATAGCAGGCTGCCTGGCGATCTGCGCCATGCTCTGGTCAGCCTTCATAGCTTGCCTGGAAGGATGCCCTAGCCACTCCCGCACCCACCGGAGACCCTTCTTCTGCACCTCCTCCTCCCCCTCCTCCTCCTCCTCCTTCCCCCCTTCCTCCTATCATCATTGAGTTCTCTCCCTCTTCCTATTTCTTCCTTCTACCTATCATCTGTGAGTTCTTTCCCTCCTTCCTCCTTTTCTCTACTTATCATCTGTGACCATTTTCCTCCCTTTCCTTCCCTCCCACTGAGTGTTATTAAACTACCCTTTCCACATATATTTTACTTATCTCTTCCATCTCCTCCCCTTTGATTCCTGGGTATTATTCATTCACCCCTTCCATCTCCATCTCTTTAACCCTTCCATTTATACATTTACTGCCAGGGGAATACTTCTTCAGTTATCCCTTAATAATTCAGGAGTTATTCACCCCCGTAACTAACCCCCTGAGAGCTCTTATTCACCCCCTGAGATCTCTTATTCACCCCCTGAGATCTCTTATTCACCCCCTGAGATTAACTCTACTTTTGCCCGATACCAAAACAAACCATTTTTTTACACTTGTTTGAACTCTGAACGAACCATCTCAACTCTACTTCGAACCCGGACCGAACCATCTCAACTCTAATTCAAATCCGAAACGAACCATCTCAACTTTAGCTCGAACCCGGAACAAACCATCTCAACTCTAATTTAAATCCGAAACGAACCATCTCAACTTGAATTCGAATCCAGTACGAACCATCTCAACTCCTATTCGAACCCGGAATGAACTAACCTGAGTCTTATCGGCACTTACAACAAACCCTATCGACTCTAACTTAAACCTTTACCCAGAACGAATCGTCTAACTTCACTTCATATTAGGAATGAACCTCTTCGACTCTTTACTCGAAGCCGGTACGAGCAACCTTAACTCCCTCTCGAAACTCTGACCACGTAACTACCCCTCGTTAGGACCCACAAAGCGTCTAATTGGCCTCCTTCAACAGATCCAGGCGATAGTTAGTCGGGTGTTGGTCACTATTTGTTATCCTGTACCGCTGTAGATTGTTGCCTCTTGATCTATGAGCGAATCATCTGTTACTGTCTCGCTGTACCGAACTACCGGGATTGTCTCTTAATTACTTGTTTTGGTGAGTTCTGATTGGTTAAACGTCTATATCTAAGGTAATGACTGGTGGTGTACCTTAGAGATCGTCTTGTAATAATATATAGTTGAGTAGTAACTTTTTGGGGGATTTCTGATTGGTTTGATGATCTTTCTCAAATAGCGAATTACAGGATCTTATTTTATTCACAAGTATAATTGAAGATTTCTCATTGGTTAACATCTGTATCTAAGTAATGAATGATAGTAACTTTGTAGAATTCTGATTGGTTGATGATCTCTCTCAAATAGCGAATTACAGGATCGTATTTTATTCACAAGTATAATTGAGTATTTCTCATTGGTTAACATCTAGCTAACGACTGGTGGTTGGTGCTTGGAATTGTCTCTTAATGGCTTGTATTTTTATTGAGGTCTGATTGAGCACTACCACCAACTACCTCTCTGAGTTTTGATTGATGTTGTTGACTTATTGGGTGTAAACTTAGATTTTTTTAATCATCATCTTGTTGTTTGAAGTCTGATAATTAATTTGTTGACAATAGCCTTTTGTTTACTTAATTTATTTATTTATTTATTTTTAATTCATAATTGACGAGAAACTGAGAAAACTACTTATTCTTGCGTCGTCTTTTTAATGTCCCCGAAATGGTTCCTCTTTGTCTTGATATTTTTCCTTCTTTCTCTTTTATCGAGGAATATAACACAGAGTAATTAACGGGGGACACAGGAGACTGACAGGTGATCAAACGTGTCAAAGGTAAAGCTTACATGATCAAGAGAGAGTCAAGATAAATGGGTATATAGACACTACACATATCACCAGACAATCTCTTACTCGTCGGGAATCGAACCTGTGGCTATTCGCTGGAGGGTAAACGTTCTACCAAATGAGCCATGTAGCCACTACTACATATACATACATACATAAGGGAAATATGTACTGAAATACTTACTGCCAGGCGAGAAACGTATCCACACTCACACAAGGGCGAGTGACGGTGAAGACGCTGACAGACAGACAGACACTTCAACATATATAGAATTTAATTATATAAGACAATCATTTATATTTCGTTGATGAATAAATTGTGAACGAATAAGAAAAGAATAAATAGACAGAAAAAAGAGAAAAAACTGATAGCTAAGCGCACACACACACACACACACACACACACACACACACACACACACACACACACACACACACACACACACACACACACACACACACACAATAATAATAACATTGAACATAAGAACATGAGAAAATAAGGAGTCTGCAATAGGCCGGTTGGCTTGTGCATGGCAGCTCCTGTCGAGAGTTACTACCACTCTCTATCATCCATGAATCTATCTAGCCTCCTTTTTAAACTTTCCAGCTTTCCAGCACTTACTACAAAGTTGCTAAGCTTGTTCCACTCGTCCACCACCCTATTTGTGAACCGTTCCTTCCTATCTCCCTCCTAAACCTAAACTTATCCAACTTAAATCCGTTGCTTCGAGTCCTATCCTGCTCGGATATTATAAGAACTTTATCTATATCCCCTTTATTGATTCCTTTCACCCACTTAAATACTTCTATCATATCTCCCCGCACTCTTCATCTTTCTAGGGAATGCAAGTTAAGTTTCTTTAACCTATCCTGATATGGAAGGTTTCTAAGTCCCGGAATCATTTTTGTCATTCTTCGCTGTACCGACTCTAGTGAATATATATCCATTCTATAATAGGGGCACCAGAACTGAACCGCATAATCGAGGTGCGACCTGACTAGCGCAAGATATAGTTGCAATAAGACACACACACACACACACACACAGCCATATGCACATGCAAGAATGTACACACACACACACACGCACACACACACATACGTACATATATTCTGATGCGGGAGATACAGTAAACAGATAACTGGATATATAGTAAAGAATAACGAAAGAACATAGAGAATCGAGTTATTGCCTTGTGATTTGTTATCCAGGTCACGAGAAATGTTATCGAGGGAGGGAGGGGGAGGGAAGGGGGGAGAGGGAGAGGGGAGGGGGTGAAGGCCTTTGAGACAAATATTATCTCTCGACTCGTGAAAGATACAATATACCTTAGAGACACATTATCTCTCACGGCACTTGTTTTCTAATACCCCAACTTAGCCTACGTGAGGGGAGGGGTGAGACAGCGAGAAGGGAAGGGGAAGGGGAGGGGGAGGGGAGAAAGGAAGAGTAGTATCGGTTCCCTAGATACCGATAAATACCCCCGATATACTTCAAGCCGGATCACAAATCACTGTCGTCACAAAGGAATTTAACCCCATATCATGTCTTGCGTGTGGTGTCTGAAAACCCCGCTAACCGGACATGAAGGGAGGGACGAGGGGATCAGATCATCCGCCGAAGACTCTCATCTGTCATTTCATTGCCCTTATAGATACTAAGGGTTTCTGCACTTATACTTCTAGCGCCCAGTGTCAATATACGGACCATAAGTGCTTCACCTGTTGCGACTCCTCTACCTTGGCGTTAATGTTAAATAAGCAGCGTCGTATCACTCGTCTGAATCTTCATATTGTCTTGGAAACTGGAAATGGTTAAACTGTTTATTATTCACAATCATAAATATGCTTTGCACCTTCTAATTAGACAAACGCACCGACGTCTTGGCCTTTCCACTGTATATCGTCCCTCTCTCAGAATATTTAGGACCTACCCGCCTCCACCGCTCTGTGTACCGATGACTTCCCTGTGGCTCGTCGGGTCGGGATGTGGTTTTGTGATGTGAGTAAATGAGCCCCGATTACTCATTAGTTCCCCGACGACTGTATTCATCCTGTTCATGACACTTTTGTTGACTGAGTTGTTTCTGGAGTGTAATAGAGCCTGTAAGGTGATAGAGGGTAATTATTGTGTAAGATTAAAGAAACTTGAAGTATTGTTTCTGTGAGTTTTGACCCCAAGCTGTGTGTGTGTACTTTGGTGTTTTATCATTGTTCTGTTGATATGTGATTCTGAAGCTTTATAATGATACGTGAACCTTTGTGTTTCATAAAAAAATAATAGAATGATTTAGAACTTAGAATATGAACCTCTTCTGAATCATTTCTTTTACCTGAATCTATCTTTGGGTCTTTACTCATAAAACCACACACATCTATATAATAAGATAATAATACGGCGATAACTAATTCATCAAACCATACTATTATTAATTTATTTATCACACGGTTTAAATAATAGTTACTCAAACTATCCAAAGATTTATATATATACATTTTGATTTTTTTCTTCTTTTTAGTTACGCTTATAAAATACTTTTTTTTCCCCGACACGAGAACAACGCCTATTTTTTTTTCCATCTCTTTTTAGCAGACAGATGCAAATACGTTTTCAGGTGGTTGAGTCAATTGTACTAGCTGGAGAGAATTGAAACCCATGTGTGTATATTAACAAGGTAGTTTTGTCCTCAAAGGGATCGCCATGGAGGCTTTTACAATAAAGGATTACCACTGACAAGCCAGCGAAATCTGCCTCGAATAAATCCCCCGCCTACGTAAATCCACTCAGTGTTTTATCCACATCGGCATAGACAAACAACGCGGATTTACGGTATGAGTCTGTACAGGGTAATGATCCACATGAGGGTTAATCCGCTTTTAGATAATCCTTTTTTTTTAGATATTATTAATCCCTCCTGATGACCCTTTATAAGTGTACAGATATGTGAAATTTATATCTATATATCGTCTTGTTTATATTTTCCATCGTATAGGAGTTTATATAGACTTAAGGAGTCGATATATGATGTCTAAAAGATATATTAAATTATTATCCGATTAAACCTAAAGAAAAACAAGTGTGAAAAAAAAAAATATTGAAATACACTCCCAAAAAAATACTTAAAATAAATAATAAATTCTCCAGGAAAATATAATTATTAACTAAAAGAATAATTTAAATATTTTTAAGAATTTGTAATAAAATAAATCTATAAACATTTAATTTAATATATAATAAATACACATGTAATTTAAATCAACAAATTATTATATATAAATAAAAAAAGTCCACACATGAACGACCCGAATTACCATGCAATTCAGGCAGAAATGACCCAATTACATATTAAAATTGAAATATAAGTGACCCCAATTAGTAAGCCCACCACAATTCTCGTGTATAAAACTGTACACATCCTATAAATTGGGGTTATTCATTTATCTGTATATCGAGTTGTGTATGATAGGATGTAGGAATAACTCATACATTATATTTCATTATTCAACAACCTATCAGAATTTTTAAAAGCCAATTAGATGGATTTTCATTGGTCCTTCGGTCTATAATATTCTGATAAAACTAATAGTAATAAAATAATAACAATGATAATAATAATAATAATAATAATAATAATAATAATAATAATAATAATAATAATAATAATAATAATAATAATAATAATAATAATAATAATAATAATAATAATAATAATAATACAATAAACATAATAATGATAATAATAATAATATAATAATAACAATAATAATACTAATACTAATAATAACATCATCATCATTCATCATCATCATCATCATCATCATCATCATCATCATGGAACAAGTGCCACCAACACAGGCTAACAAGGCAAGGGGGTTGGTACCAGCTCTGATAAATAATCACCCTTCACTCTATAACGTGTTGAGTTCAAGGCCTTGCTCACAATCAACCTTTCCTGCCATTATAACAAGAATCCACGCTAATCTCCATATAATCCTCTTAGTCTATAATTTATCTAGTTTAATGGTATAATTTATAACTCAACGTACAGGATCTAGTCAAAACATATACAATCGGCTTATTGAGTAAAGGTGGTAATGTGTTTTCATAAGCTTGAGTCAATACCTTGTTGGTAGTCCAGCTTAGGTTAATTACTCTCGGCTATTTTCCTTATTAACTTTCATTAATATATTGGAGTATTTGGGAAGGTTTTTTTTTCAGGTGTAGGTATATCATATATGTATAGGTTTAAGGTGCTGGCTACACACACACACACACACACACACAGGTGAAGGTAGTGTTCCTGAGATTTGGTTTTGAGGAGGCGCTCGTAGCCTATGCCCGTGACTACACTATCATCTACACTACAGCCGCTACACGACGCTTCACTGTAGTACATCACTTACACCACAGTCATAGATGTTGACTTTGCAGGTGAAGATGAGGGGCTTGAGATTAGACGTCTACCCGCCGCTGTTGTCGGTTTGAGTAAAGTCAACTTCAATTGTATTTTATATTTCTGTATTTTATTTTTTTTAATAGTTTCTAGCTGAGTCAAGTGTGTGGGCAGCCAGGGTTCAAAGCAACGTCTAGGGCCTGGCCGAAGAGTTTAACCAGGCGATGACAGCCTTAGGTGACTTACCGTTCTTGAGGTCTTTGTTCTAAGAGCAAGAGGAGGAGATCTTCCTCTTTGTTAAATTTGTATTGGTGGTGGTGTAGTAATCAACCAGGAAGACCCCACCAAGACTGCATTTCTTGGTGACAGGCCATAACTAGTGTGTTTAACTTTCACTCAAAAATCTTGTACAGGGAGCCAGGTTTTAGATAAGGAGATGGAGGGACAACTCAAGCGTTTCTGAACACAAACAAACAACTCTTATCTGTCTCTTATAAACCGTGGCAGTGCATAGTGGAAAAAACAAAACAAAATAAAGTTGTGTTTTTTAAATGGGTTCCAGTTTTAAGGGTGAGGGGTTACTGATCACTGGGCCAACCCCTAAAACGTCTACCATCGGCACAATTCTGAGGTGAATCTTCATCTCCTTACCAAATTTTTACTATCTGTCTTTAAAACTGGACCCGTGTATGTTGTATCCACCAAACAAACAGACAGACACACAAACACTATGATTTTATTATATACATAGATGTCTGGGATTTCAATTGTATGTCTATTTAACTTTGGGTTAATTTTGGTTAACTGCAGCAGCATGAGTTGACGCTGGTGTTTGTTAAATGAACACAGTTGAAGGTAATTAGTTGACTTGTCAGACCCTGGAGTTTGACCTTAGTTTAATCCTGACCTTCTCTGACTTTGACCTCGAAAGACTTTGACCTTATCTGAGTATAACTTCATATTAATTTAACTTCAGTTCAATTTAACCTTACTTTTACCTGACCTTTCATTAATTAGCCTCAGGTGAGTCTGTCTCGAGTTTTGTTAAATATCATCATCATTTGACTAAAGTTGACCCATGACCCCAGTGAATTTGACCTGAATTATGTGTCATCTCCAACAAAGTCTTATTGAGAAGTGTAATTGATAAGACCTGAGTATAATTAATCTTGACCCCCCACATGACCCCAATTTAATATGACCTCATGAGTATAACCTTCTGAATATGACGTCATTTATTTAACCCCTTAGTAATATAACCCCCATTCTTTGACCTCCCCATTCCCTCATCTCCCCCCACACCCTCTCTGGCCTCTACCTCCTAAGGATATATGCACAGGCTGTCAACTAGATTTAAATACCCCACAAATACTACCTGTCCCACCCCCTCCCCCTCCTCACCTGGCTGGTCTATACTTAACCACCATTAAACCTCATCTTAATTACATCTTATGGACCGGAAATGGAACCACAGATCAATAGTAAAAAAAAACAAAAAAAACAAGCAAATAAAAAAAATAAAAATTCCAACGAGCATAAACACAAAAATATAAATCAATAAGGTTCAAAATGTTATAGTTTAATGGAGGGAGTTACGACCATATGGGAGGAAGGAGAGAACATTGGGTGCAACAGAGAGACAAAAGATACTATGGTTATTCATGGGAGGAAGAACAAAAGGAGAAATGGGTAGTAGAACAAAGAAATTGTTTGTTTATGGTATAGTAAAAAAAAAATGAAAACAAGATTGATGTATTTGTTTGTGTGTGTGTGTGTGTGTGTGTGTGTGTGTGTGTGTGTGTGTGTGTGTGTGTGTGTGTGTGTGTGTGTGTGTGTGTGTGTGTTGCTGAACCTCTTACAGCTACATAAAATGACAGACTAACAGACCGATATGAAGATACAGATAAACAGACAGATATCTAAGATACCCAGACAGACAGACAGACAGACAGACAGACAGACAGACAGACAGACTACAAAATGTGTATAAAAAAAAATCTGAATAACTGGAGGTCAAAATAAAACACAAACAATAAAAATAAATAAATGTTAAAGGTGAAAAGAAAACATGAAAATACTTACGAATTATTAGAAGAAGAACAGAGAAAACGAAAGAGAATAGAATATAAAGGAGTTAATTTATATAATAATAAAAAAAAGAAGAGTTGTGGATTATTATTATTATTATTATTATTATTATTATTATTATTATTATTATTATTATTATTATTATTATTATTATTATTATTAAATACAGAGATAAACAGATAGACGGTCGGATGAATAGGTGAAATGGATAATAACCCAAGTATCCATTAAACCCACATAGCCAAAGTATCCATCCTACCCACATAGCCAAACTACCCACCTACCCACATAGCCAAAGTATCCATTATAACCACATAGCCAAAGTATCCATAACCCACATAGCCAAACTACTCACCAACCCACATAACCCAAGTATCCATTAAACCCACATAGCCAAAGTATCCATCCTACCCACATAGCCAAACTACCCACCTACCCACATAGCCAAAGTATCCATTATAACCACATAGCCAAAGTATCCATCACACCCACATAACATATACCCCAGTACATGAACCAAGACCCCCGGTACTACCACCAATATAAGTTGAGGTTATCCCAGTACTGGTCCATTGCATTGTCTAACATCAGTTCCTCCCGGTACTTAAGAGATGAGGAGTGGGAGGGTTGGGGGGGAGGGGGGTTGTACTGGTAGCCGACAAGTTTTTCAAGTTACCAGTATTCCAAGTACCCAGAATTGACTTTATCACCCGGTATACTGCCACCAGTTTTCTCATCACCACCGGCGTGCTATCGCTAACTTTTCCCGGTATATCCATTTACCGCTACATTACCCGTATCCAGTACCGCAGTAAGTCATGGTACAAATCCCGGTAAATTCAGACCTGGACTATTGACATAAACTTAATCCTTTTCCCGGTAAACCACAACGCTAACACCCAATTCATAGCCACACACAATAATCTACCAGTACCAACAAAACATCCCGGTATACTCGATAAAACACTAAGTGAACAATACTCCCGGTAGAGCAGTAAACATTACACCTGCCAAGCGACGGAGAGGGAGAGCTTACCCGGTCAGGTGAA
Source organism: Homarus americanus (assembly GCF_018991925.1). Classification (NCBI taxonomy): domain Eukaryota; kingdom Metazoa; phylum Arthropoda; class Malacostraca; order Decapoda; family Nephropidae; genus Homarus; species Homarus americanus. The sequence continues at coordinate 1,794,730 of NW_024711292.1, read as the reverse complement.
CGCTAGGTGATGGGCCAGGTGAACGCTAGGTGGGCCAGGTGAGCGCAAGTTACGGGGGTGGAGATGTTAACTGGAGGGGGGGCGTGGCCGGTACCCGTGTTCGGCGGGCCACAGCTCGTTCACGTAATGATCTCAAGGGGTCCGACTCTGATACTGCCAGCATACTACATTATTTATGGATACAACACTTCGACGGCGGCGATGAGGAGTGGTGGTTGGTATAGTGATGGTGGTTGGTGGTGATTGGTGGTGGTTGGTATAGTGATGGTGGTTGGTGGTGGTTGGTGGATGGGGTGATGAGTGCAGATGGTGATGATGAGTAGTGATGATAGTGGGACTTCTCACTCAGTCCAGAGGAAGTGAGAGGAAGCTAGGAGTGAGAGAGAGAGGAGGGGAAGTGAGAGGAAAGAGAGACGTGAGAAAGGAGAGAATGAGGTGAGAGGTGGAAGAAAGGAGAGAAGAGAGAGGAAGCTAGGAGTGAGAGAGAGAGGAGGGGAAGTGAGAGGAAAGAGAGACGTGAGAAAGGAGAGAATGAGGTGAGAGGTGGAAGAAAGGAGAGAAGAGAGAGAAAGAGATGATATATTTACGAAGAGAGAAGAGAATAGAAAGAAGAAATAAAACAGAGAATACAGAGATGAGTGTAGGGAGAGAGAGAGAGGGGGGGAAGAAGGAATGGAAGAGAGAGGGAGATAAGAAGAGTAAGGGTAGATGAGGAGGAAAAGGAAAAGAGGGAAAAAGGAAGACAATAAAATGAAGAAAATGAAAGTATGGGGAAAATAGGAAGGAGGAATAAGGAGAGAGGTAATAAGTAGAGAGAAGTGAAGGAGAGAAGGTGGTAATAAGAAGAGAGAACAAGATAAGATGAAGGAAGCAGTATGTCGGAAGGAGAAGGAGAAGAAGAAGAGGAAGGAAGAAGAGGGAGAGAGATGATAAGAGAATGAAGGGAGGGAGGGAGACAAAAGAGAAAAGGAAATTTAAGATAAGAACGAAGGAAATGAGAAAACACAAAGAAAGGAGGGAGACAGGGAGGAAACAGCCAAAGAGGAAAGGAGGAAGAAGGAAGACTAGAAGGAAAGGAGATGATGGAAGGAGTAATAAAGTGACGGGAGAACCAGAGAGAGAGAGAGAGAGAGAGAGAGAGAGAGAGAGAGAGAGAGAGAGAGAGAGAGAGAGTCCATCGCCTCTACTGCGTGTGTTGCTATTCTCGTTTTATTTTCCCCAATGTTATTCTTTTTTTCCACCCTTCTTATTTGTCTTCTATTCGAAAGTGTAAATAAGAGATATGCTTTGCTTACCTGTCCGTCTGTCCGTCCGTCTGTCTGTCCGCCCGTTGAGGTTGGTCACTGGCAGATCATGACCCTCTTCAAGATTTAGTTATCAAAATGTACAAAACCACATATTGCCTTTTCACATTAATTTCTTATAATCTATACCTTATTAATTTAGTTCAGTGTTTACCATTGTACACTCTCCTCCCCTCCCTTCCCTTCTGTTGCTCCTACAGGTGCCGCGAGAAGCTCCCAGGGGCGGCCGGGTACTGGGTTATGTGTCACGTTAGTTGTCAGGGAGATATCTCAGGCAAATCAATGTACAGGATTTTCTTACTTTTTGATCGTCGTCTATGTAAGTGTGTACCTCTGTTGTCGGCCGAGCACTTCAGCTTCTTGGGAAATATTATTCTTGATGGAATATTTTATTTTAATCGGACTAAAACAAAGATTTATAACTGATGGCTGACTGTGTGTCGTAAAATAATAATAGGAAGAAAAACATTGAAAAAATTAATAATAACGATATGCGAACCTACAATATTGTTCATAGTAATAGAAATAATAATAATGATGATAATAATAATAATATGACAAAAATATTAACAGTGTTGATGATTAGATAATGACAAAAACAATAATAATAATAATAATAATAATAATAATAATAATAATAATAATAATAATAATAATAATAATAATAATAATAATAATAATAATAATAATAATAATAATAATAATAATAATAATAATAATAATAATAATAATAATAATAATAATAATAATAATAATAATAATAATAATAATAATAATAATAATAATAATAATAATAATAATAATAATAATAATAATAATAATAATAATAATAATAATAATACTAATAATAATAATAATAATAATAATAATATTAATAATATAATAATAATAATAATAATAATAATAATAATAATAATAATAATAATAATAATAATAATAATAATAATAATAATAATAATAATAATAATAATAACAACAACAACAACAACAACAACAACAATACTAAACCTAATAAAATGAAAGAATTAACACGACAGGTAACAATAACACACAGACCAATTCTATAAGCACAGGTAAATAAATAAGAAACTGCAGACACACTAGTAAAGCTCTTTACCTGGGGGCCGTGTTGCTGTCAGCGCCTCGCCTTCCTCGCCTCGCCTCGCTTCGCCTTGCCTTGCCTTGCCTCGCCTCGCCTTCCTCACCTCGCCTCGCCTTGCCTTGCCTTGCCTTGCCTTGCCTTGCCTTGCCTCGCCTACTGTAAAGTGGGATTTAAATGAAGAATCTCAGTGTAGTTATATATTTTTTTATAGATGAAGGTAGAATTACATGTACCTGTCCCAATGTAGTAATTATACTCATCTTAAATTACAGGTGTTCTTGTTTTTGTATTAATTTTATTATTTTTATTTTGTCAATTCAAGAGCTATTCGTATACACATTAGTACACACCTAGTACAAACACACACACTATACACACTCCACACACTATACACACTACACACTACACACACTACACACCTCACCATATCCCCCCTTCCACCGTCAGTAGCAACAAACCCACTTACTTTATATCCACCCAACACCATTTGAGATTATAGCACACTTTACCAATCACCAGCATCAACCTTAATTCACTAAAACTATTGTCCAATCACCATTTTAATATCAAGGGTTTATTTGTTCAAGATACTGTGAGTCAGGATAATGATAGTTCGCACGGGGAGGCTAAATACACGCTTATTGAATAGATTTTTATCGGTATTGGATTGTCGACGGAGAGAAAATACCGCGTTTTATTGATCGCTTCTGATCTGAGAAATGCCAGGGTGAGGTAGTGGGTTTAATTGCTAGGTGGTGGTGGTGGTGATGATGGTTGGTGATGGTGGCTGGTGGTGGTTGATGGTGATGGTGGTAGTAGGGATCGTGGTTGATGGTAGGGAAGGTACAATAGGAGGTAACCGTATGACTAGCTGAGTGAGAGGAACAAACGAGGAGGAGGAGGAGAAGAAGAAGAAAAATGAAGAGGGGGGAAGAAGATGATGCGAAGAAGGAGGAGGAGGAGGAGGAGGAGGAGGAAGAAAAACACAAGGAGCAGGAAGATGAGAAGGATTTTCACTTCTCTGGCGTCTCAAACATTGTGTTGATGGCTAAGTGTAGTGTAATGAACAGAGTTGCCTTGGTTACAGTCCACAAGGGGATAAATGGTATGAAGTTCACCAGAAAATAGACCATAAGAGTCAGTACAGAGGAATGGGAATGACTAACAGGAAGTCCGGGAATGATGGTTGAGTCACTGGTAATCAAGGAAGGGTATGGTGTGAGTAAGAGAGAGAGAGAGAGAGAGAGAGAGAGAGAGAGAGAGAGAGAGAGAGAGAGAGAGAGAGAGAGAGAGAGAGAGAGAGGCGTTCAGGATCAGAATTCTTGGAAGTTTTCTTGGTCAGATGTTGAGAGGTGTTGGGTGTTAAGAGGTTGAGAGTTGTTACTTGACCCTTAGAAGGTTATAAGTTGTGTCTTCTCCCTGATATTGATGTGTGAAGTATTGTTATAAGTGTTTTGTTAAGAAGGGCAGGGTGAAGAAGGGAGAGGGAAGGGGGTGTGTGTCTTGCTTGTGAGAAATGGTTTGTGTTTGATATCTCATGTGACGAAGTGTGGAATGGTGAGTGATGGTTAGACATGGTGAGGTGTGAGAAGTTTTCCTCTCCTCTCCTCTCCTCTAAAAGAAACCAATCAGGTGTTAGAGACCATTCTGATACTCTCTCCTCCAACCAAAACACAGCGCACAAAGCAAAACAAGTGTAGCCAGAGTGGAGAGCCTCCCTAGCGAGCCTCAGCAGGGTACACCACCTCACCTCTCAAAGATTCATATCTCTAATTTGTCCTCCCAAGCTGGTGGTGTTGTGAGGAAGTATCTAATTGGTTCACTTGAACTACCACACGTATGATACACCAAGTAAAGTGTACTAAGAATGTGTTGTGGTCTGGAATGATATTTTATACCTGGTAACGGAGAGAAAACTTTGCCTAAGAGTTTTTTGAGAATCTGGACCCATGCAGAACGTCTTAAGCTCTGTGTGTATCTTATAAGGTTGTGCTGATGTATGGAGGTGTCTCGCCCAACCCACCCAGCCTACACACACACACACACACCGCGGGTCTTCATACGGTGTGTACGTATGAGTAGCTTAACTATATACCTGGTGTAAGCTGGTACCTATAAGAGTGTATTAAGACATGTTCCTTGTTATCCTAATGGCTGGCCAGATCCTCAGCCATAAGGAACACTCTTATTGACAGTTGAGATAAGTTATTTAGTTCCAGGACTGAAATATAAGTTGATTTAGTCATTTAAGAGTAACACTGATGTACTACTGTTGTTAAGTAAAATATACTGTATGACATGTGGGTAGTAACGTAACTATTGAGTCAACGAGGTCGTTAGTTAAGGTCTGATTTGGTGGCCAGTATTTCACTTTCTGATGGCTGTGTTGACTATGTTTACCCAACACACGAGCCTCGTCAGCGTCACCATCAGATCATCATTGTCTGCGTGGTGGTGGTGGTGGTGGTGGCAGTGGTGGTGGTGGTTGTGGTAGTGTTGGTGGTGGGTGGTGGTGGGTGGTGGTGGTGGTGATGGTGGTGGTAGTGGTGGTGGTGGTAGTGGTGGTGGGGTGGTGGTGGGTGGTGGTGGGTGGTGGGTGGTGGTGGGTGGTGGTGGTGGTGATGGTGGTGGTAGTGGTGGTGGTGGGTGGTGGTGGGTGGTGGTGGTGGTGGTGATGGTAGTGGTAGTGGTGGTGGTGGTGGTAGTGGTGGTGGGTGGTGCTGGTGGTGGGTGGGTGGTGGGTGGTGGTGGTGGGTGGTGGTGTGTGGGTGGTGTTGGTGGTGGGTGGTGGTGGGTGGTGGGTAGTGGTTGTGGTAGTGTTGGTGGTGGTGGTGGTGGTGGTGGTGGTGATGGTGGGTGGTGGTGTGGTAGTGGTGGGTGGTGGGTGGTGGGGTGGGTGGTGGTGTGGTGGTGGTGTGGTGGTGGTGGTGGTGGTGGTGGGTGGTGGTGGTGATGGTGGTGGTGTGTGTGGTGGTGGGGTGGTGGTGGTGGTGGTGGTGGTGGGTGGTGGTGGTGGTAGGTGGTAGTGGTGGTGGTGTGGTAGTGGTGGTGGTGGTGGTGGTGGTGGTTAGCAATAGACACAGCAGCATTCGTGGTCTGTGGGTCAGTGTGAGGGAGCTTTTACACACACCCAGCCATCATATATCCGGCCAACGTGTTATATACACACCTAACCATCATGTATCCGGCCAACCTGTTACACTCACCCAACTATCATGTATCCGGCCAAACTGTATTTGAAACTTCCCAAACTTGCAAACGTAATTGAGTTAATAATGATACAATATGTGGTAACTTGTCTCACTCACCTACAGCTTTCTTTCTTTCCTTCCTTCTTTCTTTCTTTCTTTCTTTCTTTCTTTATTATAAATTCATTGTTACGAGTTCTGTCTGTACTGGTAGTGAACATGATACAGTGTATGCTTGACCTTATTTAACCTATCTTGTGTCTCTGTTTCTAGGTCACCACGCCCTTCACTCTACCTCCCTCAAATTCCTTAATCAGTTTTTAATGGAAGGTTCTTACTGTTGTCAATGTACAGTGTAGATAACGTTATATTCTCAATGGATAAATTATTGTTGAAACATTATAAACAAATACACTATAGCCTACCGTATTTCTTACCTGGTTATATAACATACCTGAACAGATAAAACTAATTAGTATTACTTATACGTAAATGTACTATACTATTTCGCTCACTCTTTATGGAAAACACAATTAACGTGAACAATTTGAGCGGTGTTGTGAAGTAAAGATAACTCGGTTAAATATAGAGAATTGAGGATCAGTAAGAATTTTGTTTTTAAGAAAGATTATAAGAAATTTAAGATATTAACAACACACATGACTTTGTATGTTTACTTATCTAGATGAGATAATTTCCACCACTAGTAAATGTTCTGTATAAATTATCAACAAGTTTATGGACGTGTTCCTGATTAACAAAATATTATTCTCAAGCAAATATTTTTGTGTGTAATCAGTTGCCATTGTCACGGCTAATAACATGTACATTGATTATTAGGAGCCTTTTTGTTCCGTGTTTTTATGTAAATAAGATATATATATATATATATATCGTGGTGATCGCGGGAATACTTGTGTTACATAACCAACATGTTGTTGTTGTAACACAAACATGTCCGCGATCACCACGACATTGTGTAAGACTGTGTGTATACATTTTTGAGGCAGTCTGTACTGTATAAACCCAGCCCCCCAAACACCGTCGTGTGGCCTCAGACGATCGGGTTAAACATCTTACCTCGCGCCTCCTGACACGTTACCTCAGATCGCCGTAGTGTGACACTAAGCGAATCAGTGATGTCTGTGCAGTATCAGTGCGAGACACATATTGTACACACTGTACCGTGAGGGCAACTGTGTCTGATGGTTTATGAGGATGAATGAAGGTGTTCCTCACACACACACACACACACACACACACACACACACACACACACACACACACACACACACACACACACACACACACACACACACATACACACTGTTTTATAATGGTATTACAGAAGAAGGATAAACATCACAGTGTACTCGTATAAATGGAAGAACATTTAGAATCTTACAGCTAAACAGATACATAAACAAAATTGCATTAATTTAAGACATTCCTGTCGTCATATTATCTAGATAAGAAGACGAAAGTTGAACTTTTAAGGAACTGTAAAAGTAAAAAAGTTTGGAGTCTTCACAAAATAATAAAATAAAGGGGACTCAGTAGACATTTTAAATTGACTTACTACAGTATAAAGGATTCACTCTCCTCTAACATAACACCTGACACCTTATAAAACAAATGAACATCAATGTTTAACTTATTCACCATATGATACCCCGTAAGGTAGCTGAGTAAGATCCAATCATAGTACAGTATAAATAATCACTAACTCTACGAACACACACACGGTACGGTATATATATATATATCTGTGAGGAGGATCCTAGTAAGCTAATGTCATCAAAATTAACAAGTGAGCATCAAGGTTTCAGGTCCCACACAACACTCATCCTATGTTGACGACTTATAATAAATCTCCGTCACCTTTACTAAACAGACGAGCATTAGAGTTTTAAGTTCCACACAAGACAATTCATTCTGGAGTCTCCGAATAAGTCCTCATCGCCTTATATATAACACAGGAACATCACCTTTGCGCTCCTTACACAGCTCATAATCTCTCTTGTGGGAGCCGGAATGACCCCAAGTATAAGACTTCCAACACCTTATAAAAGTCTTATATTATTAATTCCGGGTCCACGAGGCCGGATAATTCCCTCGGGTGCGTCGGGAAGGAACCGAGAGGGACGTATTTACCACCGAGTATTTACTGGACGCTGATCGGCGCCCATTACCATATCAATGGGCTCCAGTCCGTCCGGCCCCCTTAGTAGGCGGAGGGGGAGGGGCAGGGGGGAGGGATGGGAAGGGGAGTACGGTAGGGGGAAGAAGGAACAGGAGGGAGAAGGCGAAGAGAAGGTAGGGTAGAGGAAGGAGGAGGAAGAGAAGGGCGAGGCTGGGGGAATGAGTGAAGGGGACCACAGGATAAAGGGCAAAGGGGAATTGAAGACAAAGGAGAATAGGATAAATTGAGAGAGGAGGAATAGAGGCAAAGGAGTTGAATCAAGGAATATAGAAGGAGTCAAAGATAAAAATACAAACAAAAGGTTGGAATAGAGATAAAAATAAGAGGAATAAGAGTGCAAAGAAATAAACAGAGATAGAGAAACAGAGCGAAAGAGGAATAGGGTTAAAACACACAGACCTATGAATCCATATATCACAAAAATAAGTATAAAATGCAAGTTATAGTAAATCACAGAAGCCGCCTTAACCTCAGCCTTAACCTCAATAAGAAATGTATCTTAACTTCTCTATACACATATAACTAGACTCCATCCAGGGTTAAAATTCACAAAGGAACTTTATGTGGTTAAATGTCCTCGTAAGAATGCATCTAACTGGTTGACTTAAACATAGAAATAATAACAGTTAATATCTCTCGCAGTCAATATTTCTCACAGCTAAGTTAATATCTCTCACGGCTAAGTTAATATCTCTCTCAGCTAAGTCTTATAATGCTAACGAACACAGCTAAGTTAATATTTCTCACAGCTAAGTTAATATCTCTCTCAGCTAAGTCTTATAATGCTAACGAACACAGCTAAGTTAATATTTCTCACAGCTAAGTTAACATCTCTCACAGTTAAATCTCACGAAGATCACGAACAAAGACGTAAATCAGTATCTCTCTCAGGTAAACATCTCATCACCTGACCATCTCCCTGCAAGAGATAGAGAGATAAAATATTCAAATGTTGTCAACCCGTTTGGTATTTTTTCACCATCTTCTACAGAATAATAATGGGAAATATGACGAGAGGAAGGAAGAGTTTGGAAAAAGAAAGAGGAAGAGAGGAAATGGAAGAAGGGAAAGAGGAGTGTAATAGAGGAGGATAAAGGAGACGGGGAAGAAAGAGACGACGAAACGGAAGAGGAGATGGAGGGAAGGAGATAAAATTACAGATTGAGGAATGACACACACACACACACACACACACACACACACACACACACACACACACACACACACATCATCATCATCATCACCTTCTCTTTCATTTGTTTCTTTCTTGATTCCTCTTTACCCTTCCACTTCTCTGTTCCTTCCTCTTCCTCCTCAATTACTTCTTCCTTCTACATATTTTCTCTTTTATTTTCCATATCTTCGTCAAATTCATTCAATGACGTAATTTTAAACTCGGATTAAGTGTGATTTTTATTCATGAATTTATTCCATGATGTAATTAAATTAAAATAAAGCCGCCGGTACATAGGGTGACTGTAGCCGACACTGTAATCGAATATCTTCACTTCCCAAACTGTAAAATAAGGTTACTCATTCACAGCTGGTGGTGACCTGGGGATGACCTAGGGGTGACCTGGTGGTTCCCGGGGCGTGAACTATAGCGACCATCTGAACAGGTAGTAAGCACTGTATCCACCTAGTTCTCTCAACTGGTTATCTTACAGGTAAAAAAATCCTCCAGTGGTATCAAACAAACATTAACGTGTTTGATGACTCACCTGTCAAGTTGTCAAGTAAGTTAGTGTGAAAAAAAAATAACTAAAAAAATTCATGGGAATGTTTACCAACTCGTCAACAACAAAGTTTTATCGGATGTATTTTTCAGGAGTAAAATTATGACCGTAAGGAGAAAAAAAAAAGAAAATAATTATAATGGAAAGACTTACAAGGGATTGCTAGTCATAACATATGCTTAATAAAACTTAAAAGGAGACGGCTGTAACAGAAGCATTAGGTGTACAGGAGAAAATAATATATTCATATATTTACCTACTGTACATCACCTTGGTAAACAAACCCCAAACATCTTTTATATAAGCATAAACACAATAACTAAACATTACATTTTGGACAAAGTTTCCTTAAAAAAAAATTTATATATAAAAAGTATGATTGAAATATTACATCTTGGTGATAAATTTTACCTAATAGCTAACAAGTACAGTAGATATATCATTAATCTGTATTACTCAGCACACCTGGCGTCACCTGTGTGTGTGTGTCGGTCAGGTAACATGGTTAACTATATTCTGTCTCGTTATAAATAAGTGAATTCAAAATCAGGTAAATTTAGGTTATGTTAGGTTAGGTTATTTTTCAAATTTCTGTAATATTTTCAATTCCAACATAAAATACAGTATATATTATTAACAATCACACAATAACTACAAAACAACCTTCTTAAACACCAGAAAACATTCCTTTAAAAACCCCAAAACATAAAATTTCTTAAACATTCGTCCATAAACATTAAGACTTTTCTCCAGATGTTGAGTGAACGTTAGTCACCACCTTCGTACCTGAACCGAACTACTGTATAAAGTCATCAGTTAAGGTGATTCCTCGTCTGCAGGGTTCTTGTTTATTAATAGCCTGAGGGGAATTGTACAAGCCAGAAAGCCATATGTCTCATTATCCCCTAAGGTCTATTTTCCCTGGGTGATGTATCGAGGTAGTGAGCCTTATAGGGTGTCGGGGTGTACCTGTGTGTAGGCTCAATTACCTCCAATTATCGATGACGCAATCCTTGTATTTTCCAGGTGTCAATCATGCCAGGGTGGAAGACGGTGGTGAAGAAGAAGAAGGAGATGCTGGTGGTGCTCCTCCTGCTGGTGGTGCTGGTGGGGGTGAGTATATGTCTTTGGTTATATTGGTTTACATTGTCGTCTATTTTCGTTATATTTGGGTTATATTGTAGTATACCTTTGGTTATATTTCAGTATAGTTTGGATATATTTATTTTGGGGGGGGGTTATGCTGTATTTATTATCGTATTATTATTGTTAATATATTTTTTTCATAATCATCATCATTATAATCATCATCATCTTCGTTGTCATTATTATCGTTATAGTCTGATAATGATGATGATGATGATGATGATGTTCGTGTCTTCGTGTGTATTATCGCTGTTGTTTTTGTTGTTATTGTTGTTGTTGTTGTTTTTGTTATTGTTGTTGTTGTTTTTGTTATTGTTGTTGTTGTTTTTGTTATTGTTTTTTTAATATAGTTGTTTTTATTGTTTGTTTCTATGTTTTTTTATGTTATTGTTTTTGTTATTGTTGTTGTTTATGTTATTGTTGTTGTTATAGTTATTGTTGTTTTTTGTTATTGTTATTGTTTTTGCTATTATAGTTGTTGATTTTATTGTTTCTAGTTTTTGTTGTTATTTACGTTGTTGTTTTTGTTATTGTTATTGTTGTTAAAGTTATTGTTATTGTTATTGTTGTTGTTGTTGTTGTTATACACTGTCGTAGGTATCACTAAATATACAGTATATGTATCACAGAGTTATGCCACACAGGTTATGTATCAGTTTGGCCACGTGTTTGACGCATAAAATTGATGCATTAATGTTAGATGATTTGCGTAAGTGCGTCAATCGTGTTAAAGCTCCCTAAAGAGTACGAGCGCATTTATTGGTCCGAAGTGTGCGTCTGAGTGTGTTTATTGCCCTTAAGTGTGTGTATGAGTGCGTTTATTGGTCCGAAGTGTGCGTCTGAGTGTGTTTATTGCCCTTAAGTGTGTGTATGAGTGCGTTTATTGGTCCTAAGTGTACGTCTGAGTGCGTTTATTGCCTTTAAGTGTGTGTATGAGTGCGTTTATTGGTCCTAAGTGTGAGTATGAGTGCGTTTGTTGGTCTTAAGTGTGTGTATGAGTGCATTTATTGGTCCTAAGTGTACGTCTGAGTGCGTTTATTGCCTTTAAGTGTGTGTATGAGTGCGTTTATTGGTCCTAAGTGTGAGTATGAGTGCGTTTGTTGGTCTTAAGTGTGTGTATAAGTGCGTTTATTGTTCCTAAGTGTATATAAGTGTGTTTGTTAGTCTTAAGTGTGCGATGTGAGTGTGTTTATTGCCTTTAAGTGTGCGTCTGAGTGTATTTATTGGTCCTAAGTGTGTCTGAGAGCGTTTATTGGTCCTAAGTGTGTGTATGGTGCGTTTATTGGTCCTAAGTGTATATAAGTGTGTTTGTTAGTCTTAAAGTGCGATGTGAGTGTGTTTATTGCCTTAGTGTGTATGAGCGTTTATTGGTCCTAAGTGTGAATGTCGTTTGTTGGTCTTAGTGTGTGTATGAGTGCATTTATTGTTCCTATTCGGTTTATTGGTCCTAAGTGTGCGTCTGAGTGTGTTTATTGCCTCTAAGTGTGTGTATGAGTGCGTTTATTGTTCCTAAGTGTGCGTCTAGTGTGTTTTTGCCTCATGTGTGTATGGGTGCGTTTATTGGTCCTAAGTGTATATAATGTGTTTGTTAGTCTTAAGTGTGCGATGTGAGTGTTTTTTGCCTTTAAGTGTGCGTCTGAGTGTATTTGTGGTCCTAGTAAGAATAGCAATCCACTTCCAGCTGGTCCACCACCAGCTCATCCACCACCAGCTCATCCACCACCAGTTCATCCACCACCAGTTCATCCACCACCAGCTCATCCACCACCAGCTCATCCACCACCAGCTCATCCACCACCAGCTCATCCACCACCAGCTCATCCACCACCAGTTCATCCACCACCAGTTCATCCACCACCAGTTCATCCACCACCAGTTCATCCACTTAGATTAACATAACAACAATACAGTATTCAGGGAAATATTTATATAAACACCGGGAACTTTATGAGAACGGAAACTGGGATAAACTGGGACGATGTGAAGTGGTGATGGGGTGATGGGTAGTGGTGATGGGACGATGTGAAGTGGTGATGGGGTGATGGGGTGATGGGTAGTGGTGATGGGTAGTGGTGATGGGGTTATGGGAAGTGGTGATGGGGTGATGGGTAGTGGTGATGGGTAGTGGTGATGGGGTGATGGGAAGTGGTGATGGGTAGTGGTGATGGGGTGAGGAAGTGGTGATGGGGTGATGGGTAGTGGTGATGGGGTGATGGGTAGTGGTGATGGGGTGATGGGAAGTGGTGATGGGGTGATGGGAAGTGGTGATGGGGTGATGGGTAGTGGTGATGGGGTGATGGGAAGTGGTGATGGGGTGATGGGTAGTGGTGATGGGGTGATGGGAAGTGGTGATGGGGTGATGGGTAGTGGTGATGGGGTGGGAAGTGGTGATGGGGTGATGGGAAGTGGTGATGGGGTGATGGGAAGTGGTGATGGGGTGATGGGAAGTGGTGATGGGGTGATGGGTAGTGGTGATGGGGTGATGGGAAGTGGTGATGGGGTGATGGAAGTGTTGATGGGGTGATGGGAAGTGGTGATGGGGTGATGGGAAGTGGTGATGGGGTGATGGGTAGTGGTGATGGGGTGATGGGCAGTGGTGATGGGGGGTGATGGGAAGTGTTGATGCGGTGATGGGTAGTGGTGATGGGGTGATGGTAAGTGGTGATGGGGTGATGGGAAGTGGTGATGGGGTGATGGGAGTGGTGATGGGGTGATGGGAAGTGTTGATGCGGTGATGGGTAGTGGTGATGGGGTGATGGGACAGCCTACCTGGAATTAAGAGTGAGGTGTGTGTGTGTGTGTGTGTGTGTGTGTGTGTGTGTGTGTGTCTGTCTGTGTGTGTGTGTGTGTGTGTGTGTGTGTGTGTGTGTGTGTGTGTGTGTGTGTGTGTGTCGCTAAAGATGCTACACATGTATCAAATTTACGTAAATTTTACATGTGGACATAAATATTTAAGTGGTACTCACACGTGTTTTAATGGCTACTACATGTGTGTGTTTGTGTGTGTGTGTGTGTGTGTGTGTGTGTGTGTGTGTGTGTGTGTGTTTGCAAAGAAGGTACACATACGATTGGGTGCACATGTGAGCGTGTATACTTACTGTACAATAGTGGAGTATGCATGATCGTATGGAAATACTTCCATGTGCACATGTGTACGTGTTTACACGAGTGATGACGTCATAACTGGGATGTGAGCCCAGGTGTGACCTAGGAGGAGGAGGAGGAGAAGAGGAAGAGAGAGGAAGGAGGAAGGAAGAGAAGAAGGAAGAGAGAGAAGAAAGAAGTAAGTGGAGGGTGATGGGAGGAGGCGTGGGGTGAAGCGTGGATGAAGGGTGAGGATAGGTGGATGAGGGGTGAAGGGTGAGGGAGAAGAATAAATTAAAACTGATAATTTCTGTTTCCCATTTCCTTACATCTTTCTTCTCCTCCTCCTCCTCCTCCTCCTCCTCCTCCTCCTCCTCCCTCCTCCTCCTCCTCCTGTTTCTTCTACCACACACAATAACCCACATTAAAGAGATATAAAACAAATGGGTAAATGGAAGAAGAGAGGAGAGAATGTGAAGAGAAACGACAGGAAGAATAACTAACAAGAACAGGAAGATAAACACAAGAAATAAAGAAGAAAGAGGAGGAGGAAAAATAATCTCATTTCATATGCTTCTTCTTCCATGTGTGTGTGTGTGTGTGTGTGTGTGTGTGTGTGTGTGTGTGTGTGTGTGTGTGTGTGTGTGTGTGTACATATAGTGATAGATACGGAATAGTAATGCCAAGAAATGAGTGGTAGGGTAAGGTATAGACAGGTGTGTTGACAGCTGGCTTGGCTACACCTGGAAACAAGTGCAAACACACCTGTTACTTTACTGCCCAGCCTCGAACCTACCTACATTAACCCGTGTGTGTGTGTGTGTGTGTTTTAATAAGTGTTCATATACCCTTCCTTGTTTTGATACGTGTTTGTGTGTCCTGTTTGGTGTTTAAGATGTGTTTATGTGTCCCTTATGTTTTAGTATGTGTTTGTGTGTGGAAATTTGATATAAGCCGATGAGCGAATCTTGTTCCGGGATAATAATAATTAGCCAGCTTGGTTGGAAAAATTATCCGGTAAGTATTCTAGAGCTACAGCAATTATGAATTATTATTATAAGTAGCGTTAATCACCAATATCCTCAATTATCCCTCACAACACGTAACATCTCCTCAGGTATGGCTCATTAGTTCTCACCTGTAAAATTCCCGGAAGTTTTTACATAAGTCATTAGTGAAGTTACAGGTGTGTGTGTGTGTGAGTGTTATTAACGCTTGCTTAAATCTCCTCCGTTTCCGCTGATTATTATATGTAACAATACTTACTTCAGCCCCCGCCTCAATTATTACTAACACGGGTACGAGACAAGGGGAGGGATTAGGAGACGAAGGTGATCTGAACCTAAACAATTATAAGTATTCAGTACAGACAACTTCCCATGCAGCTTAAAGAAATATATAATGTAACGTAGTAGAATTATACAAGTGATCGCCGGACCTTCGTACCCAGTAAAAGTTTGAGCGCTCGTGATTGGCTAGCGTACAACGAATGAGGGTGCCCCAAGTCCGTAGACTTGCATGGTTAATTAGGGTGCGCCAAGTTCGTAGACATGCATCGTTTTCCATCGTAAATAAAATGGTTAATTAATGCCTTCCTAAAGAAACCATCGACATGGGACCAGGTTTGTTCCACTCTACGAATTTTTTGCGATTTTTCCACCAAGTTTGATGAAAAACGATTGTGCCATTTTGGCTGCCCAGAACAGACAGACAGACAGACAGACAGACAGACAGACACACTGCTAGTCCTATAGTATATTAGGTAAGAGTCTATGTATATAAATATCTAAATAGTTTGCTTCATTATATAAGGTCAGCCAAGGGATGTCTTAAGTTCAACCAAAGATTGTTTTAAGGTCAACCTAGGATTGTTTTAAGGTCAACCAAGGATTGTTTTAAGGTCAACCAAGGATTGTTTTAAGGTCAACCAAGGATTGTTGTTAGGTCAACCAAGGATTGTTTTAAGGTCAACCAAGGATTGTTTTAAGGTCAACCAAGGATTGTTTTAAGGTCAACCAAGGATTGTTGTTAGGTCAATGAAGGATTGTTTTAAGGTCAACCAAGGAATCTTTTAACTCTTTGAGTCCTGAAGGGGTTAAATTATTGTCCTCAAAGGGTTAAACCATCGACGCCAAAGGGTTAAGGTCAACCAAGGATTGTTTTAAGGTCAACCAATGATTGTTTTAAGGTCAACCAAGGATTGTTTTAAGGTCAACCAAGGATTGTTTTAAGGTCAACCAAGGTCAACCAAGGAATGTTTTGATGCAATGTTAAGCAGTTGATAAGGACGGGAAAAAACAACAACTATTGAACGACACCTCAGATCAAACTAGGGAATATTATTACAAAGTCTGACAAAAAATAAACACAAATGAATCTCTCTCTTCCGTTTCCAGTTCTGTTGTTAAGTAATTTACACACACACAGCAGTTTAGGTACAGGTGTAAACTACAGGTAAAATTGATAAGTACAGATAAAAGTGTTGAGTTTATGTATGGTAATAATTCACATTCTATCTATCTATCTGTCTGTCTGTCTGTCTGTCTGTCTGTCTGTCTGTCTGTCTGTCTGTCTGTCTGTCTACAAATATAAATAATTCACCCAATTTTAATTATTTTGGGGGTAAATTCAACTTAAAAAAAAAGAGTATTAATAAGTGATACATATTTATATTTTCTTCCTTCTCGTAAAACAGTTTTGTCATAGGAGACACCAAAACGCCTCTTACGTTTAGTTTATATTTTTCATGGGAATATTTTTGGTCATGTGGGGGAGAGAATATCGGAAACTCATCACACAGATCATTTCTCTGAGTGAGGCCAAACTAACCTAACCTAACCTAACCTAACCTCCAGTCCTTCCAGGTTTAAGAGGCCGTAAGGAATCTCATATCGGTTTAATGAATATCGTTTAATGGTTTTACGGTTTAGTAAATAATTTCGTAAAATATAGTCAGGATGAAGAGACACGGCGAGCGGATTACGTCTCTTTGGCACACCTGCATAGAGGTTATATTACCTTGTGGTCGTGTTAGAGGACAATGGCGTTTATGGTAGTATTAGTTAAGGGTTATTTTAGCCTGGATGGTGGTGATCCTAAGGGATGAAGAGGATAATAGTATTTATAACAGGAGTACCTAAGAGTCATTTTACCCAGGAAGGTTAGATTTAATGATTTAAAGAATAATGGACCATACAATGGGTATAGTTAAGGGTTATTTTTGCAAGGAACCTCAAATTCC
Organism: Homarus americanus; assembly: GCF_018991925.1. Classification (NCBI taxonomy): domain Eukaryota; kingdom Metazoa; phylum Arthropoda; class Malacostraca; order Decapoda; family Nephropidae; genus Homarus; species Homarus americanus. Next base: position 1,777,726 of record NW_024711292.1, on the reverse strand, counting down.
CAAACTATATAGACGATGGTGGCACCTATGGCTTAAGTATCTTCTTCGACCACAAGGGAAAACAGCTCTTATGGCAGTTATGCCTATGTGTCATTTTAGCTGAGATAGTCTTAGTAATGTCAAGCTCTACAGGGAAACTAGCCCTTATAACACCAGTAACTAGGAGTCATTTTAGCTAGTGCCTGACAGTTATTTCCAAGGACAGGTGCCGAATTTGATATAATGTGCCATTTCCGCGGTAAACCGGTATTGGAAATAATTTCTAAGCGTTCCAGGTGATGTGTTGTGGTGTGTTGTGGTGTGCTGTGGTGTGCCGGGAGACTGTGTGGCACATGTTGTATAATCATTGTTGTTGTTTGTCCGACTGTAGTGTGTGTGTGTGTGTGTGTGTGTGTGTGTGACCGGTGTATTTAATGGCTACAGGTGTGTGCCGTTTTTAAGCATTTGTGTGTTGTTATATAGCGATAGACAGGTAGATAGAGAGAGAGAGAGGCAGGAAGTGACTAGGTTATTTACACACAGTAGAGTGTATCGTGTCAAATTACCTGTCAGGGCTTGATTGATACATACCTTTATTGTCCACTTTAATTAGCTACTAAAAATCAATTAATTAGATAGATACATAAACCAATTAATTAGATCGATATAAAATTTGAAAAAATAAATATGTATAACAGTTTGAAATAAATAAATAAATGAGGTAATTAAGGAAAACTAAATCGTAAATTAGATTAAACAATTAGATAAAAATTAAAGAAATGGATGAATTAGATGATTAGATAAATGTATGAATATGTAAATTAGTTAAAGTGAAGAAATGTAACAGTTGAGATAGATGAATTATTAAGCAATTAGTTAAATAGAGAAGAATTCCTGCTGACATTCAATACTACTGATACCGTGCTGACCTTTCGCTACTCCTGACACTGTCCTGACCTTCCGTCCCCTCCTGACACCGTGCTGACCCCCAACACTCCTGACACCTTTCTGACCTCTAAACTCCTGACCCCCCATCACTCCTGACACCGTGCTGACCTCCCCTCACTCCTAACCCTGTGCTGACCTCCCCTCACTCCTGACCCCGTGCTGACCCCTACACTCCTGACCCCCACACCCCCCCCCACCCCACCCCTGCGGAAACGGTCGTTTAGGGGGAGGTGTGGCGGGTGATGGGTTTACGGTATCCATTAATTAGGTAGTTTGTCCCGCCCTAATGATCCCCGCTAACGACCGGAACCTCTGCCGCGCCACCCACCACCCACCGCCACCCACTAACCCCCACGCTACTGCCACCCACTAACCCCCACCCTTCTGCCACCCTCTATACCCACTGCAACCCGCCCACCCCATACTGATGCCACCCATAACTATCCACCACCCACTGTTGTTGCCACCCATCACTTGCCACCTAACACCGTTTATACCCACCGTTGTTGCCACCCATCACTCTTGTCACCTGACACTCCTGCCACCCATCACTATCGTTTAGCCGTCCACCATCTCCGTTGCCACCCACCACCGTAGCCACCCATCACCAACGTTACCGCCCACCACCATTGTCGATCACCGCCACCATTGCCACCCAACCCTTATTGTCACCCACCACCGATGCCACCCATTACCGCCGTTGCCACCCACCACCGTTACTAACCCTACCACCATCGTTACCACCCACCACCATCACTGCTGCCACCCACCACCATTACCGCCCACTACCATCACCGTTACCACCCACCACCACCAAATTTGCCACCCAACACCATCACCACTGCCACCTACCATCACTAGGCCTACCACTCTTTATTCAATCTTAGCCGTAATACCACCCACTGCGGCCACCCACACCTGACGTTACCACCAACCACCCCGTTACTCGCAAGGTCACCACCTCTCGCCCACCGCCGCCGCCCACAATCGGCTGTATGCCACCCATCGTGCGTGAAATCACCCCGGCCAGTCCAGTGTCCACCCTGTTACTCCTCCCCACCTGCCGCTCCCACCTACCCACCCGTCGCCACCACCCAACCACGACCACCCCCATTCACCCACCTGCTCCCCCATCCATCCACAACCACCTCCCACTCATCCACCTGCTATCCACACCTACCCATGTGCTCCCCCATCCACCCACAACCACCCCATACTCACCCACAACTACCCCCCCCCACTCACCCATCCTTACCCTCCACCCACTACCACCCCCTCCTACCCACCTAACTACCCCTATCCACCTATTCTACAGTATTATCTAGTCATCTACCTTATCCTTACCACCTTCCTACGAGCTGTGAGAGAAATGGGTAGATGTCTAAGTACGTGAGACAAAAACACCCGAGAATGTCTGGATGTTTGGGATTTTTTTTTTTTACCCCAGTTGGATATTTATGGATAAAGTGGTTAGTAGTACAGTGAACTCTCGACCTACATGACCCTGGTTCAATCATCCTGTAACCCTATAGCTTAGTGAGTTGGTATAAGATGTTATTGTTTTGTTATTATTGTTTACAGAAGTTGTTGTCAATGTCATGTCAAGGTTCTAGACTATGTTGAATTTTCTTTGTTTTGGGTTTGTTATAGAGTAGAAGACAATGTGTGGGATTTTCTTTTTTAATACATCTGTTGGAGTCTCAGCAGTCAGTGGGTGTGTGGGTTGGAGTGTGGGTGAGAGTGTGGGTGAGAGTGTCTGGGTAAGTGTGTGGGCATGTAGGTATATTTGTATGGGCGTATTGGGTGAGTGGGCATGAAAGAGTAAGGTTGTATGGTTGTAGGCGTAAAGGTGTGTGATCATGTAGGCGTGTAGATGTCTGGACGTATCTCCTGTCGCTGGCTAAAGGCTCTTAAATAACCTTTCATTCTGTACTGGTGATTCGATCGCCTGGTCCACTGGGTTACTAGATCAAGAGGCTATCTAAGAATGACAACACACACACACACCTACACACACACACACACACACACACACACACACACACACACACACACACACACACACACACACACACACACACACACACACACACACTCTCTCTCTCTCTCTCTCTCTCTCTCTCTCTCTCTCTCTCTCTCTCTCTCTCTCTCTCTCTCTCTCTCTCTCTCTCTCGTATGATGTAACTGTGTGACAGGATTATGAACATACCTGGGTGGCTCATTTATGCGACAGGTCAGTGGTGGTGATGTGGGGGATTATAATAATAACTTGGGGCCAGATTAGTGACTGGAGGCCGTAACTGGAGAATAGATAGTGATTGAGGGTTGTATTAGTAACTGGCTGGGAGTAACTGGGACAGGTGTTAGCAAGGAAGGGCAGTAACTGGGAGGAGATAGTGACTGGGAGTAGGTTGATGTCTAAGTAACTGTTCAATGATGGACAAAGAAATGATGGGCCTTTATTTAAGAAGAGGAGTTACAGGCCCACAATACAGTCTTTGTCCCCCCCTCCTTCCCCTCCCCCTCCTTCCCCCCTCCCCCTCCTTCCCCTCTTCCCCCTCCTTCCCCCTCCCTCTCCTTCCCTCCCCCCCCCCCTGTTTATATGCTGTCTCCACGGTTCTGATCTTCTTCAGTCTCCATTCTACTGTGGTGCGAGGGGTTTAGGGGATTTTAGGGGTAAGCTGGGTATTTTAGGGGTAATTTGGTGGATTTTAGGGGTAATCTGGGGATTTTAGGGGTAATTTGGGGATTTTAGGGGTAATTTGGGGGATTTTTATAGTACGTTTGGACATTTTAGGGAATTTTAAGGGTAATTTGAGATTTTTGGTTTGGGGAGAGACTACGAAGACAACGTCGGGACCTGGTGTATGCCTAAGACTTACATGACATTGAAGGGGAGTCTTTATTTAAGGTAGAGTCTCATTGTAATTTGAACCATAGTCTTTATTAAAGGTTTAATCTCATTGTACCTTTAACCATGGTCTTTATTTAAGGTAGAGTCTCATTGTAATTTGAACCATAGTCTTTATTTAAGGTAGAGTCTCATTGTAATTTGAACCATAGTCTTTATTTAAGGTAGAGTCTCATTGTAATTTGAACCATAGTCTTTATTAAAGGTTTAATCTCATTGTACCTTTAACCATGGTCTTTATTTAAGGTAGAGTCTCATTGTAATTTGAACTATAATCTTTATTTAAGGTTGAGTCTCATTGTAATTTGAACTATAATCTTTATTTAAGGTTGAGTCTCATTGTAATTTTAATGCTATTTCTATCGCTGAGTTTGTATAGTAATAGCATAGATAGATAAATAAATACTCTTAGATATTTCTACTAAAGGAAAAAACAATTAAGATAACTTTTTTTTTACTTATTTCCATCGTTTTGTTCTGGATGTGTATGTTATTAGTATGTTATTATTATCTATATTTATCTTTATTTTCCATATGCCTCTTTTATCCTAGTTATCAATCATCCTTCCATTCTCCACCCTCTCTCTTCTCATTTATCATCATGTTTCACTTGTCTCCTCCTACCAGTTCGTGACAGCATCTGCAGTGTTGGATTTATTCACATGTCCTTCTTTCTCTTCTTCTCCTCCTCTTATCGTTTTTCTTCCTTCTTCTCCTCCTCTTCTCTTTTTCCTTCCTTCTTCTCATCTTTTTTTTCTTCTTCCATTAATTTATATACATCCTTTCTTTGTTTTCTTCCTCTTCCTCTTCCTCTTCCTCTTCCTCTTCCTTCTTAGGCACTAGAGTACTCGTCATGAGAGGAAGGGAAGGAGGGAGGGTAAGGGGGGAAGGAAGGGAGAGAGGGCACGAGGTAGAAAGGGAGGGGGGGGGACGGTGAGAGGGAAGAAAGAGAGGTAGGGAGCGAGAGAGGGATGGAGAGAGGGAAGGGAGGAAGATAGGAAGGGAGAGAGAGGGAAAGGAGAGAGGTAGGAAGGGAGGGAGGGAGGGAGGGAGAGAGGTTCGTGCTGGGCGCTGGACTCGAGCGATCACTTAGAGCTTCGTATCTTTCTTTGTGGGAGGTCACGGCTCTTCCTCTACCTCTCTCTCTATTCCTTCTTTCCTTCTTTCATTCCTTCTTTCTTACTTCACTCTTTAATATATATGTATATGTGTGTGTTTATAGATATAGATTTGCAATTATATATCTTAGAAAAAAATAAAAAAATAGCCAGAAATAGCCAGAAAAATAGTCGGAAATAGCCTAATAATAGCCTGAAAAAATAGCCAGAAATAGCTAACAAAAATAGCCTTCGTGAAATTGCCTCAGAGTTTTTTGTTGTTGTTGATGTTGAATGTTTTTGTTGGTTTTTTTGTTGTTATTTTTAGTTTAGTTTATTGACCACGTTGTGGACATGTCACCCAAGTCAACTATCCTTCACCACCAAACCAGCACCACCACCACCACTCACCACTCACCACCACTCACCACCACTCATCACCACTCATCACCACCACCAGCACCTTGTTTATATCCTCCAGTTCATTTCTCTCATCATCATTTTCTTTTTATGTTGTTATATTTTGTTGTATTATTTTTACCCCCGTGTGTGTGTGTGTGTGTGTGTGTGTGTGTGTGTGTGTGTGTGTGTGTGTGTGTGATGAAGGGCGGGGCGCGTGGAAGATGCTGAAGGGGAGTACCTCGCCTTCAGAAGATGAGGGGAACAAGAGGACCACTAACCCATCACATTGTCACGCTTATAATCCCCAAAAGAGTCTGTGGAGGACCTCTCAATACTTTAGGGAGTATGAGTGAGATGAACGTGATCTGTTTTATACCTGTTGTTGAGGCTCTTGTTCTCAGGCCACAACAGATACACTTTCACTTCCTCGAGATTTCAACAGCGGCGACACAGATCATTTGGGCTTTTGTGTCAGACCTGAGCAAAAGTCAGCAGGTGTGGAGGCAATTTTTTTTTTTTTTACTATTAAATGACATGAGCTACAGAGAGTGAATTACGTCTTACAGAACAGTTCTACAAAGGAAATCATGTATGAAGTTTTCCCTCTCCGCACTAAATTGTTTCCCTATCATTAAAATCATATAACCAATAAATTTAAGACAAGAGTAATTTATATCCCTAAATGATAATAGAATTCATGTATTTTCTGTAAGAGTAATTTGGTGTAAAGTTTACAGTCACAAAATTTACAAGCACTGATTTACAGGTGTCAAACGAGAGATGAAAATGATGTAAATACTAAGTCAGTACCCACGTCTCGTTGTTTGTGGATTAATGAGGTTGTTTCAGTTGTCCTTAACAGTACTTTGAATCATAGGACGATTACCCCCTCCCCCCCTCAGATTTTTTCACCTGATGAGGAAAGACCCTGATGCTACCTGGGGGGTCATGCTGCTTGGGGGGTTAGGTTAGGTTAGGTTAGGTTAGGTTTGGTTAGGTTAGGTTTGGTTAGGTTAGGTTAGGTTAGTTAATCATAAGGTGAAATAAACTAAGGGGCTATTGTTCATGTGATCCAGTACTATAATTGAGAGGGAAGGAGAATACACGAGTCTTCTGCAGGCCAGTGTTGAGGGCCTCCTGCCGAAGAGGTACAGTATACTGCCAGCGGGGTCATTCTCTGGCTGAGACAAGTGACCATTAAACGCTGTTATATAATGAGTGATCAGAGTCATTACTTGTTCCTGCCTGAGTGACGTTCATCGCCAAATATTTCTTCATCACTGATCTCCAATTCCTCGCTCGTGGTCGCCGTCATGCTTGCAGGGAAGTTGTTTACATAAAGTCCAGCTTATATAACGTCACACTCTGCCTCAGCGCCACCAAGTGACGCACCGGGCAGCTCGTTGCAATTTAAAAAAGTCTTGTTTTCCTTCATTTAAATGAATTTTGAGAGTGCGATTACTGAACATTAGCATAAATATGTTGTGAGCTTTAGATGAGCAAAGACGAATATATCAGACTCAGTGGCTTTCAAGGTCTCATAACATGAGCATCATTAGTGGAGAGTCTGTGAGTAAGTATGATAGCTGAAGAAAAATTAACACATATTATCTAAGGAACGAGGATGTGTGTCAGAATATCAACTAAGAAGTGTTTTTATTGAACAAATAATCTGGAGAAGATAATTTGTATCTCATGATAATCTCAAAGCCTTGATGAGGGGAAACGTTCACCTTATCAGTAATACCGTACTGGAGATAGTGTGAGGGTCTTCACCTTGAACATTAACCGTAAACTTAGGTATTCCGGGGCACTACTTACCAGTGGTGGCACACTTAGCGGTTGTTGTTCTCTTTTACACTTAGAGGTGGTGCCAGGTCTTGTCAGATGTTGCCAGGTGTTGCCAGGTGTTGTCAGATGGTGCCAGTATTTGCCAGGTGTTGCCAGGTATTGCCAGTAGTTGCCAGGTGTTGCCAGTAGTTGCCAGGTGTTGCCAGTAGTTGCCAGGTGTTGCCAGTAGTTGTCAGGTATTGCCAGTAGTTGTCAGGTGTTGCCAGTAGTTGTCAGGTATTGCCAGTAGTTGCCAGGTGTTGCCAATAGTTGCCAGGTATTGCCAGGTGTTGCTAGTAGTTGCCAGATGTTGCCAGTAGTTGCCAGGTGTTGCCAGGAGTCTGCAGGCGTGGCCAGAATGTTGCCCCGAGTTGCCAGTGCCAGGTGTTGCCAGGTGTTCATTGACGTTTAGTGGTCTGTTGTAATTTGAGACACATGAAATAATTTTAACACCTTTCGTCAAACTCACTTTTATTGTTAATTTATTTTTCATTTGATTTTTCGTGTATTTTTTATTTTTTAACTGCACCTTGGTCTAGGGAAGGAACACCTTGATCTAGGGAAAATACTCCATTATCTAGGGGAAAATACTCCATTATCTAGGGGAAAATACTCCATTATCTAGGGGAAGTGAGAGAGCAAGAATTCCCTACATGAATAATATTAAAATTATTGACAGTAAGGAAAAAGTTTACTAGCTAATATATACTCTATACCGAGTGTTATATGCGGTATATTGTAAAAAAAAATAATTATATATCATTTATTAATATAGGTAACAATACATTAATTTCTTTATAGTCAGATATACTAAAAAAAAAGTTCAGGTATTTATTTACTCCGGTTTCTTTGTTATACACCTGTACGTCATCAATTAACAATAATACACACCTGTAGTTCTGAGACATTATATTACACAGTGTTATATTTATGATCATTATACACGTATCATACCTGAGTAGTGTGAGACGTTTATGACATTAATAACTTAGGGTGTTTTTCTTTGTGCCTCGATAAGCAAAGGTATTGTCATTTACACCACACAATGCTTCAACAAAAGTCCTTAGTGTATTCAATTGCTTATTTATTTATTTATTTTTTTACTTTTACAAAATGGATTTATTAACTCTGAATGTAATCTTGTTCATTCTAATGTTGTATTTCATTGCCATATAATGATAGGTGTTGGTGGCTCATTCATCAGGTGTTTGTGGCTCATTCATCAGGTGTTGGTGGGTCATTCATCAGGTGTTGGTGGGTCATTCATCAGGTGTTGGTGGCTCATTCATCAGGTGTTGGTGGCTCATTCATCAGGTGTTTGTGGCTCATTCATCAGGTGTTGGTGGCTCATTCATCAGGTGTTTGTGGCTCATTCATCAGTTACTGTATATAACATAACATAACAACAATAACACTAAGGTATTCAATCATCAGGTGAAATATGCTAAGGATAACTAATCTTCAGGTGATATTATTGGCCACATTCACCAGGTATAAAAAAAAATAATCAACAGGTGTGAGTCAGGTGTTGTCATTTTACCTTCTGAGTGCACTTGCTCCTGTATCCTACCACCAAGAGAGAGAGAGAGAGAGAGAGAGAGAGAGAGAGAGAGAGAGAGAGAGAGAGAGTGAGTGAGTTTCTTTTATTGTTCATTTCCACATTTCATAACCTTGTTCCTCATAGTGTTCATCTTTATTCATCTTCGTTTATTTATTTCGTTTATTCTCATCCCTTTATCATCTCCTCCTTTCTCTACCTTCTTGATACAATACCCAAAAATATTAATAATTTACTTTTTCTTCAGTCGGTCTACAAAGGTCACTAATGACGTCACATGCTTACGTAGGTGTGTGTGTGTGTGTGTGTGTGTGTGTGTGTGTGTGTGTGTGTGTGTAATATTCATCAGTATTTCATCCCGACTTCCTCCCAGGTCTTGTTTACATTCCGGGAATATCATTAGTTATTATCCATATCAAAAAGACTTATAATTTTTTTAACACCTTACATATAATAATTATTTTAGGTATTATTATAATGAGTATATTTTTTCCCCCCTCATATAGTACTAATTTGATTAAAACTTACTGATGATTTAATTAATTATGTTGGTATATTTTTAGTTTTGTTATTTTAATTTTGTTATTATATTTATTTTTATTAATTACATGTTCTATTTTTTTTTCAATTATATTACCTTGATTTTAGAATAATTTGATAAAGTGATTAATTATATCATAAAAACATTCTATTTTATATAATCTTACTAAGTTTATTTTAATCTTTATTATTACTTTTCTCTAAGATGTTTTATTCCCTTAATTAATATAACCTATGATGAGTATATTTCTAATACATCAATTATATATTTTTTTCCAATAATAAATAATTATATTCAGTATATTTTATTTACTTAATTATATATCATTTTAAAAGGCATATATTGACCTGCTTAATCATATATCAAATTAATTGGGTATATTAGTTATTTTCATAATTATCGGTATAGTAATATCAAAAGGTGTTTAATGACTCCAACAGGTACGACTCAGAGAAATTAAAAGGTTATTTGTTTGGTATTAGATATGAGAGAGAGAGAGAGAGAGAGAGATTATTTTCCAAGAGTTCGCCCTCAACTCTTCTCGTCCCGTTTTCTACAGGGGTGACTATGGAAGACTGGAATCCGTCTGTTGAGTAATATTTATCATGTAATACTGTATTATACCACCTTAAAGAGCAGACAATATCCCTTAGCTCAATATATTATGCTTATATTTTTTTATTATTATTATTTTTGACATTTTTCTTGATTATATGATTTTTCTATTAATTATATGTTTGTTCTCATAACTTGTTGTGAATTTATAAATAAGGACATAACTACAGACACATACGGACACATGCAGACACATACGGACACATGCAGACACATAAACTTCATACACATAAGATACATGATGTTTGGATATCTCTGAAGTGTGTTTATACAGGCGTGGAGATAAGTATTTAAGTATTTATACATATATACATACACGTACAGATGTATTATTCACCTGCACACACACACACACATATACAGTTCTGAGTTGAAGCCATAACTGTCCGCTTTAGTATGAGGTTAACACGGGGTGATTTAATCTAACAACAAATGGTTCTTCGTTTCTTGAAAGTTTAACATCACAGTTTAGTCCCATTTTAACCTTTTATCCGTTCGTCTCATTATCAGTTTCTTTACTTCCATCTACGTTTACCATATCTGTTTTCTTACCTGTTTTTGTTGATATGTTCCTGTACGTGTGTGGAAACAGTAGCTGAGTGGTATAGAGTTTTAGCTTAAAAGACGTGAGGTTGTGGGTTTGATTCCTGGCCGGAGAGCAGGGTTGGGCTCTCTCCTTGTACTGTGTAGTTCTTTAGACTCAGCGGTATGAGTACACAGGTGTGAGGGACTAGTGTCTCCAGGTGAGGCTCCGCGACACACTCTAACACACCTCATCATCATCGTCATCATCATCATCATCATCATCATCATCATCATTTATATACTAAGTTTTATTCATTCTTCCCATGTTGGTAAATACTCTGCATTACATTATCCTAAAGAAATACAGTAAAGTATATAATTTTGTGATGATGCTGAGAGAGTTAAATAGATGCAAGTGACAATTAATGTTTAAACTGATAAAAAAAACAGCAACACGTTTATCGTAATGAGTGTCCATAGGTTGACTGCCAACAACGGGGATAATTACCTCAATACATGAAGTGTATCATTAAATATTAAAATTGAACGTCACTCATTTATCACATTTTACTTCCTACATGGAGGAATTTATCCAGCTATTGTTACTTTATTTATTAATATTATTTTTCAATATTGTCACATAATTTATTTCTTGTGCTGACTGTATTTTTTTTTTACCGAGCACTGACATTTCGGCAATTTATTTCACTATTGTATATCAGTAAACGCTGATTTTTTAGCAGTTCATTGCGCCTGTGTACTTTTCTTATTAAATACAAATATTTGTACATGTCTCTGCACTTATTGAAGTTCCTTTACTAAATACTGGGAATTGTATATTGATATGAAATGGAATTACTTGTGCAAACAATATATTTTATTAATCACTGCATATGTGGAGTGTATATATACATATCTATCTGGCTATCCGTCTCTCTGTCTGTCTATCTTTCTTTGTTTCTAAAAGTTATGTTTCGTTCAACGTTAGGTTCACATCATGTGTTCAACGCTAGAGAGTTACAGGTGTGTTGATGAGGTACAGTATATAACTCACCAACACCCCTGATTTTTTTTGTACCCCGGGTGTTGATAATTGTTTTAATGCTGAAATTTAATCTCAAAGACACATTAGAAAAATTGGCTTTACACACACACACACACACACACACACACACACACCTCATAACACCACTACCATATCTCGACTCATGAACTAGAAATGAAGATTTCGTAATTAGTGAAAGAAGAGATTATCGACGTGTGTGTGTGTGTGTGTGTGTGTGTGTGTGTGTTGTAAATATATATTAAAAAAAATATAAACAAATAAATATAAAGGAAAATTCCCTAATTGATAACAGATAATATATATTATTATAGAAGTGCTTACATAATAATAATAATAATAATAATAATAATAATAATAATAATAATAATAAATTGCTTTCCTCCCACGCACTGATAAATCGATTATTCTATTATAGATACTCATTTAAAACACAAAAGCCATTAACAGGTAAAAGCACGTTAAAACTATGAAAAAAAAGCCCCACAATCCTATATTATTTAACGCCATATCAAAGTACTTAGCATTATTTTCACCCCGGCCCAAACATTCACCACAACAATCTATTAAAATTCAGCCTAAGGGTTGAGTGACAATTGGAATATTTAACGTTATAGTCCGTATTGAAAACAAGGATACGAATATGTCAACATTATTTTTTATTTACAGAGATACGAAGGGTAACCCGCAAATATGATAACATTGGTAAGGTATTTAATTTTTTTTGTAAACATTGAGAAAAGTTTTAATATTATTAGTGTAGATTTTTATATGAGATTTTATTTGTGATATTTTATGAAACTAAGATAAAAATCCTCTAAATTTTTATTCTTTTGTCGATTTTTATAATATGCCCCCCAAAATATTGTTTATTCACTGAGTTAACTAAATAAAACTGTATAATATAAATAAATTAAATAACAGTGAGTAAAACTGTATAAAAATAAACATAATGAAGAAAACTAAATAAAACCTAAAGAAATGAATAAAATTAAATAATTATTAAAACTGAATAAAATTGAATACGTGAAAAAAAATTAATATTTGAATAAAATTGAAATTATCAAACTTAAAAATAAATATTAGAATTAAATAAAACTTCATAAAACTCAACAAAACAGAATAAATTTGAAATAAAACTAACGACTGAAGGAGAGGGAGAGGGAGAGTGACAAAGGGTGATAAAAATAAGTAAAGGAAATGAAAGAGAGAGAGAGAGAGAGAGAGAGAGTCAAATGAAAACACAGGAGAGGCGAACGGAGTGAGTAAAAAACAGTGCGTCACAAACACTACGCGTCACACTCACTCTGGCGCAAAAACTCCGTCACACACACATATACACTACGTCACAAATATTCTGTCACGACTAGCACTACGAGGTTTATATAATCGCCGCGTCACACAGCCCTACGCGTCTATAATCACAGCGTCACACAGCACTACGCGTCTATAATCACAGCGTCACACAGCACTACGTGTCTATAATCACAGCGCCACACAGCAATACGCGTCTATAATCACAGCGTCACACAGCACTACGCGTCCTATAATCACAGCGCCACACAGCACGCGTCTATAATCACAGCGTCACACAGCACTACGCGTCTATAATCACAGCGCCACACAGCACTACGCGTCTATAATCACAGCGCACAGCACTACGTGTCTATAATCACAGCGCCACACAGCACTACGTGTCTATAATCACAGCGCCACACAGCACTACGCGTCTATAATCACAGCGTCACACAGCACTACGTGTCTATAATCACAGCGCCACACAGCAGTACGCGTCTATAATCACAGCGTTACACAGCACTACGCGTCTATAATCACAGCGTCACACAGCACTACGCGTCTATAATCGCAGCGTCACACAGCACTACGCGTCTATAATCACGCGCCACACAGCACTACGTGTCTGCATCACAGCGCCACAGCACTACGTGTCTATAATCACAGCGCCACACAGCACACGCGTCTATAATCACAGCGTCACACAGCACTACGTCATAATCACAGCGCCACACAGCAGTACGCGTCTATAATCACAGCGTTAAGCCAGCACTACGCGTCTATAATCACAGCGCCACACAGCACTACGCGTCTATAATCACAGCGCATCACAGCACTACACAGCACTACGTCTATAATCACAGCGCCACACAGCACTACGCGTCTATAATCACAGCGTCACACAGCACTACGTGTCTATAATCACAGCGCCCACACACGCGCCACACAGCAGTACGCGTCTATAATCACAGCGTCACACAGCACTACGCGTCTATAATCACAGCGTCACACAGCACTACGCGTCTATAATCACAGCGTCACACAGCACTACGCGTCTATAATCACAGCGTCACACAGCACTACGCGTCTATAATACACAGCGTCACACAGCTCTATAGTCTATAATCACCGCGATACACAACACTACGCGTCTATAATCACCGCGTCACATAGCTCTATAGTCTATAATCACCGCGATACACAACACTACGCGTCATAATCACCGCGTCACACAGCACCGCACGTCTATAATCACCGCGACACACAACACTACACGTCTATAATCACAGCGTCACACAACACTACGCGTCTATAACGCCGCGTCACACAGCACACCCGTCACACAGCTCTATAGTCTATAATCACCGCGACACACAACACTACGCGTCTATAATCACCGCGACCCACAGCGCTACGCGTCCATAATCACCGCGTCACACAGCACCACCCGTCACACAGCACAACCGTCACAGCACCACACGCCTATAATTGCCGCGTCACAGCACCACCCGTCACACAGCACTATAGTCTATGTATAATCGCAATGTCACAGTACCACCCGTCACACAGCACCACACGCCATAATTGCCGCGTCACAGCACCACCCGTCACACAGCACAACCCGTCACACAGCACAACCCGTCACACAGCACCACGCGTCTATAATTGCCGCGTCACAGCACCACCCGTCACACACAGCACCACACGCCTATAATTGCCGCGTCACAGCACCACCCGTCACACAGCACTATAGTCTATGTATAATCGTCACGTCACAGTCCACCCGTCACACAGCACAACCCGTCACACAGCACAACCCGTCACACAGCACTACATGTCACACAGCACTACACGTCTATAATCGCCGCGTCACACAGCACTATAGTCTATTATCGCCACGTCACACAGCACCACACGTCCATAATCGCAGCGTCACACAGCACCACACGTCCATAATCGCAGCGTCACACAGCATCACATGTCTATAATCACCGCGTCACACAGCACCAACCGTCACACAGCACAACCCGTCACACAGCACTACCAAGGGCTGTAAATTATTCTACCTATTATCACTTATTCGTTAAATCTTCATAATTCCCAACATGTTTTTTCCCTGACGTCGATTATATCAATACGGTAAAACTTTCCTGTAAAAAAAGAAGAAAGATTTTGACAGCTAAAGAAATCGATTTATTTTTTCATATTTATTTACTTTTTTTTTTTAATGTAGATGTTTCATGAGTCAAGGAAAATATGTTTGTCTGTCAGTGACATAATCAGGAAAATAAGGAGAGACGTCCTGTAATCGTTTGGGATAGATAAATAAAAGCTAAATAAAAGCTAAATAAAAGATTAAATAAAAGCTATTGCATCTTTAACTAGTGATCATTTTTATTGGGTCTTCAAACTTGAACACGGGAGATAACGTGAAATATTTTATTCTTAACTAAAATATAATGTTAAATTTTTTCATATGTAAGTATTTTTTTTTAGTATAAGATATAATAAAAAAAATCATTATCGTTAATTAAAATACAATATAAAAATTATTAACTTTATAAATCGTAGGTATATTAGTGTTCTTGAAATTAAAAAAAATTGTATAAATTCAATTTTTTTTAGAACAAACTGACATTTAAATCAGATAAAATAAAAGACAAAACAATATGCAAAAATAAATAATCTCTATTCTCTTCTATTAATGAGACATAAACAAGCCCATGAGTTATAAAATCCTGTGAGAAAAAACAAAATATCAGAGCCATCAAGACAGTCACTACAGACCGCCATTCACATAAGACCGTGTACACATATTGGTAATTGTACAGATTAGGGAAAATTACTCCAGGTCTTCCCTTATTCCCTTCTTTCTTTCTTCTCTCTCTCTCTCCTCTCTGCATCTCTTCCTCCTCCTCCTCTCTTCTTCACACCGATGTAGCATTTGTGTGTGTGTGTGTGTGTGTGAGGGAATGCGCCAGGAAGGAATAACCCGGAGCGAGACAGAAAAAAGATGTACCTTACTTTAAGACACCTGCAATTACCTTATTATAAGTGTAATTTAGTAAAGAGAGGAAAGGAGGAAGAAGAGGAGAAGAGGATAGTGAAGAAGGGAATAGGAGGAGGAGGAGGAGGAGGAACGAGGGAAGATAAGAAGAGGAAGTATAGATAAATAAGAAATGAGATAAAGGGTAAATAATCACATAACATTGTGTGTGTATTAATGTAAAGTCATAATTATCTATGTTGGTATTAGATAATTGAAGCCTTATTATTAATTCTATCAACATGTGGTATAAATAATTCATATGGGATGGATGGGTGTGTGAGGGAAGGCGGGAGGGAGGGTGTTGTTCAGGTGTGAGGGAGAGGATGGAAAGGGTGAGGGAGAGACAGAGAGAAGGAAGAGGGGGTTACAGTGTGTGAGGGAAGGGTAAGGGATGGAAGGAGGGGATGAAGGGAGGGGAATGTGAGAGAGAGAGGGTGAAAGAGAGAGGGGGAGAGAGAGGGGGAGAGAAAAAGAGGTATTTAAGAGTTGAAGAAGAGTAGCTTACTGGTGGCAGTATATAGTGTTTACCCTCCATCATAATAGGTCACGGTTCACTTGAATGGCCGCGTCGTTCCCGCACACAGATAATACCGTTTTGTGTGTGATAATACCATTTTTGTTCACTATCAGCGCCACTTACGACCCCCCATTGTAAAGATAGAGTTTTAGTGAATACATTATGTTGTGGTGTGTGTGTGTATGTGTGTGTGTGTGTGTGTGTGTGTCACTGTGCTGGTGGCCCATCTCGCGGCTAAGGTTAAGTGACAACCCCCCGACCCCAGACCCGCCTGGTTCTTCTCCTCTGCTTCCACACAATAAACTAACAAATTCCTCACTCTAGACACCCTGTGATTACACCAACCATCATAAGATTTAACATTTTAAGTGCCCATTTTATTTACTAACCCCCTAATTAAGCTGGGAAAATTGGTGGATGAAATCGGGCACAAGTTTCAGAAATTCAATTTTGAGGCGGAGTCGTACATGTTTCCCTATTGGCTGGCGCAAAATCTGATTTCATGACGTCACAAAAGGGGCGGAGTTTGTAGGGTGATGGGCGGGGCGATGTCTCCCTGACTTGTAGGCTGCTAACCCTTCCTCCGGCTTGTAGTACAGCCCTCGCCCTACCCCCGCTCTTGTAATATCTAAATAAGTGATATCCAGAGAACTGATATATTTACACCAAAAAGCAAGAGAGAAGAGGATAAAAGCGTAAAACAAGGGATAAGCAGATTGGTGAGACAGCAGCTATCTGGCAGTGCTGGAGTGGGCGGTTGCCAGCTCCAGTCAGCGGCAACAGCAGGAGCAGCAGCTGAGCGGGACCTGGCTGGCGGGAGCTGTGGTCACTAGTCGGGGGGGAAATTCATAAAAATTGTAAATCTTTCCTGAATATGGCGCCATGAAGTTGTTTGCCATACCATACGGGACGCAACGCAGCCGGGTCGACCACTTCTGAGAATGAACCAGACGTCTAGTGAGGATATCCGCCCCAGGACTTAGAGAACCCACCGCGGATATCATAAACTAGATATTAGGTTCCGATAACCAAGGAAGAGGGAGAAGGAGGTGGTTCGAGTGTATTACATTACCCACAAGTTTACATAGATTCTTCCCTCGCCGCGGAGAATCTTACAGCGCTGAGTCAACCCTCAAACGGCCATCTTTACAACTAAAGGTCACATTCTGAAGCCGTAGCTGGTGGAGTGTGTGGATAATAAGGCCCATACGGGTATGTGTGTATAGCTATGTAAGATTCTTACCCTCATCACGAATTTTGTACAAGTACTCCTTGGTGTGACCCGGCTGCTCCTAATACAAGTTGAAAAATGTGATTGGCCCGCCCCTTTATGTGACGTCACAAGCACCCACCGTCCCATTGGCCGGAGTGTTCTTGGGGGAGGAGCGAGGCGCGCGCTGATTGGCCATGCTGCGTGGTTGGTGGAGTTTAGTCAATCGATAACACATCCCGAGTCGGAGCCAAATTAAAGGTAAATAATAGACGGCTTTCACAGTGAACGGACGTGTATAGAGCGCGCTCTGTTGTGCCATTCATGTGACCCGGGTTACTCCAGCGACAATACAGTGAATAGTGTAGAGTGGAGACAACAAGTGGTGCTGTACTTGCTAACTATCCCAGCAAGCCTGTGCAACGCCTCAAATACTTGTGCTGGCCTAGAACCACGTGTAAATTCAGTGCTAACTCCTCTTCGGCGAGCGACTAAGGAAGTCACCATTGCCGGCGTCACGTCGTACAGTGCCCTGGCGTCGGGCGCTGAACAAATTACGGCGGTGGAGGGAGCGCGGAGTGTGTGGGAGCGCCGGTGGCGTAGCAGCGGCAGACACGATCCCATCAGCTACAAGGAGCCACGCGAAGCCGCCACCCTGGAGTACTACAGCAGCGCGGCGCTCAAGCCCTCCAGCATGCTGACCCTAGACCCACCAGACCTAAAGGGCGGCAGCTTACACTCTCCACATCTCCCTCCCCACACTTCCCACTCCCATTCCGTCCCTCATGCCCACCACAACTCCCATTCCCACACATACTCCCTTTCCCACCACTCCTCCCTCACCTCGCTCAACTCCTCGCTTAGCTCGTCCCTCTCCACCCCCTCCCTGGCCTCCGTGGGCAGCATGAGCGCCCACTCCCCGCCCCAGACACACGTCCCTACACCAACCAACAACAACAACACCAGCACAAACAATAACAACAACGGCTCCAACAACAGCACGAGCAACAGTAGCAGCAACAGCAAGAGTAGCGCCTCCTCCTCCAACGCGGCTGCCGAGCGCGTCAAGCGGCCCATGAACGCCTTCATGGTGTGGTCCAGAGGCCAAAGACGCAAGATGGCTCAGGAGAACCCCAAGATGCACAACTCCGAGATCTCCAAACGTCTCGGCGCCGAGTGGAAGCTTCTCTCCGAGACGGAAAAGAGGCCGTTCATCGACGAGGCGAAGAGACTGCGAGCGGTGCACATGAAGGAACATCCAGACTACAAGTACAGGTACAGCCCGAACCCTAGCCATGAGACCCCATCAGTGGCAAGCCCGAGCAGCCCACCCACAGGCCCAACAACTGTCCTCTCTCACCACCAATGAATAATGTCAAAGGCAAAAGAATATCTAAGTCACTTTGGATCAGAATGGCCATATGCTAACTAAATGAAGTCCAGTTTACTTTCTTAATTTGTCACAACAAGGTATTTCTTTGTCCTGATGTTAAACACATTTATTAGTCGGTGTGGAGGGAGTTGTCATTGTCACTTTAAAACCAAATGCTAAAGAAAAAAGTTTTATGATACAATTGTAGCTCACCCTAATCAAGAATTACCTAGAACGTTTATTTATTAATGAAGGGAAAAACTAGTTCTATGATTCAAGTCAAGATGGTTGTTTATATTTTTTGTGTAGTTTTTTATCAAGGGTCACTTTGGAGGCCTTTCCTTTCTCGACTGCAGGAAGTGTGAGGCAATGCACACCAAGCTCCCACAGAAGGGGTTCATCACGGTTATCGTTGGGCTCTTCGTTGCCAGTTTTTGTGTGGTGGTGATGATGATGAGTGGCTTGGCCTAGTGTGATGAAGACATTTTTCGTTCCTTCGGCAGTTGTTGCCTCTGCGTAACCCTTGTCTTAGCTTGTGTGGATGACGGGAGCAGCCGGAGGTCTACTGTGCTCCTTCTTGGTGGATTCACAGCTTCAACATAAGGTTCAGTCCCTGAGCCTAAAAGAGTATGTAGAGGATCATCCAAGACTTTTATCAGAGGTTCCGGCTGCTCCCCCAACTCACGGTGAGACACGAGATCCAAGACAGTTGTTAGAAGGTAAATACACATCTTAGCTCTTAAAGGCTACATCTGTTTTAACATTCTAACAACAAGATGGATCTTTATTTTTTGCGCTTAGCTGCTGCTGTTAAAGTGACGAAAACTAATGCTACTTTTCTTATTGACGCGAAATCACCCTTTTGGATTTCCTTTGCCTGTGTTTTGTTATTAAGGGCTTCTGGGCGCGTCTCACACTTCCTTAAGTGAGTGACACTTTGCACTCTTGCTCTTTCCTAGTTTTAAGTCTACTGTGTAATACTGTCACCATTGCATCTAAGACACCATTACTACTATACTATTGCTGCTGCTGTTACTTATAATTATTATTACACACACTTTACGCAAGTAAACGCCGATGTTGAAAAATGGGAAGGGTCGGTTAGGGTGTAGTCTGTGTGTGTATTGTATGTGTGTGTGTGTGTGCGTGTTAGTTTGTCGTGTGCGCGCCGGAGATCATGCTATGCTATGTGATTCATTGTGGCGTTATCACATTATGCGATTTATCCGGGAAGGACTGCCTCACACATGCCTCATGACACCGGAAATGTCCTATTTGAGTGACGGGATAGTCGCGTAACTCGTCCGCTCGGTCATGTGGACAAAAATATGGATAAAGTGTGAGAATGATATTTTTACCTTCACGTTTCTTATAGTGTTGTCCTGTACATAAGATCTTCACAGTGAAAAATATGTCATCATATATCTTGAGTTTGTGATCATGTAAAGAGTGAAACTAAGTAGTGTGGATGTATGTGTCTATGTATCTGTCTACATAAATAGCTATAATTATATGTACATTATGTATAGTCAGTGTTCTTTAAAAAAACGGAAATTATAGTGACAGAATTAATGTATAAATGAGTGTATGGTAAACTTAATAAACAGTTAATAATAATAAAGAATATGTATACACATCGGATGAGTAAACCACAACGTAAATCACCAATCACAGGATAAATAACCAATCAGAACATGAATTACTAATCACTAATCACAGCGCTAGCAATCATTCACGAACATCCTTAAATGTTCTGCTGGATTGAAGAGATTTAGTAAGTTATTTTGAACATTATTTGAACATTGTGAACACAGTAGAGAGAGACTAGCGAACGCGCGGGTTGAAATCTCCGTTACCGGCGAGCGAGCGGTGATGGTGGTGACCGCGCCGCCTCCCCGCTAACCTCACTCACCTGTCCGCTACCTCTCCTACCTGTCTGCTACCTCTCTTACCTGTCCACAACCACCACCCGTCTCTTCGTTACCACCACCTGTCTCTCCGCTAATACCATCTACCTGTCTGCTAACAACCCCTACCTGTCCGCTAACATCACCTATACCTGTCCGCTATACCACCACCCACTTGCCTACTTACTGCTGTTACTTCCATCAAAATTCCCGCTATTATTATCCGCCCACTACCACCCATCCGCCCAATTTATTCTACCACCACCCACGGTCACCCACCCACTTAGCATTACAACAAACCACACCGCCCGCCCACTTTCTGCTATACTACCTACCACCCATCCAATTTCCACAACAATTTCTTAACATCAACCCCGCCCGTTCATTCTATCATACCACCACCCACCCGCCCATCCATTACCACCACCCACACGTCTATCCATATCCACCAACTACCCGTCAACTATTTGCTACTACCATCCACCCGCCCATCCACTATTACCATCACCCGCTCACCTCCGTCCGCTGTTTGCTACCACCACCACCACCCGTCCGCCCGCCCACCAGCGACACCCCTCCACCCACACACATAACTCATCCCTGTGTATCTTGGGGCCCGGCATATAGTTATTCCTTTCTAACTTAGTGCCGTTACAGTGGATAATTCGCCAATCAGTCGGAACTCACGCGCGCCCAATCTGAAGTCTCCTTATATACCTAATCATTATCTCTTTATCTCTCTCTTAATGCACTGTATCTTGAGGATTTTTTACACCCAATCTTACGATCTCTTTATAATCACCCAATCTTGCGTTCTCTTACTTTCATAGCGCCACAATCTTATCGAGGACTAAACCTATTCTTCTTCACCATTCCATAAACTCTATATATCTTATGTTAACTTTCTTATTGAGATAGACCGCTTCTATATACCAGTGTACCTAATCATAATATCTTTCCAGACTATATACCTAATCGTACTTTATTTACTGTATATATACCCAATCCTGCTCACTCAGTTGGGATATATACCTATTCTTACCCAATCTTTAACCTATTCCCCCCCCTTCTTTCACCTTCCCCCTTCTCTCACCCTCCCCCTTCTTTCACCCTCTCCCTTCTCTCACCCCCCCTTCTCTTTCTTTCACCCTCCCCTTCTCTCACCCTCCCCTTCTCTCACCCTCCCCCTTCTCTCACCTCTACCCCATCCTCCTCTGGGCACCGTCTGTTGACCTAAGCGATGGGAGATTTGCATCCAGTTTGGTGGGTGTGTGAGACGCGACACCTGTAACCTCACTTAGATACTTTCCGAGACCTTCTATACACAGCCCCCTACAGGAGTTCGGTGGTCGTGTAAGGGGCGGCCGAAACCACCTCCTCCTCCTCCTCACTCATGGCCTCCGTCGACGTCCTATAACCCCCCCACCCTTCTACAGGAGCTAGGTCACTTGTCTGTAGGTGCGTATTGGGTTTACTGGTGAGAATGATCTGTAGTCGTCTGGGGGTATTAGAATGTTATACAAAGATGAACGTTATGGGTGAGCTGCTGGAGTCAGGTGATCGTTATGGCTAGGTGAACGTTATGGCGGCTTGGTGAACGTTATGGCTAGGTGAACATAATGATTAAATTGAACGTTATGGCTAGATGAACGTTATGGCTAGGTGAATAATATGGAAAACTAAACGTTATTTTTTTAGTAGAAAAACGCAATTAACTAAATCTAGGTGAACGCTCGGGTTAGGTGACGTCAGGTGACATACTATGATTAATTTAACGCAATGGCAAGATAACGCTATACTGTACGGTCACGGAACTCTAGTTGAACGCTTCAGCGGCCGGATAATTTAAAGTGAGCGCTAGGATTTTACATACAATGATGCTTCTATAGTATAATATTATGTGATACTACTATACCAATTATAATACAAATAATAAGTCATAAAAATAATAATAAAAAATAACTTAGTCTTGCAGCCCATATCGCTACAGACATACATACGGACGGGAACGAACGATAACAAAGATAACTTATTTAAGGCACCGTGTTATCAGCCGACACCTTAGTCACTCCCTTTGGTAATTGGAGGTGTCTGACGGTGACGACGCCAGGGGTGCAGGAGGGAGGGACGACAGGTTGTGGGGTTGTGGTTTGGATTTACAACCTTATTCTGTGTTATAGTCATAGGTTATAGGATAAGGTTTAGCTTAGTGGTTGTTAGGTATACGTTAGGCGTTGTTAGTTACCTTGATACGTGGTTAGTCATGGTGGAAAGGGGTGGGGGTGTTGTAGTCATGGCAACGTAGTGTAAATCCCAACTAGTCTATAGTATTGATCTCATTTGTAAAGCTATCTTGTAAATATAACGTGCAAGTCCAGTGTGTAAATTAGAGGCGTCGTTCAAATGTGTAAATTAATCTGTAAGACGGCTGTAGCTCTAATGTGTAAATTTGACTATATTCACGGTGTAAATCTAATCGTATATTTTAAATTGTAAATCTAATTTTTACACGGGGCGGCGCTGTGGTCCCGCTGGGTGTGTATCTGAATATTATTAATCGTCTTGTAACTTATGTACAAACTTTGCTGTGTGGGTTATGTTAATGTACATCCACCCGCGCTTCTCATACTTCATAACTGACTTACTTATCATACTAATCATTCCGGTTATTGAAAGTAGGCATACTTATCACACATGGGATGTGAAACTAAGTATACTTATCATACTCGGGATATTAAAGTAAATATACAGACAAATTTTCGGTAATTGTAGCTTATTAAGCTTATAATTACGGCTATATATATATATATATATATATATATATATATATATATATATATATATATATATATATATATATATATATATATATATATATATATATATATATATATATATATATATATATATAATACATACACACTTTTGTGTGTGTGTGTCATGTCACCTGTAGTGAGGAGTGTGTCTCCCCCGTGGACATCTGTACCTCCCGAGAACACCTGTGGGCCACACCTGCGTCCAGCCCCCTTCACTCATTAATTAAGACTACCCTTAGCGTCCAGGTGCCGGTGAGGCCACGCATACACACACTCTGTGACCGGCAAAAAAACACACCCCGAGTTGGTATACATTTTGGGACAGAAATTTCCTCAATATTTATGTGTAGAGGTGTAAAAGCTCGCTAATGACGGAGGTGCAGCTGAGCGCTTGTTTTAGTTAACTGTTAACACCAAGTTACTAGAGTAACCTGGTGGCAGGGAGGTGATTTACGCGTTTAGTCAGTAACTCAGGAGAGAGAGAGAGACGTTTAGGAGTAACCAGATGTGATAGTGAGTTAGACTTATAGGTCAGCGGATGTGAGTGGACGTATGGTCGCAGGACGTACTGTCACACAGCAGGTAACCCACACAACGACCTCCAGTAGGTGCTGAGAGGCTCCTGTGAGTGACAAGTCTCCCAGCAAGGTATCCCAGTTCTGTGAGAGGAAGATAAGGAGTAGGTAGCTTGAAGTATCGCTGTAACAGAAAGGAATGGGATAGAGTCTAATGCTGGGAGAATGACAGTGTCGCTGCTAGAGGAGGCTAGGACAGGCTCGCTAGACTCTGGTGGTGCTGGGAGTCTTCACCGAGAAATAGCGCTGAGGGATTATGAGGGTGGGTGAGGAGGGTGGGTTTAGCGCCGCTGGTTACCTAAGCCTGTGTTTGTGGCGGTGGTGGTCGGGGTGAGTTTAATCACGGAGACTGATCAGGGGAGGGGGGGGGAGTTGATCGTGATCGGCGAGGGTTTAACCGATTTTTCAGACGGGGTAGATTTTATAAAGGTACGAACAGAGTAGCAGAGGGTCTGATCGTAATCGGTGTAGGTTTATATCGGTTTATGTGTAATCGTGAGGTGGCTTGGACATCATCGGGTTACGTTTGATAGTGGCGCGTGTTATCGGATAGTGTTTGATCGAGATCGGCGCGGGATTCATCAGTTCTATCGCAGATCGGAGAAAACTCAACGTAATCGGGAATAGCTTTTATCGGCACATATGTAACCAAAGTGTAATTTACTGTAATCAGATGCGTGTCTAATACGTACGTGTTCAGGTAAAAAAAACAAAATTATATAATATTTTATCGGCACAGGTGATCAGTGTATTAATTAGGCATGGGCAGGTGTGTGTGTGTATGTGTGTGTGTGTGTGTAATGTTTTATTTACACGAGCAAATTGGATCCACACACTCCACCCCTGTAATTGTGTTGTGTGTGTGTGTGTATGCATAGAGACAGGGGATGATGATAATGAAGGGGTGTGAAGGAAAGGGGATGATAACAGGGAAAAGACGGAACTGATAACGAAGATGTAAGATAGAGAGAGTAAAGTTATCATTATTATTATTATTATCATCGTACTTTGATTAGTACTAATACTTTTTTGACTACTTTTAGAGCTTCAGATAATGTTTGCGTCATCATCAATAGTTTTGTTAATAGGGACAGTGACCAGGTTAGTGGAGGTGGCAGAGACGGGGTGTTGGCAGCGTGTAGTATACTGTTGCCATCAGAAAGTTAGTGACAACGATGGTGGAAATGAATATTGCGAACATTGATTTATTGTACGGTTGATGGTGGCAGGGTATAGTGATGGCAAGGTATAGTGATGGCAGGGTATGGTGGAGACTTTGGTGTCGTGTTCTTACGCTGTATGTAATGTACGCATCAGTGTCTAAAACACACACACATATATATATATATATATATATATATATATATATATATATATATATATATATATATATATATATATATATATATATATATATATATAATTTGTTCTCTTAATATCAAACTAAATTTCTTTAAGTTCGATAAAATTCCGATATGTTTTAATCAACTTTAATTTCCTCTTAATTAAATAAAAAAATTACTAATACTCTACACGCTCATCATGACGTCACACCTGAACATCATCAGTATTAACCTTCATATAAACATTAATGGCCAGAATAAAACACTTAATGATGGTCAACATTCTTATACTATAATGAATAAATATTTTTCATCTCTACTTATTTTATTGATGGAATTTTTATTTATTTATATATCGATTAAGGGATATTTGACCTTTTTTAACATTATTGAAAGTTTAACACCTCGATAAGATACTAAATTCGTTATATCGTGTTATATTGTGTTATATCGTCCTTTAAAGCTCTCAAACGTTGATCTATAACTATATATCGCCCTAAAAAATATATTAAAGATAGAATATATATCATTTTTATAGCTTATCTAAAGTAAATTATAGATCACTGCTTTATGGCTGAAAAAATATATCGATATTGTTCTAGAGCTTACCTGAAATATATCGTATATCATTTTACAGCTAACCTGAAGCATATTTGATCGCTATATAGCTTAACTAAAACAATTAACTATAACGCTTTACTATATATCTTAAATATGTCATATATCGCTCTATCAATAACCTTAAACAAACCATATATCGCCCTATAGTAAATATCAAAGTTATTATATATCGTTTTATATAATTTAACCTATCGCTTCTTATATATAACTTCGGAATTGGCTTGTAAACGAAACCTTAGATTTATTGACTTTTTTTTCGTAAATTTTGGCTAATTTAAGAAACAGATATATTTACACTTTAAAATGTTATATTTAAATTTAAACATATCCTTCATAACCATCAACACAGGTTACAGGTTAAAGTACAGGTTACAGGTTAGACGTACAGGTTATAAGTACAGTTTTAGATACAGGTACTAGTTCTTGCTTAGGGATAGGTGCAAATACATTTTTATTATTTTTTCTTAGTAACATTAAATATATTTTTTTTAACTTCTATCTATACATCACAAATAACAAAATAATCACGGGTAAATATCTATCACCTTGTACATACCTTTGTCAACCTTTAATAAACAGACAAGAATATAACATACAATACCTGTGTGGGGTCTTAGGTCACCTGTTTAAACTGATCGTATCACCTGAGAAAGATCTTTTTGTTTTCGAGTAATTGTTCCAGCTTTCAGTTTGTTCAATGGTCCGTAATACTTGTCTTACCTGGCCTTATTACCTGTGAGTTAATTGAGATGTGAAATATTACCTAATTATTGTTGTAAAAATGATAAGAAAAAGCGTAGGGAAATTACTATATGCATTTGTGGGTAATAGTAATAATAATAATAATAATAATAATACAAGGTAATATTTGGCGCGTTACGCATCAGTGCTGTATAATCCAGCAGGTGTACTGAGACGTGTATAATAATAATTCAGCTTATATACTTATTCATACTTATTCATGGAACATTTATTTCATTCATTTCTTATTTATATCACACAAAAAATTGACGTCGTTAAATATATGAGTTATTTTATCATGGTCGTGAATGACTGTCTGTCTCAATAGTCGTGTTATATTTGCTATTGAAGCGTTGTATTGTTACTTACACATACGTACACATAAACACGTACATGAACATATACTATACATACATATTGTACAAACACATTAGATGAATATGTTTGTTTCTTATAAATTTGATGTATTATTAAAATTCTCTTCACCTTTACTACTTCATTCTTATCCTCTTCCCCTTCTCCTCTCTTCCCTCTCTACTCTCCCCCTCCACCCTCACCCCTCTCATCACTCCACACTCCATCCTCCCCCCTCCACCCTTCTTCCTCACCCCTCCACCTTCGACCTTTCTTCCTCCACCCTCTACCCTTTCACCCCTCCACCTTTATTCGTCACCCCTTTACCCTCACCCCTTACACCTTCACCCCTCACCCCTCTCCCTCACCCCTTCTCCCTCACCCCTCACCCCTTCTCCCCTCACCCCTCACCCCCCTCAAGATTAATTGATAAAAAGTAAATCAAAAGTGACATATGAAAAAAAAACACCTCCCTGTTTATTCGGCTATCCTATCCCTCCCCTTCCATGACCCTTTCCCATGAGACTTTTCCTCCCATCCCATGAACCTCTCCCTTCTCCCCCATGAACCTCTCCCTTCTCTCCCATGATTCCCTCCCTCCCTCCTCTCCCATGAACTTCTCTCTACTCTCCCATAAACCTCTCCCTCCTCTCCCTTCCCCTGGGAACGTTCAGCGGGATGGGGGGGGGGGGAGGGGGGGACCTTTTAACGCTTCAATGAACACCCTAACCTTTCCCATCATCCCATCGCCTCCCATCCTTCCCTTCCCTTCCATTACTCTTACCATCACCCCTTACCTCCATCCATAATTTCTCTTCCATCTCTACCCCATGTTTCTGTTTTTCATCCCATTCCATCTCTTTCTTATTTTCTGTAATCTGACCATACTTTTTTCCCTCTAATCTGAATAACCCGATTTTCTATTATTATTATTATTATTATTTAGACATTCGAACGCGCCTTTAAATATATTCGTTTTTTAATTACCTAATTCAGACATATTTTTTTTTAATCGAACTTCCGTAAGGACTTGAAATTCTTTGCTATTCCGAACTGGACCGAACAACTTGTCATCTTTAAATCGAACTTTTATCACCTCTATTATTCGTAACCAGTTCGAACACCTTTTCCTGATTTCCGAGCATTAGAAAACCATTCCTTCCCCCCCTCTCCTCTCCTTCCTTCCATCTCCCTCTCTCACCTCGTTATCGCTATATCTTATCTCCATATATAATCTCCTGTTGCCTACCTCCCTTATCGCTATAATATCACAAACGGAAGACCTTAAACGGTAATACTTTTAACTGTCACCATATACGCCTCGTGTACCCGTTGTAACTATACTGTTTAGATACGGCGTTATTTCCCGTTGTTATTATATACTCCTGTTGATATTTTGCCGTTAAGGGTGATAGTGGTGTATAGTATGTAATAGTGTAATGGGGTGGTTGGGTTATTAGTATAGAGGTTACATGTATACTTTGTATTTGTTTAGGAGGGGAGAAATTGCTGTGTTTGTTGGGTGATTAGCTGTGTGTGTGTGTGTGTGTGGCAGAAGAGAGAGAGTGTGGTAAAACTACGTCTGCTGTCTCAGAGGGATTTGGCGGCTTCTCAGGGTCTTAGCAAGGAGAGGGTAGATGGGGGGTGAGTCTTAGTTAACGGGGGTTGGAGGGGGGTAGTTTAGGAGGAGGTGGAGGTGTTAGGTCGTAGTATAGGGGGTTGGAGGGTAATGGTGATGATGGTGGTCGTAGTACTAGTAGCAGTAGTCTTGGGACGGTAAACATGACATGGAGAGAGAGAGAATCATATCGGCCACACATATATAGCAGGCGAGGAGGGGGTGGGGGGGACAACTACGGCACAGATGACAGTGTTTCGTGGTTCACGGTGCGGCAAGTTAGTGGCAGTGACGGTCCGTGATCACGCTATCGGCGGCGGCGGTGATGACGGCGGTTAGCGGTGGTGGCGACAGCGGCTGGCGGTGGTGACGATAGAGGCTGGCAGTAGTAGCGGTGGGCGGCGATCGTGATGGCGGCGGGCGGCGGTGGTGATGGCGGCGGGCGGAGGTGGTGATGGCGGCGGGCGGCGGTAGTGATGGCGGCGGTTGGTAGTGGTGATGACGGCGGGCGGCGGTAGTGATGGTTGCGGTGATGATAGCGGCGGGTGATGGTGGCAATGGCGATAGTTTAGCCACATGTATAACACACTACAAGGTTCTCTCAGTATAATATTAGCCAAAAATCCTTTACTATACTACTACAACTATTACACGAGATTATCCTCTTTTTACCGCTAGTGAAACCTCACAGGAGAGTGAGTGAGAGAGGAGGTGAATGTCGGAAGAATTCCACTGAACTTAAGGCGTCAGACAGGTCCAATCACACACACACACGCACACGCACACACACACACACACACACACACACACACACACACACATATATATATATATATATATATATATATATATATGATATATATATATATATATATATATATATATATATATATATATATATATATATATATATATATATATATATATATATATATATATGATATATGGCTGAGTTACCCCGGTGACCACAAACTTTTATATCGTCAAAGAAATGTTTCTCTTCGATCCACATTGGTGTTTTATGTCGCGCGCTTAACTGAACGAACGATACAAAATGTTTTAGCGATACAATTATGGTTTGGGTGAGGCGGAGGTAAGTACCTGCCGCAGAGGACTGCTTTAATAATGGACACGATTACCCGCTCTAGCGATCATGAGCCAGACTCACCGACGCACGCCCACGGTGGAGGCATTTTAGGTGTCGTCTGTGTGTGTGTGTGTGTGTGTGTGTGGAAGGGACGAGGCGTAACTCAAGTCACTGGTGGCAATAGAGGTGTGGGCGCAGGTGTATACTCAAGAGGAGTGGGTGGACGTGTGTGGGTGAGTGTGTGTGTGGGCGTGGGCGGTTAAGTGTGGGCGGATGGGCGTGGGTGGCACATATCAACGTCTAGACTGTCAACCAGAATTAAATCGCTTCAGTGCACATCCCGGGAACACCCCGTCACAGGCTACTCTATCCCCCTCCCTCCCTCCTTCTCTCCCTCCCTGCCATTTCCCTCCCTCCCTCACTCCCTCCCACTTCCCTCCCACCTTTACCTAATACCCTCTATGGAGTTCTTTCCTCACACTCGCCGTCATCACCTGCGTCAAAGCTTTCATATATTGTCTTGAAAAAAATAATCAATGTATATATTCACTCAGATATGCAAATTTGTGTTTGTAAATTAGAACAGAATTATTTACAAACTTGTAAATCACCACGTAAATCACAAGTATATATTGTTTCGTGTACACTAATTCCCAAGAACATGTGATTGTCATTATTTCGCTTCCACTGTTTTTATGAACTACTGTAGTTTTAGTGTCCGGATTATAATACATTACAGGAAAATACTACACCACGATGTATCTAATATACAAAAAAACAAAAACAAAATCTATATACAGCAAAAAAAAAATCTGAAAAAAAATCCAATAAAGTAAATATATTTCAATGATCTTTGAATACATTTGAATAATGTTAAAAACGTTGCTGGAAACACAGGTGGCAAGACAGGGGGGTTGACAGCACCTGGCCTGACGCTGTAGGTGGCCAGGCCAGGGTCGCGTGTCTGACACCCATCACACATTACATACAACATTTATGGAAAAATCTGAGCAATAGATGTGAGAGGGAAGGGAAGGGGGAGGTGAGAGGGAGGGGGGAGGGGAGAGGGTCTACATTTGAGCCTCGCGTGTCTCATAATCTCCCCTTCTCCCTCCCCCATCTATACTCCCTCCCTCTCCTCTCCCTCCCCTCCTATCTCCCACTTGGCCTTGGGTTTGTGGAGGGGTGAGAGGGGTTAGGGTAGAAAGGGAGATTCAGCCCCCCCCTCTAAACCCTATAATCTGACCGCCATTATAGAGTATTACTGCCGCCAAATACTACAAGTTCCAAGTGTGTCCTTATCATACATATCCAATTCAATGACCATCACTTAAGGGGGAATCTCTTGTAGGGAAAAAAAACAACCTGTTGATATTATTAGTATTGTTTTTCTTCAATTTCATTTATTATTTCTTCTTTTAAGGGAAATATTTTTATTTATTTGAATTTTTTTTATTGATTCGTTCAGGTAGATTTGTGTGTTCTTCCTTTATTATAATATTTCTTCCTTGCATGGTGTGTGTGTGTGTTTGTGTGTAATTTTTTTAATGCATGCGCGTGGTTTGTCTATAATATTAATTGATATATATAATGCTTTTGTTTTTAAGTACATGTATATATATATATTTCTTTTGTCTAATATATATCTATATTTATATATATTTTTTTATATATATCACCCAAATATTTAGAGTTGAATTTATCAAGTGAAGGATCTTGGTGATTCAAGCTCTCACACCTTTCTGGTGACACAGTGGAGGGTGACCTTCCTGGTGACACAGTGAAGGGTGACCTTTCTGGTGACACAGTGGAGGGTGGCCTTCCTGGTGACACAGTGAAGGGTGACCTTTCTGGTGACACAGTGGAGGGTGACCTTCCTGGTGACACAGTGGAGGGTGACCTTCCTGGTGACACAGTGAAGGGTGACCTTTCTGGTGACACAGCGGAGGGTGACCTTCCTGGTGACACAGTGGAGGGTGACCTTCCTGGTGACACAGTGGAGGGTGACCTTTCTGGTGACACAGTGGAGGGTGACCTTCCTGGTGACACAGTGGAGGGTGACCTTCCTGGTGACACAGTGGAGGGTGACCTTATACAGATAAACAAACTAATAAACCATCTTGTAAAACTTAGGTAAACCCAATTAAACCCCGAAATTAGGCTTAAATATATCCAATTAAACATGAAGCTTAAATAATCCCATAATAAACCTAGATTAAACCTTAGATAAACCCAGTCATTCCTAGACAACCTCACCTCTGACCTGAACTATGATACAAAACAATCACAGAAACCACGTACTGTATTAACCAACATGACATAAACCTGATTTAAACCACAATAAAGAGACACACAAGAACATAGAGATAATAAAGACGACATACACAAACTCCGATAAAACAGACATATATAAACCCACACTTTGAACAGTAATATATGAACGAATGGGTAATAAAATCAATGGTTTATCCCAGTTAAACCTAGATATTAAACCTGATAAAGATAAAACTAAACCAAGAATCAATAATAATGTGAATCCTAGGAATATTATTATTTTTTTACGTCGAGGTGATTGATAAAAATCCAAAAGGTGTTTTTATATTGTTTTTTTAATGGCATTGTTGGTATTATTACACTTTAGACTACACCTCTTCCTCAGTACACGAGGATGCAGGGTGTCCCGTACTACACTCGAGCGCCTTCACTTCCCGAGCTGTAAAGTTAGGTACGGTGGCTATTCATAACAAGGAACTAGAGACACTTAGGCAGAAAGCTAATGTCTATTATCTTAAACTAAAAACAAAAAAGATACTAGTTAATGTTTATCGATAAATTTAGCTTTGAATACAACTCAAGCTGAAGTCTTGTGAGTGTTAGGGTAAAAACTTGCTGAAAGCTGAAGATTTGGGGCAAAAAAAAAAATATATATTTATATATATTTAGCTTCATGTTGTACTTGATCGATGGTGAACACGCGACGCTTGCTTATTGTCTCCCTCCCTCCTTTCCTTCCTTCCTTTCTTCCTTCCTTCCTTCCTTCCTTACCTAGCTACCTGTGTCTCACCCACCTCTCTCTCTCTCTCTCTCCCAAAATCTTTTCTCTTCCTTAATTCCTTTCCATCCATCTGGTTACCTTTCCATTTTCTCTTTCCTTTCTTATCCCATCTACTCTTCCTCTTCCCCCCTTCTACCTCATCTACCTCCTTCATACCTCTTATTCCTCTTCCTCCTCCTGCTCCTCCTCCATCCTCCTTCCCCTTCTTCCCATTACCCCATTATCAAGAGACACATCGTGGTTAATTTCATCATCATAGGACAGCCATGGTCAGCGGATCGTCGAAGGTTCATTATTATTGCATACACCAGGTTGCTGTCGTCCCCCCCACACACACACACACACACACACACACAACACACTCTCACCCCCCCCACACACACCTCACCCCCCACATCACACACCACCCCACTTCAAGGTGTTCGTGTTGTCAAAGTTTATTTATTTATTTATTTAATATTTTTTTGGGGGGTCATGTTCTTATTTGTGTTGTTATTTCTTTCTACGTTGATGTACCAGAATGTAAATAATGGTTTGAATTTTGACAATAATATTATTTTAGTGGGATCTTGTTCGTGTCGTGGTTTGAAGTGTTCTGATGGGATGTTTTCTATAGTCTGATTGGTGGTGATCTGATGGGACGTATTCTGTAGTTGGACTGGTGGTGATAGTGATAATGGTGGTTGGTAATGATAGTTGTTGTTTGAAGTGTTCTGATGGGATGTTTTCTATAGTCTGATTGGTGGTGGTGATAGTGATGATGATGATGATAGTGATGATGATGATGATAGTGATGATGATGATAATGGTGATGGAGGAGATCTACCATGTGTGTGCACGTGTGTGTATGTGTGTGTGTGTTTTGTTAATTATACCAACCCTTGAAATTTACTAATAACATATATTATTTTTGTCATATTTTTGGGGGTGATATTTCGACATTCATTTACATATCGGGGACTGAATTACCTGAGGGTTTCACTTAAAATACCAAAATCCACACCGGGTTAATCGCCGTTCCGTGTCGATTACTTTGTGGTTTGTATATAAATATTTAATCTTCGTGGTGTCATGAAATTTATCATTATCGACGTTAATAGAGAGGTGATATGAGACACAGGTGTACGCCCTCACACGTGTACTCGCCTCGCCTCGCCCTCACACGTGTACTCGCCCCGCCTCGCCCTCACACGTATACTCGCCCCCACCTCGCCTCACCTAACCCCCCACACGTGTACTCGCCTCCCACCCCTCCACCCCCCACACGTGTACTCGCCCCGCCTCGCCCTCACGTATACTCGCCCCCCACCTCGCCTCCTCACCCCCCCCACGTGTACTCGCCTCACCTCACCCCACGCGTGTGTACTCGCCCGCCTCGCCCTCACGTATACTCGCCCCCCCACCTCGCCTCACCTCACCCCCACGTTGTACTCGCCTCACCCCCCACACGTGTACTCGCCTCACCTCGCCCCCACACGTCTACTCGCCCCACCTTCGTCAGCCACTGTTACGTGCAGGTCTTCTTAATCTGTCCGTCCGTTTGTCCGTCTGTCCGTCCCTCTGTCCGTCGCGTTAGATTTCAACAAGATGAACCTTTTATGTTATACAAAATGAACAAAATTGTTTTATTTCATTTTCCCCATATATATTATTACTCTAGTTGCGTCAGCATGTTGCAATCTGTTTTTTTTTTCTTGTAATTTACCATTTCATTAACGTTTATATTTATCGAATTTTAAATTACTTCCATTTAGCTATTTTTATTATTATTTTTTTTTATCTCTTTACTTTATCAATTTATCTTTTTCAGTTTACCATATTAGATAATTTTACCGACTATTGTTAAATTATTTATCTATTTTAACTAACGCTGTTTATTTATTTATCAATCTCTCCAGTGTTTTATGCACCATAACTCCCCATTTATTAGTAATTTAACTGATTTCCTTATTATCAAATCATCTTATGCATCTTTTTTATTCCAATTCCTTATCCATTTAATTTATATGTATATTTTTTTCTATTCATTTAATCAATCACCCCGCCCCCCTTTCCCCCTACCCCCTCCCTACCCTCACCCCCCCCCCTACTCCCCTCCCCCAAAAAAGTTAATAGCATCACCTCACCTTTACCTCACCTGCCTAGAGAACCACACGTATGCCAGGTAAAGTAATTGATTCTTATCAGACACCTGAGAAAAATGTGAAATTATGACAGGAATTGATAGTTGATGGAGCTTAATTGAGCTTGACTACTTGTAGAGAGATGGATGATGGCAGATGGATGATGGTCTGTGAATGGTGGATGATTCATTCGTATTTCGGTAGATTGGGTTAAAATGGGTGTAAATTTATGATGATCTTATGTGAAAATAGGGATATAGGTGTAAATTTATGATGATCTTATGTGAAAATAGGGATATAGGTGTGAATTTATGATATTAAGTAAATAGGAAATTGGGACGAAATTGAAAAACAAGATAATAAAACAAAATAAAAAATATGAAAAATAAATAACTCTACAAAAACTATTAAATATGACAACAATTCTACATAACACACACACACACACACACACACATGTAAGTATATGAAACTTCTACATAACACACACATAAATACATATCAAAATAATATAATAATTACATAGAGGTTTATTCATAAAAATCTGCTTCCAGTACTGAGAGAATTGGATACCTACCGTAAAAGTGACTTACAGGGTGTTTCATAAGTAAAAAAGTGACATACAGGGGTGTTTCATAAGTAAAAAAGTGATATACAGGGTGTTTCATAAGTAAAAAAGTGATATACAGGGTGTTTCATAAGTAAAAAAGTGACATACAGGGGTGTTTCATAAGTAAAAAAGTGACTTACAGGGTGTTTCATAAGTAAAAAAGTGATATACAGGGTGTTTCATAAGTAAAAAAGTGACTTACAGGGTGTTTCATAAGTAAAAAAGTGATATACAGGGTGTTTCATAAGTAAAAAAGTGACTTACAGGGTGTTTCATAAGTAAAAAAGTGACATACAGGGTGTTTCATAAGTAAAAAAGTGATATACA
Source organism: Homarus americanus (assembly GCF_018991925.1). Lineage (NCBI taxonomy): Eukaryota > Metazoa > Arthropoda > Malacostraca > Decapoda > Nephropidae > Homarus > Homarus americanus. The sequence goes on along the minus strand of NW_024711292.1, from coordinate 1,741,636 downwards.
GGGTGTTTCATAAGTAAAAAAGTGACTTACAGGGTGTTTCATAAGTAAAATAGTGACTTACAGGGTGTTTCATAAGTAAAAAAGTGACTTACAGGGCGTTTCATAAGTAAAAAAGTGACTTACATAGCGTTTAAGAAAAAAGTGACTTCCAAGGTGTTTCATAAGTAAAAAAGTGACTTACAAGGTGTTTCATAAGTAAAAAAGTGACTTACAGGGCGTTTAAGTAAAAAATTGACTTACAGGGTGTTTCATAAGTAAAAAAGTGACTTACAGGGCGTTTCATAAGTAAAAAAGTGACTTACAGGGTGTTTCACAAGTAAAAAAATGATTTACAGGGTGTTTCATAAGTAAAAAAGTGACTTACAAGGTGTTTCATAAGTAAAAAAGTGACTTACAGGGTGTTTCATAAGTAAAATAGTGACTTACAAGGTGGTTCATAAGTAAAAAAATGACTTACAGGGTGTTTCATAAGTAAAAAGACTTAAGCAGCGGTTCACATGTTAAAATTATTGACTTACAGGGTGTTTCATAAGTAAAATAGTGACTTACAAGGTGTTTCATAAGTAAAATAGTGACTTACAGTGTGTTTCATAAGTAAAAAGACTTAAGCAGCGGTTCACATGTTAAAATTATTGACTTACAGGGTGTTTCATAAGTAAAAAAGTGACTTACAGAGTGGCTTATAAGTAAAAAAAACTAACTCGCATAACGATTTATAAGTAAAAAAAGATGCTCATTTAAGTTACTATCAATACAAAATGTTGCATTCAGCCACAAATAAACACACACACACACACACACACACACACACACACACACACACACACACACACACACACACACACACGCACACACACACACACACACGCACACACACACACACACACACACACTCACACACACACTCACTCACCTAAACTGTCATAGTTTCCAACTATAAAACATATAATGACAGAAAAACGAAGATAAAGGAACAATAAACGAGTAATAGGGAGAATGAACGAAGACATGAAAAGAGAGATAGATAAAGAATAAACATAAACACGTATACTAAAGAGGAAATAACTGGAGGAAACAACAATAAAACAGGAATATTATATAAATGTTGGAAAAAAAAGATGATAATAATTCCTATAAAGTAAAACGATAAAGAGAGCTAAAAAAAGGAAAAGCTAAATAAGAGCAACTAATTCAAAGAGTTTAAGAGGAAGCTAAGACTCTTAAAACTCTTGTTCAGCTATAAGATGCTTAAGATATCAGCTAAAATAACCTGATTAAGATAACAGCTAAAATAACATGACTAAATAACAGCTAAAATAAGACAACTAAGATAACAGACAAAATAAAATAAAACTAAGATAACAGCTAAAATATCTAAGAGTAAGCTAAAATTCTGCCATTATACTCTTGGAAAGCTAAAATAAGATAAAGTCTCCGAGAGAAAGTTGAGAGATCGTCATGAGAATATTTATACCACTATAGGAGAAGCCTAGAGCAATAGGAGATAGGTAAGGGACTATCATTACGCTCCTATAACATAGCTTGACATGGTGTTGGTTGGTAGGGTCGATTAGCTTGTGATTACGTGTGTGTGGTGGTGGTGGTTATAGTTTGGGTGGGTATTGCATGCGTGTATCTCTGTGTTTGAGGGACTTTGCGTGTGTGTGTGTGTGTGCGTTGCGTGCGTGCGTGCTGGCCTCATGTGGCTCGTGTCTGTTCCCTACGCCGTGGTAGTACAGCGTACCCACTAATTTTCAATGAATTATTACATTCTTTTATTTTTTTCTATATTCCTATTTTTATCATAGTGGCTATTACACCTTATACGTCCGTTTTCTTCTTCTCTTTTCTTCATTTTTTTATATTTCTCTTTCCCTCTTTCATTTTATTATCGATTAAATCTTTTACGTTTTAGTCATCCGAGTGTGTGTGTGTGTGTGTGTGTGCGTGCGTGTGTGTGTGTGTGTGTGTATAATTCATATATTTTTCTCTATCAGATATTTTTTGAGGGGATTTGACTGTGTATATAATTATGACACTGAATTATAGAAAATGTAGCATTCCTCCTATAGCGTTCTCCTAGTATAGCGTCCTCCTAGTATAGCGTTCCTCCTAGTATAGCGTCCTCCTAGTATAGCGTTCCTCCTATAGCGTTCTCCTAGTATAGCGTCCTCCTAGTATAGCGTTCCTCCTATAGCGTTCTCCTAGTATAGCGTCCTCCTAGTATAGCGTTCCTCCTAGTATAGCGTCCTCCTAGTATAGCGTTCCTCCTATAGCGTCTCTCCTAGTATAGCGTCCTCTAGTATAGCGTCCTCTAGTATAGCGTTACTCCTAGTATAGCGTTCCTCCTAGTATATAGCGTCTCCCTAGTATAGCGTTCCTCCTATAGCGTTCTCCCTAGTATAGCGTCCTCCTAGTATAGCGTTCCTCCTATAGTTCTCCTAGTATAGCGTCACTCCTAGTATAGCGTTCACTCCTAGTATAGCGTTCTCTAGTATAGCGTCCTCCCTAGTATAGCGTTCCTCCTAGTTAGCGTTCCTCCTAGTATAGCGTCCTCCTAGTATAGCGTTCCTCCTAATCATAGCGTCACTCCTAGTATAGCGTTCTCCCAGTATAGCGTCTCCTAGTATAGCGTTTCCCTAGTATAGCGTCCTCCTAGTATAGCGTCCTCTAGTATAGCGTTCCTCCTAGTATAGCGTCCTCTAGTATAGCGTCCTCCTAGTATAGCGTTCTCCTAGTATAGCGTCCTCCTAGTATAGCGTCCTCCTAGTATAGCGTCATCCTAAGTATAGCGTTCCTCTAGTATATCCTCCTAGTATAGCGTCCTCCTAGTATAGCGTCATTCCTAGTATAGCGTCATCCTAGTGCCGTTCTCCTGAGTAGCGTCCTCCTAGTATAGCGTCACTCCTAGTATAGCGCTCCTCCTAGTATAGCGTCCCTCCCAGTATAGCTTTCCTCTAGTGCAGCGTCATCCCTAGTATAGCGTCATCCTAGTATAGCGTCCTCCTAGTATAGCGCCCTCCCTAGTATAGTTCTCCCAGTATAGCTTTCCTCCTAGTTAGCGTCATCCTAGTACTCCTAGTATAGCGTCCTCCTAGTATAGCGCCCTCCCTGGTATAGCGTCTCCCCAGTATAGCTTCCTCTGAGTATAGCGTCATCCCTAGTATAGCGTCCTCCTAGTATAGCGTTCTCCTAGTATAGCGTCCTCCTAGTATATAGCGTCCTCCCAGTATAGCTTTCCTCCTAGTGTAGCGTCATCCTAGTATAGCGTCATCCTAGTATAGCGTGCCTATAGCGCCCTCCTAGTATAGCGTTCTCCTAGTATAGCGTTCCTCCTAGTGTAGCGTCCTCCAGTATAGCTTTCCCCATTGTAGCGTTCCTAGTATATATAGCGTCCTCCTAGTATAGTCTCCTAGATGGCGTCTCTTAGTATAGCGTCCTCCCAGTATAGCTTTCCTCCTGGTGTAGCGCCCTCCCTAGTGTAGCGTCATCCTAGTATAGCTTTCCTCTAGTGTAGCGTCATCCTAGTATAGCGTCCTCCTAGTAGCGTTTCTCCAGTATAGCGTCCTCCCAGTATAGCTTTCCTCCTAGTGTAGCGTCATCCTAGTATAGCGTCCTCCAGTATAGCTTTCCTCCTAGTGTAGCGTCCTCCTAGTATAGTCATCCTAGTATAGCGTTCCTCCTAATATAGGTCCTCCTAGTATAGCTTTCCTCTAAGTAGCGTCCTAGTATAGTATCCTAGTATAGCGTTCCTCCTAGTATAGGTCCTCCTCCTATAGCGTCATCCTAGTATAGCGTCCTCCTAGATATATAGCGCCTCTCTAGTATAGCGTTCCTCCTAGTATAGCTTCCTCTAGTTAGCGTCATCCTAGTATAGCGTCCTCCCAGTATAGCTTTCTTCCTGATGGCGTCATCCTAGTATAGCGTTCCTCTAGTATAGCTTTCCTCTAGTGTAGCGTCCTCCTAGTATAGCGTCATCCTAGTATAGCGTTCCTCCTAGTACTGTTCCTCCTAGTATAGCGTCCTCCTCCTATAGCGTTTTCCTAGTATAGCGTCCTCCTAGTATAGCGTTCCTCTAGTATAGCGTCCTCTAGTATAGCGTTCCTCCTAGTGTAGCGTCCTCTAGTATAGCGTTCCTGTTAGTTGCCTCCTAGTATAGCACCCTCTAGTATAGCGCCCTCCAGTATAGCGTTCCTCCTAGTTTAGCGTTCTCCTAGTATAGCACCCTCCTAGTATAGCACCCTCCTAGTATAGCACCCTCTAGTATAGCGCCCTCCTAGTATAGCGCCCTCCCAGTATAGCGTTCCTCCTAGTATAGCGTTCTCTAGTATAGCGCCTTCCTAGTATAGCGTTCTCCTAGTATAGCGCTCCCTAGTATAGCTTTCTCCCAGTATAGCCTCCTAGTATAGCGTCCTCCCAGTATAGCGTTCCTCCTAGTATAGCGTTCCTCTAGTATAGTGTTCCTCGATAATAGCGTTCCTCCTAGTATAGCGTTCCTCCTAGTATAGTGTTCCTCCTAGTATAGCGTCCTCCTAGTAGCGCCCTCTAGTATAGCACCCCCATATAGCGTTCCTCCTAGTATAGCGTTCCTCTACTTAGTGTTTCCTCCTAGTATAGCGTCCCTCCTAGTATAGCGTTCCTCCTAGTATAGCGTTCCTCCTAGTATAGCGTTCTCCTAGTATAGCGTTCCTCCTAGTATAGCGTTCCTCTAGTATAGTGTTCCTCCTAGTATAGCGTTCCTCCTAGTATAGCACTTCCTCTAGTATAGCGTCCTCCTAGTATAGCGTCCTCCTAGTATAGCGTTCCTCCTAGTATAGCGTCCTCCCTAGTATAGCGTTCCTCCTAGTATAGCGTCCTCCTAGTATAGCGTTCCTCTAGTATAGCGTTCCTCTAGTATAGCGTCCTCCAGTATAGCGTCCTCTAATAGCGTTTCCTAGTATAGCGCACCCTCCTAGTATAGCGTTCTCCAAGTATAGCGTCCTCCTAGTATAGCACCCTCCTAGTATAGCACCCTCCTAGTATAGCACCCTCCTAGTATAGCGCCCTCCTAGTATAGCGTTCCTCCTAGTATATCTCTCACGAACAGAAAAGTCAATCGTTAAAATCTTATCTTCTTAAAATACGACAATAAATAGAAGCATTCAGAACTTGGGGTTCGAACCATTGACTCCAAATCATGAAATATTTGTTGAAGATTTTAGTGCAATTTTTACTTTCGGTTGATTTTTATTATTTTTTTTTTAATTTAATTCGATGTTTTTTAATTATATTAAAACGTTATCAGCTTGATAAATTTCATGCCAATTTCTTCGTAATTGAAAGAAATTTATTGAATATTTAGTCTTAATATCTGCAGGATACATCTGAAAAAAAAATATTATTAATTTTATTTGTGGTTTAAAAACATTATTACGATTTTATATAACGTTTAGAAATTTTAAGACAATTATATTTAATTTTTTTATATATATTTTTTCGTCCAGTAGAATCAACCTCGTCCAGTGTTAATGCCCTCTCACCCCTCTCACCCCTCTCACTCCCTCTCCCAATCCCTCCCCTCTCACAAACCCCCCTTTATACTCCTATAATCCTCCCTCCCTCAATCTGCTAGTTCTTTCTCTCCATCTTCTCCCACATCCGTTTCTCTGCCAATCTCTTCTCCCTCTTCCACTTTCTTAATCCCTTCCCACTCCTATCTTCACCTCCTCCCTCCCTCTTCTCCCCAGTCCCTCCTCCCATCACTTTCTCCATCTCTAACCTCACTTCCTACTCTCCCTCTTTTCACTCAATCCCTCCTCTTCCCCTCTTCTTCTTCCTCTCTTCTTCTCCTCCTCACTCTCTCATTCATCCTTTCCTCGTTCACTCATCCTCCCTTCCTGTTCTCCTCCCTCCCTCCCTCCTTCCCTCCTCCCCTCCCCTCCCTCCCTCCTTCCTTCCCTCCCTCCCTCCCTCCCTCTCTCCCTCACCATAACCCAGCCTTAAGGTTAACGACACCAAAACAAATTCCAATGATGAAACAGCCCTCGGCCAATTAGGCGACCTTCCCCTCGTTCCCCAGAGGGTCGGAACGGGCTAACTGCTGGTTAGGGGGTCGTCCTCCGAGGGGAATTGTCCTCATTCTCGCATTAAATCCCACTTATCTTGGCGTTAATCCCTTTTATAAATCTCTCTCTTTTTTGTGTATATGGGGTCATAATTCGGATTACTTTAGCGTGTAACTTTGGCGTAATATTGTACTTATATGGAGGGGTGATAATAGCTGAATTATAGAGATTATAGCAGGTAATTATAGGTGTGTAATCGAGAAAAAGGAATATCGGTGATAATCATGACCAGATTACAGGGATTATAGCAGATTATCATTGGTATATAATAGAGAGGAGGTATCTGGGTGATAATACTAATCAAATGGTAGAGATTATAGCAGATTATTATAAGTGTATAATAACTGAAGGTGAATTATATGAGATTATGAGAAGTGGTTGACCATAATCCTCGTGTTTATGTGTTCTCACCTGTCCTAAACGACTCAGTGTGTACCTGTACTTCTGACCAAGTTACCTGGATACTAATTACCTAAACTACCTGTATACTAATTAACTAAACTACCTGGATACTAATTAACTAAACCACCCGTATACTAATTACCTAAACTACCTGGATACTAATTACTTAAACTACCTGTATAATAATTAACTAAACTACCTGGATAATAATTAACTAAACTACCTGGATATTAATTAACCTGAACACTAAAAAAACATTAAATACTTTCTTCCTTTTTTCTCTAAACTACTTCCTGATTCTTATTCACACTAACACAATCGATAAATAAATAAATCAACATTGCTTCTCATTAACTATCTGAAACAACAACAAAAATATCTTCAATTAAGTTATCAATACAAAATTAATCTCAGGTAAAAATGTATGAAAATAATTAAATTGAAGTTATGTTTTACCTGTATATCGTCAGCTCAGGATATATCACCTGTCTCACTACATGTAATTAAGGTGGACACTTACCACCTGGTTTCTGTCACATATTTAGTTCCATCTAGGTGGTTAGGTTTTGGTTAGGTTAGGTTAGGTTGTAGGGTGGTTGTGTGGTTCATGTGGTAACTGAGTGGGAAACATTAATACTATGAACGGAAATACCGATTTACATTATTAGGGTAGCGGGGTGGGCTGTTGAGGGAGTAAGGTGAGGGTGGAGGGGGTGTGGAGGTGAGGTGTATGAGGTGGGGGGAGGTGGAGAGGTGAGGGTGGTGAGGGTAGGTGGGGGGTGTAGGTGAGGTGAGGGTGGGAGGTGAGGTGTAGGGGAGGTGAGGGTGGTAGAGGGAGGGGTGGAGGAGGGTGTAGGTAGAGGAGGTGGGTGGAGGGAGGGGTGTGGAGTGAGGTGGTAGGGAGGGGAGGTGAGGTGAGGTGTGGGGGGGTGAGGTGTAGGAGGGGTAGTGTGTGGAGGGGGTGGTGAGGTGAGGGTGACAGTGGTGGGTGAGGGTGGTAGAGGGAGGGTGGAGGGAGGTGTAGGTAGGGTGGGTGGGGAGGTGGAGTGTCGGACAGGTGGGAGTTCCCATCACCCATCTGGTGGTCAAGCAGGAGAACGCCACACCCTCCTCCTCCACTCCCCCCTAGCCTCCTTCCTCCTCACCCTCACCTCCTTCTCCCTCCCACCTATCCTCCTTCTCACCCGCCCTTCCCATTACCCCTCCTCAACTCTCCCATTTATTTTACACAACAATTAATTCTGATAACAAACAAACAATACTACTATACTACTACTTTTTTAACCTCCAATACCACACTCGCCACCATTTATTTACAATATTATATATCCTAAACAAAAGCATCCATCGTGTTAATTAGTGACCGCAGATCGCGGCATTCAGTGCTAGCCGTAGTCGATATCTAACTACACTACTACTACTACTATAGAACATACTACTACTACTACACTACTACTATACTACTACTACTACTACTACTACTACTACTACTTGTCCGAATATAGTATGACATAGCTATGACACAATGATATGAGTTAAGAGACACCTTCAGTGAGTTTGAGGCCCGTCTAGTGCGGAGGGCAGTTCTTCCGGCGTTGACGTTGTCTGCCCGGTTAGTCGGCTAACTCAAAATATTACACTTCGTGTGCAAACAACAACAACATAAAGAACTACTACTACTACTACTACTACTACTACTGGCGACCATTATATCAACCAAGAAGATAATAATAAAAAAAAAAATTAGTAAACACAACAAACCCTTATCATCTAAAACGAAACTACTAAGTGTTTACCAATAAAACAAACAAACAAACAAACAAACAAATAAACAACATAACTAAGAGCCAATCATATATAAGGAATTTTTTTCTGGGGTGGGGCAGGTAGTTGAAAATTATCTTAAAAAAGTATTAATTTATAACGATTAATAGAAAATTCACCTTGTATGTCAAATATCAGTAAAACCTTTAATTAACAGTATAATTTTAAGAATTTTATGGTTAATGTTTAAATAGCAGAAATTTATCCTTCTATAGTTTAATTGAACCAAACTAATTTGATTATTGAGTTCGATTGGCTTCGATAATTGAGTTGTGATTTGTTAGATAAATTCTGACTGTTGACTATAATTTGAGCTGTGATTGCTGTTAGATATAATTTGGTTATTTAGTATAATTTGAGCTGTGATTGGCTATTCGAGTATAATTTGAGTTGTGATTGGCTGTTAGGATATAATTTAAGCTGTGATTGGCTGTTGGACTATAATTTGAGCTGTGATTGGCTGTTAGGATATAATTTGAGCTGTGATTGGCTATTAGGATATAATTTGAGCTGTGATTGGCTGTTAGGATATAATTTGAGCTGTGATTGGCTGTTGGACTATAATTTAAGCTGTGGTGGTTGTTGATATATTGTTGGCTGTAGATATAATTTAAGCTGTGATGGCGTTGACATATTTGTGATTGGCTGTTAGGAATAATTTAAGCTGTGATTGCTGTTGACTATAATTGAGCTGTGATCTGTTAGGATATAATTTAGCTGTGATTGGCTGTTAGAATAATTTACTGATTGGCTGTTAGATAATTGTGGGCTGCGTGTTGTTCATCTAATCAATAAGACTAAACCATTAACGTCATAACGTTAAACTACCTACCAAATTCCACCTACCACTTACCCATCCTACCTACCATCCCACCACCCACCCAACCCACCACCCACCCACCAACCCCAAACGCCATCACCACACAACCGTTTGCTGAAAACATATTTAAAGGTTACAAGTGTTCTAAACAAACTAATCCTCACCTACCATTCAGCAAACAACCACAACCACCACCAAATCCATGGGTTGACATTTCTAATTACATAATCCACAATTTATCTTTTCAACGCCTGGATATACACCTCAGGGAAAATGATATCTTTTACTAAATACCAATAAACTAATGGGTATTTTTATTTCTTTTATTCTCAGAGATTTTAATCACGTTATTTGAGAGACGAGGGGGTGTGGGGGGGGAGGAGGGAATTGACCCCTGGAAGACCCAATCGCCTGCATTTCTCACTTTCCTCTTTTGGTCTATTACCTCTCTCCCCTTCTCTCTCCTAACCATATTTCTCTTTCTTTCTCCCAATCAATCCATCATCCTTCCTCTTTCTTTCTCCCTCCTCCCATCTTTAACCCTTCCATTACTACCTCTCCCTCTCATATTCTCCTTCTCTAACCCTCCCTCCTCCTCCCCCCCCCCTCTCTCAAACTACCCAATAATCTCCTTATGGCTGACATTTAATAATAAATGAAGGTAGCATATATCTTAACCCTCAACACACCGCTACCAAGACTCAGGAGGGAGAAAAAATATTGAGATTCTGTCTAACTCAAGGAATTAATAATTTATTCCCAAGTCCCAAATTTTTTATTTTGCTTTTTGTTTTGTGGGAAATTTATGAGGCTGTTGGAATCACTCGTGGATTTATGAGTTAGTGAAGTAGATTTTGATAACTCATAATTTTGTTTTAGTTTATGGGGGTTAGAAGATGTGGTTATGGTATGGGGGGTAGGAAGAAGTAGGAGAGAAGGGAGAGAAGAATAGGGGGAGAAAGGAGGAGAAAGGAAAGAAGGAAGAAGGAAGATGAGGAGGAGATTTATGGGGGAGGGAAGAGGAGAGGGAAGGAGGAAGAGGAGAGATGGGGAGGAGGAAGAACGTGGTGATGTTAAGGTAGAAAACTTTAAGGCTGTTCACTAGTGGGTGTTGAAGTCTTCGTGACACCAATGAGGGTTTCGTCAATCTTAGCTTCTACAAAAAAAATAAGGTTTATCTAGTCGTGGGTTTCAAGACTTCATAATGTAAAGCTTGTACAGGAAGGTATTTGCTTTTGTCTATCAATTTCCCTTTAATCAACTCTTGCCTATCAGTTCCCCCATCGTCTACTCTTACCCATCAATTCCCTATCGTCAACTCTTGTCCATCAATTCCCCTATCGTCAACTCTTGCCCATCAATCCCCCATCGTCAACTCTTGCCCACCAGTTCCCCCATCGTCTACTCTTACCCATCAATCCCCATCGTCAACTCTTGCCCACAGTTCCCCATCGTCTACTCCCATCAACCCCATACTCGTCGTTCTTACCCATCAATCCCCATCTCACTCTCCCACAGTCCCCATCGTCTCTCGTACCCATCAATTCCCCCATCCCCTTCCCCATTAACCCCACTAATCTACCCCCCTATTGGCAACACCTCTTACCCTCATAACTTTCAAACCATTTCCTTTTCACATTTAGTATCGTCAATCAATTCTCCTATTGATTACCGGGTCTTAGTCCACCTTCATCATCCATTACATCTGAACCTTGGCATCACAGTGTCCCTTGAGGGTTAGTCTTACTCATCCAGCGTATAAAATGAGTTAGAAGTTAGTTATGGATGTCCTGTGGCGCTTAAATATAGAAGATGGTGTGTGTGTAGGTACAGTCCCCTTCACTTGTACGTTTACAGGGACTCGTCAGGTTTTGTGATGTGTAGCAGTGCTGTGTTTGTTTACATTCGGCAGAAGGAAACTGGCAATAGTAAACATACTATGGAATCACATTAAAACAAGATTGAAACAATATCCAATGATTTGTGGAATGTTATATGACGAGCCCCTGTAAACACTAGTGAAGGGGACTGTACAGGTATTTCAAAAAATTTGTAAATAAAAGTTTCAACATAATCCTCTTCGCCCACAACTTATTATTATTGGTAAGTTTGCTTTCCTTATAAATATTTTGTATGTAAATATGTTAAGCACACTAACAACCACACGAGTTCCCCCTCAAAAAGAATTTATAAAATACCGGAGGATAATTTTCTTTAATAAATTCCAATGTTTGTGAGATTTTTACCAAATAGATGTACTACCTCGCTATAAATATTCTGTAGCAGTTCTTTTTTATATACCATCAGAAAAAAAATATATCTATGTGTAAGTTCAATATACATGCTATATACTCGTTTATATATATATATCCGGACAGTTCTCAGTAATGCTATATGTTAATTTGTATTGTTATATATTATTCTGTCGATACATAATTAATATACCGTAAATTTTAACCTAATCAGACGTGTTTATACAATAGACCATATGAGCTTATGTTAGCCCCGTCCACGTGTAAATGACCACCTACTGTATATCGTATTTATTATCATATACGTATAAATACTTCCTTTATCTTAGTATATTCGTGTACTTTCATCTATACATTTATTATAATCAAGACTTTCAATTAATATATTATTTTTTATATATTTTTCTTTACTATATTTATCAGTTTATATAATATTTACCCTAAAGGAACGTATCTGCGTAGAAGAGTAGAACCCACGCACTCAGCAGTACTTGAGATATCATTTTTCATACTTCCTGGGACGTTGTTATATATCATCGCCTCCAGTTACCGAGCGATGGATATGAAAAATGACAGTAATGACCCATGAAGGCGGCAGCTGATCGATACCTTGTGATTATCTCTGATGACGACGACCCACCAGGACAGCTGTGGTTCTGGTGAGGGGGAAGGCGGTGGCTCCCTCCTCACCTTCCTCTCCTCCTCTCCTCCCTCTCCCTGTTTGGAGGGTTTTATTTGAGGAGTTGTTGTGATGATCTTCAGTTGGCTGTTGTAGATTTAGGAGAGACGAATATTGAGGTTTTTGGAGGGTCGGGAGAGCGTGTCAGTGGGATTTGGAGGGTCGGGGAGAGTCTTGGTGGGATTTGGAGGGTCGGGAAAGAGTCTTGGTGGGATCTGAAGGGGAGGGAAGAGTCTTGGTGGGATTTGGAGGATCGGGGAGAGTCTCAGTGGTATTTAGGGGATCGGGAAAGAGTCTTGGTGGGATTTGGAGGGTCGGGAAGAGTCTCAGTGGTATTTGGAGGGTCGGGGAACAGTATATTGAAGGTGTCAGGTACATGCGGTTGTTTTTAGAGGGTTAAAGTGATCCTTCCAGGGTTGTAGGTATTTTAGGAGGTTGTTGGAGGGTTATAAGAGGATTTGAAGGTCCTGAGGTGAATCTTCCTGACCCACGGCGTGATATTGATTTCAGTCGAGGTTCTTCTGTAGACGTCATCAACGCCTCGACCAGCTGATGATCCGAGACCACAACAAACGATGACGTCATTTATGATGTATTAAATGATGTTTATGACGAATCATTTATGACACAAATCTTTTATGACACAAAATGGTGATATAATATGCCATGACATATTTATAGCATTTGTGAGAAAATATCTATGACATATATAGAGTGACTTGCCGCATCGGAGGAGAGAGGAAGGAAGGGCTCTGACAGTTATTAAGGAAAATTAACCCAGATAATAGATTGAGAAGGAGGAGGAGGAAGAGGAGGAGGAGGAAGAGGAGGAGGAGGAGGAGGAGGAGAAGAAAGATGAGAGAGTATAATTTATCATCATTGACAAACAGACTCATCTAATATAGTCGTTTGATGTTAATAAGATCGTTTACCTTAAGATACCTTTAAAAAATACAATCCTTGTCAAAAAATATATCATACAATAAACTACACTGAGGTTATACGAATACAGGAAACCAAATGGTGTATATTATTGTGTATTTCTGAATAGTTTACAATGTCATTCTGTATTCATTAGTGGCTGTCATGTTGGGTGTTTGTTTGGCAGTGTATGAAGGGACGCTGTTATACGTACACACACATACACATACACACACACACACACAGCTGTTAAGGAAATGACTCCAGCAGTCTGCCTAAAACACCTCCGCCCCCTACCTCTTCTCTCTTCCCTGCATCCCCCCCTCCTCTCCCCCCTCCTCCCCTACCTCTCCCCCCTCCTCTCCTACCTCTTCTCCTCCTTCCCATATTTTTTCTTCTCTCTCCTTCATCCTCTGCTTTCCCTTCTCCTCACCCCCTCCACACTCTGTACCTCCCTTCCACACCCCACCCTCTCCTCTCTTTCCTCTTCCTCCAATTCTTACCTCTCCCCACCTCCACCTCCCGGAAGTGTTAATTTGATGTAATAAGATAATATTAGGTTAACGGTGATTTATGTAGATTTATGCGTGTATTGCAGACAGCTTGTTGCAGTTGACAGCCTCATTTTGTGTCTCTCTCAACCACCGGGGACGTGAGCTGTCAATGCCTTTACCTTCACTATTTTAAAGAAAGTCTATGATTTTTTTTTTCCTCGCAGTAGAGTAAAATGGTGATCGTATTTCTTAGTCAGATATAAAGTTAACCAAATTCTATTCAAGGTTTAAAGTTAAATCGGGTTTTATAATTTGGATGTGAGTTTATTTATTTATTTTTTTTTAATGATATACTGTCAGTTATAATGAACTAGGTTGTGTGTGAGGTAACAAGAGATGATCAAGTATTAGACATACATACATACATACATACATACATACATACATACATACATACATACATAGACGGAGGTGACTGTATCATGTACTGTGTGACAATTAATCAGTATCTAGAACCAGTTAACACTTTTACCTGTACATATTAATCAATCTACTAACCTGAGATCTTGTAACATATATAAAAAAAAATAAAATAAATAACTCAACTCCAGTAAATACAACGTGTAATACAGTAATACTACAGTTTTACAGTCAATTACATGTGTTACTAAAATATTTACACTGATTTAAACATTCAACATTCAACATTCACAAAATCATTTAACATTATCTCTAAACGTCAGCAAATATTCTAATTTTACGATAATGTTTATATTTTATTTATTTTCCGTAATGTTTTTTTTTTTTTTTTTTTGGGTGGGTCATCCGTGTAGACAACAACTTCGTAAACCATTATTAATTTACACCGGCACTAAGTAACGGTAAAACCTTCTCACTACAGTTTTACCACTATTTTCACCCCAGGTTAATATTTGATCCTTAATGACAGGTGTTCACGTAAGTACAGGTAAAAAAAAAAGAAAATAAAAGTATAAATAAGAAATCACGTAAGTGTTAGTTCCCAGGAGAAGTGTGTTACGCTGAGAGAGGGAGAGCTGAGTTACTGTGAATATTTCAGTAGTGTTTTGGTGAGGTGTCTGGTTCATGTGAGAGTTTGGGTGGTGGTGGGTTAGAGGGGATGGGGGATGATGATGGAAGGGGTGGGAGGGGGCTGTTAATGGAAGGGGGAAGGTAGTAAAGGGTTAAATGGTGATGGGATGATGATGGGAAGGTGGTTGATGGTGATGATGGTGATGATGATGATGATGATAATGGTGGTGTATATGAGGTGATGATGGGAAGGTGGTTAATAGTGATGGTGATAGTGGCGGTGGTGGTAGTCGTAGTAGTGGTATTAAAGACACTATCCAAAATACTCCTACACCCATCACCTAAGAGTGCAATAATAAGCCCCTGAGTGCATGGCAGAGTGCAGAGTTGACGTAAGTTGCATGCAAGATGGTAAAAGAGCTAATGGGATTTTACTTAAATGAAAAATAAGGTTCTAAATCCATGTGACAAAAATGTGATGTAAAAAAAAAAACACTGCAAAAGATCAAACGTTGTGACTAGGTGAGAGTTGAGTGGGTGTGAGAGGTGTGAGTGGGTGTGAGAGGTGTGAGTGGGTGTGTGAGAGTGTAAGAGTGTGAGAGTACAGACGTGGGAGGCGTGTGAGTGTGTGATCGGGTAGGACATGAATAAATGAAGGAGGTTTTAGCTCAGCTTCGATAAATGACTTTTTTACGGGAATTGACTTTTTCTGAGCGCGTGTGTATATGTGTGTGTGTGTATGTGTGTGTGTGTGTGTGTGTGTGTGTGTGTGTGTATGTGTGTGTGTGTGTGCACGGGGGTGTGAAAGGGTGGAGGGAGACAGGAAGAAGAAAGATGAAGAACAAAAGGCAAGAGGCGTCGGAGGAGAGGAAGAGGAGGGAGAGGAAGAGGGGGAGAGGAAGAGGAAGAGGGGGAGAGGGAGGAGAGGGAGGAAAAATGAAAGGAAGGACAAAAACAAAGTAAAAAAAACTTATTACACAAGGAAGAAACGAATTTAAATAACACGGAAAAAAACCAACACATAATAACATATACGATATTCAAGAGATAAATATAATAAACAGATAATTAGCAACAATGATAAAGGAGAGAAACATAAATAGAATAAAGGAATAGAAGAAACAGGGAGACAAGAAACGGGTATGGAAAGGGGAGTGAATGGAATGGATGATAAATTTGTATTAGGAATGTATAGAACTGCGACAAGTATTGAGGATGAAAGACACAGTACACAGGATAATAAAGGAGGAGTTACAATGTGAGATAAAGACGTAGGAAGAGGAAGTAGGAGGAGAAGAGAAGGAGGAGAAGAGGAGGAAATTTAGTCGGAAAAAATAAAGAGGAAAGAAGAAAAAGAGAGAGAGATGAAAAAACAAGAAGAGAGAGAGAGAGAGAGATGCAGGACGTGACGTAATAGAGGGAAGAGGAAGACAGGAGGAGGAGGAAGACAGGAGGAGGAGGAAGACAGGAGGAGGAAAGTAAAACATTAGCTGCAGATCATCCCTCATTACTCCCCACCCCTGACACCCTCTCAGAATACGTCAACACCCTGTCCACGCCCTTACCAGCCCCGCCCACGCCCACCCACGCCCACAGGAAGAGAGGGGGAGGGGGGGGGAGGTGTAAGGGAAGGAAGGGCGGAGAGAGGAAGACAAGGGAGGGGGGGAGGTGGAGGGGATGGGAGAATAGGTAAAGGGAGGGAGAGGAGGAGGAGGAGGAAGATAAAGAGAAGAGAAAGAAGGAAAGTAGTAGAAGAAGATAGAGGAAATTCACAGTACGTCGTCATCATCATCATCATCATCATCATCACCATCATCATCATCATCATAATCATCATCATAATCATCATCACTTCAGTATTAAACAAACAATTACCAACAACAAATCATGAAAATAAATAAAATTCGCCCCTCTAAGTAAAATAAAAGTTTGAAAATATTAAACTAAAAGTACATAAATAAAATAAAAAGGAAAAACAAAATAACGCAAGAATTATTATTACAACAAAGGACAAATTAATATTAATATCTTTATGAAATATTTATATAATTTAAGACCAAAACAATGGGTCTTATTTTGTCTATATATTTAACAGTATTTTTCACTTGTTTTAACGTAATAAGCTAACCCCTTGAGTACTGTGTATCTTAACATCATGAGTACGAGGATTTTAACCTGTTGAGTACGATGAATTAATCCACTTAGGTATCTTATCATCTTGAGTACGAGGACTTGAGTACAATAATTTAATCCCTTGAGTACAATTATTTAAGTCTTTAGTATTGGATGATCAATTCTCATGAGTGGATTTTGTTATCGTACTCATGGGGTTTAACCTTTGAGGACGATGATTTAACCTTTTGAGGACGATGATTTAACCTTTTGAGGACGATGATTTAACCTTTTGAGGACGATGATTTAACCTTTTGAGGACGGTAATTTAACCTTCTGTAGGACGATGATTTAACCTTTTGAGGACGGTAATTTAACCTTTTGAGGACGATGATTTAACCTTTTGAGGACGATGATTTAACCTTTTGAGGACGATGATTTAACCTTTTGTGGACGATGATTTAACCTTTTGAGGACGGTAATTTAACCTTCTGTAGGACGGTAGATTTAACCTTTTGAGGACGATAATTTAACCCTTTAATGACGATAATTTAACCCTTTAATGACGATTATTTAACCCTTTGAGGACGACACTATAACCATTTAAAGACGATAAGTTAACCTTGTCGTCTCTAAAGTCTTACCTAAATAAATACACCACAAGCCACCAACCCACACCCGGGATGAGAGGCAGATAAGAACACTAAATATATAAATGACGATAAATAAGATAACAAAGGAAAAGGAGAAACATAGAGACACCTAAAACCTATGATAATTATACTCGAATGATAAGTGATGATATAATGAGGAAATTGATAAAGATAAGAAAAATGGAGAGAAAGTGGAATATAATGATAGGAAAATATTTATAATGAATTGGTTGATGAAAGAGGAAGTGGATAAATATAATGAAGGAGGGGTGCTTATTGTATTCCTTATTCCTCTCTCTCTTTCTCTTTCTCGCTCTTTACTTTCCCTCCTCACTCCCTCTCCTTCCCTCCCTCTCTCTCTTTCTTTCCCTCTAACTCCCTTCCTTTCCCTGATTCCTTCCCTCCTCCCCCCCTCCCTTCCTTTCCCATACCCTCCCCCCTTCCTCTTTTAACCCCCCCTCCATCTTTCCTCCACCCACCCCTCCTTCCTCCTCCCCCTCCCCCCACGACACATCCGGGCCTCCGTCATTACACTCGTTATAATAATGAGTGTAATGGCACATAGGGAAAAGTCTCTCTTTCGTCATACGCAACTTTGACGGTCTTTGTTGTGTGTCGGTGTAGTGCGGGAGATGACATTGGTCTCTCTCTCTCTCTCTCTCTCAAGTCGAAAATAATTCTTTCACTGATGGAAAATTCCCTGATGATTTTAGAAACAACAACATTAACAGCAACAACAACAACAACAAAAACACATTATATTGTCCGTTCATTAAGTTCACATATAGTAAAACACATTCACTTTATTACAAAATATTATAAAGTGAACGATAATTATGTATTTTCTTCAATATAAAAAAAAATATGCAAAAATAACCACGGAAAAATATTAATGAAACTTTTACAGGATATAAATTGTGGTTTTTTTTTTGGTAACACTGATATTTGTACTCGTCTTATACACGTGTTGTTGTGTGTGTGTGTGTGAGATGAATATATTTTTTTATTACCCACGTGTACTCTCGAGTATATTCTTACATATATCAAGAAAGGTAAAACTACACACACACACACGCACACACACACACACACAGCACAGCACCCACACACATATCACCCCCACACACAGAGCACCCCTAGCACACACAGAGCAGCACCCTCCCCCCACACACACACACAGAGCACCCCTTCCCCACACACAGACCACACCCTCCCCACACACAGACCCACCCCCCCACACACAGAGAGGCACCCCTTCCCCACACACAGAGCACCCCTCCCCCACACACACAGACCCCCTCCCCCACACACAGACCACCCTCCCCCCCCCACACACAGAGCACCCTCCCCACATACAGACCCCCTCCCCCCACACACAGACCACCCCCACACACAAACCATCTCTTCCCCCACACACACAGAGCACCCCTTCCCCACACACACAGAGCACCCCCTCCCCCACACACACAGACCACCCTCCCCCACACACACAGAGCAACTCCCTCCCCACACACACACACAGACCACCCTTCCCCCACACACACACAGACCACCCCCTCCCCCCCCTGCACACACAGACCCTCACCCCCTCCCCCACACACAGACCACCCCTCCCCCCACACACAGACTAATTCTCCCCCACACACAGACCACCCCCTCCCCCACACGCAGGACGGCCCTCCCCCCCACACACAGACCACACCCCCCCCCCACACACACAAACCCACAAACACACACACATTAAAAAACCTCCTTTCATTTGTCACTGTCAACGTCTTCACCGCCCACACCGCCCACACCGCCCTCCACCTCTCTAATCTTCACCCAACTCACCCTCTATGACACCCCCTCCTCCAACCTCCACCTCCAAACCCCAAGCCACACTATACACCTCACCCTTGAAGTATGACCTACACCAGGGAGACGAAGGAGACGCTAGAGACTGAGAAATTAGAGAGAGAAATGTCTCAAGTCGGATGGAAAATGAGACTGACCAGTAGGGCGACTCAAGTCAAGGAATGGGTAAACAACGGCTGCTCGCTGCCCTGCCACTGTACACACACAGACATCAAATTGTGCCGACTTCTCTCTCTCTGTCCTATATCTCACGTAATTACCCTCTGTCTCTCACCTGCACCATATTTCTCTGCAGACTCACCTCTTAAGATACACCTTTATGGTAATTTGTCTTTAAGTGTAATCCTTAAGGTCTAAGTCAACAGAAGATAATATTATAAACACCTCTAATACACCTGTAATACCTGTCGTGTCCTGCGCACCTGTGTCTCGACCCCTTCAGTATACCTGTAGTTCTTGATCCTCTGCCCCCACTCCTTCCTTCACCATTTAGGTCTTGATCTTAAAATATTTCTATATATTTAAGACTCGATCCTAAAATACCATAATAAACTTTGGTGTAGATTCTAATTAAAATTTCTTTGGCTTTAGATTTAGATTTTGTGGTACGTGGGATAGGACCTGTAGTTCCCTGGCCTCCTCCCCACTACCACCACCACCCGCTGTCAGGTCCTGTCCCAGGTGCTAGTAGCGCCTTCTTGAGGAGCTCAGGAGGGCACACCCACTCTGACTAACCTAGATCTGGTCTCTCCTCCCCCAACAGACCACGGCGGAAGACCAAGACCCTCATGAAGAAGGATAAGTACCCACTGGCATCAGGTCTCCTGCCTACAGATCCTACCCGACCACCAGTACAGCAGGTGACCCGGGACATGCGAGATATGTACAATATGACCAACGGGTACATGCCAAACGGGGACTATGGCGACTACGGTGAGTGGAGTAAGTTGATCGACCATTATTTTTTTATAAATTATTTTTAGGGAACAGGTTACGGTAATGTTCTTTATATTTACGAGTGGTTTTTTTTTTCTATCCTAAAAAAAAAAACACCCCAGATACATAAATATTTTCCTGTAATCCTTTAGTCTATCTTTTTAACTTACCTCCATCACCTGTGCTCCTCACCTGAAGACAGCATGAACACCTGTAGTACTTGAGCATGATAATACCTTTAGTTATTAGCCTTACCGGAGTATGATTTATTATAGGTCTTAGCTGCACGTTCTTTTCTTCGAGTACAAATTGAGTTATAGTTGTAGGTATAATTTGTAGGTAGTTTTAAACACGTATAATTTGAAGGGACTTTTATGTATAAATACCTGTCAGTTCTCCGTCAAGCTTATCCGTTTACACATCTAGAGCACAATGAGGAATTCTACCAGCGTTCATTACACACCTGCCAGCGACCACTATATATCTACCACCAACCAATACACCTACCACCAACCACTACACACCTGCCACCTACCTTTACATACCTACCACCAACCACTACACCCCTACCACCAACCACTACACCCCTACCACCAACCACTATACACCTACCACCAACCGCTACACACCTACCACCAGCCATTTACGCACCTGCCACGACACACCTACCACTACACACCTGCCACTACACACCTACCACTACACACCTACCACTACACACCTACCACTACACACACTTGCTTCACACACCACTACACACCCACACTACACACACCTACACACTACACACACCTACCACCAACCATTTACACACCTGCCACTACACACTTACCACTAAACTATTTTCTACACACTCACACTACACACCTACACACATTTACACACCTGCTACTACACACCTACCACTACACACCTACCACTACACACCCACCACTACACACCTACCACCAACCATTTACACACCTGCCACTACACACCTACCACCAACCATTTACACACCTGCCACTACACACCTACCACTACACACCTACCACTACACACCTACCACTACACACCTACCACTACACCCGTTCAACAAGAAAAAAAAAGAAAAGAGATTCAACTCCTTTCTGTATAACTAAAGAAAATAAAGAAGAATTAACTCTCGGATCTCTAATTGATATTTATTAAGAACGTGATAAATAACAAAGGTAAACCGGATACCTTAAGTGATCACCTGTACTGTCAATTACAGGTGCTAAAGACTATGGCAATGGATGTTGTATATAATTCAGGTGTTACAAGAAGCAGTAATTAAGGTATACAGTCATACAGTCCTATTACTACT